>NC_048218.1:164151871-164421871 GCF_002007445.2 Ailuropoda melanoleuca
GGCGCCTGCGCTGCCGAGTGCGGTCGCCTGTGCTGCAGATGATCCCGCAGCCGTCCTCAACAAAGACCTCATCTTCCCTTTGCCGCATGAAAAGGGGACATATCCCCTCACTTCGGAAAGACGCACACATAGCATTATTTTGAAATACAACCTCACTTGTCCCCTGCAGCGGGGTTTGCTCCTGCGATGGGGTACTTCGGAGACCAATTTGTTCAGCTGATCACTGTCTCTTTGACGTGGCTGCAAATGTTACCTTTCTTTTTCAATCAAAAACACAGCAGGGGGTGCCATCTGTTTGGCACAGGCCCTAGCTCCCTTCCCCAATGCCTTTTTGTGCAGATCATTTTACGTGGCAATTTGCTAAAATCTTTCATTCCTTGGTTTTGCTAAATATAACTTTCCAAAATGGGCTGTTTTCTCAGAATGTCAGCAAGACTCACAAATGAACGCCGTTTTTTCCTGAACAGCCAATATCAGATCAAATGGGGCATTTTTCAGATTTTTTTTTAATGAACAAATACCTCACTGTCATCTCATTGTTTACTTAAAAGCGACATGTTTACTGAGGATGGTGAAATCCCATTTACCCTGCTGAATTTCACTCCGTTTTCTTTGTTTGGCTTTTACGGAGGTGCCTTGTCCCCCACAGAAGCGTTGTGGTTTTTAAGCTCCTTGAAGAGACCAGGTAAAGCGAAGGCATATGCAGAGCCACCATATTAAACAGTCATTAGGAAACAACAGCTAGCAGGAAAGTGGTTAACTACGTCCCCAGCTCAGATGCTGTTCAAAGCCATGAATCCCACCCCCTCCCCGGGAGGAACAGATGATCTGCACCACGCGCTGAGGCCACAGGGATGCGCGTGGATTTCCGAGCGCTTTGTAGAATACAAATGAATTACCCTCATTCTTCTCCTCGCAGAGCCTATAGGCCAGACCTCATTAGAATTCAATAGCACTTTGCTTTTCTAATGTTAATGTACCAGTTATATAAGAAATACGGGGTATGGGGGGGTTATTCCACAATTATGTTCAACATGATATCATAATTCTGAAAACTGGACGTAATCTTTGTTAAAGGAAATTATTGCATTTTACCATTTTATCTTTTGCTTCTAATGTAACTTAAATTCCCATTCTAATAGTGGGTTATAAGAGGCCTTAATTCTTTGTGTCTCTCTTAAAGCTGCAGCGACTACAATACCAGCTTTATGGCTTTTTTTTTTTTTAATGCCGTGACTAAAGATCAGATGGTGAAGCCTCGGAGGCCGTGTCCCCGTGAAAGGAAACACAGCACATCACATTCATAAACAACTGTAGGAGTTTTCTTCACCCAGGAATAACTCAGGGCATTAAGGTTTGCGGTCTTTTGTCTAGAGTGCAGCAAGAAGTGTAATGAAAACAAAAACACCAACACATAAAAATACAATTTATGCTCTTTTATCAAGCGAAGAAAAAGTTGGTTAATGTTTGAAAAGGGAGCAGTAATGTAAATTTATTGACAATTTTATTGTAATAATTAGATGTTTACACAGTCTGGACAATGTGGCTAAATCACTGCTAGCGTGTTTATTTGCAGGGGCTGTTTTCTGGGCAGTGCAGCGGGTTCATTAAGAAGACAGACTGTATTCAGATTCAAAGAAACAACCACCTCCCATTCTCCCCTTCTCTGCTTTATATTTACAAAAAAAAAAAAAGGCTACAAATAATGCAGTAAAATACAGAATTCCCTTCATAAAGAAAACAACTTCCCTCCTGGCCCTGAAATAGCTTGAAAATAAATCTCATATTGAATATCTTAACGCAAAGCATTTGAGAGACCACCTTTAATGACTATAACTAGCTCTTAATACCCAGCGTGTAAATGGCAATATGGTTTTGACTAAGAATATAGTATAGCACGAGTAGGGAAGCTCTCGCTTTGCCCTTCTCTTCGAGAAAACAAAACAAAACAAAACCCAGTATTTGTTTTAGGTGAGAAGCTTCTCTTCTCTATGTGTTTTCAATGAGAAAAACCTCGTGTAGGGAGAAATATTTCTTTTAAGCAGTCTCAGACCAGATTAATGGATTAAAATTGCACAGTTGAATAATTTTACTAAATTTAAAATCTCCACATGGCTCTCTTCCATTCATTTTTTGTGCTTCTATACTCATCTTTAACGTGTGGCTCTCATATGCTTTTCGTATTTCCACACTGAGCTAAAATGGAAATGACAGATTTTCAGTTATGCAAAAATAGCAATGAAGTGCCAGGAAAATACATTGCGAACAAAATAATCTTTAGAAAAGATATGAAGTGAGAATAATTTTCTAGCTTGATATGGATCCAATAACCAAAGCATATTTGGGGGCAAGTCTATCAATTTTTAAATTTTAAAAACTATTTAAAAACGAAGGCAGTCGATGCTAAAGCTATAATGTGTTTCCAACCTCAGTACACTTCCATTAGAATTAAGTAGTAATCAGTATACAGTATTTATTGCTCTATACCCAGCACCAGAGGAAGCAGAGGACGGTGTGCGAGCAACTAAAAATCCTCTACTGTGATTATTTAGCAAGAGAAGGAAAAGTTTTAGGAATAGACTGATCGTTACTTCAGTCACAGTCAATGTAGTTCGTTGTATTCGCAACGATTTTCCTTGACCCAAATAGTCATGAAAAATACATTATGAAAGTAATTCTTTCCCAGTAAAGTTTACAGTGATAAGAGAAGCTTTTATTTTAGAAAGCAAATAATAACTGGTACACAGTATGACCGTTTTTAAAGTTAGCGGAATTGAACGATGGTTCAAAATAGGCAAGGAATCCCATTACAGAGCACTATTTGAGAGAGAAGTGCTAAAAATTCCTTCTATACTATAATGACGTTATCAAATATGTTGCTAGAACTCTATACTGCATAACATTATACATTATAATTGCTAGGCTAAAAAATGGAATTTTCAGTGAGGCTGTATGATAACAAATATATTTAATAATCTTAAATAAACTCAAACTTACTTTGATATCTACACTTCTGAGTAATTCAAGATATGAGAAATGAATTTTTAAAAAATCAGATCATGAAAGCCATTATTATTTGAAGGAATATGCTCAATTTTTTAGATAATTTAAATTATTTAAGAGTCCTTTGCATTTTTTATTAGCTTTGCCTAAAGTTATAACATTAAAGCATTAAGGTTACATGTAATGAGGTTCTGGTTTGCCCTGATTTCTAGTCCCATATTTTCACAAACTACAAACCGAGGCTAGTGCTGTATTACAAGGCTAATTTGATCCAATAAAATGGTCTTATTCCTAGATATGCATCTGAGGAAAATGTTTAACTACAAAGTGTGTATTCGCATGCAAGCTATCACAGACACCCACCTGGAAGAAACAGTTCATAAAGAGAGTGGATATTGGTCCAAGGTACCTCTACCAAAATTTTTCTTAGGGTATCTGTTACTAAAAAATACTCACATGCTAAGTCCAACCAACTATAAACAACATATACCTAAAGCCCATTATTCTGATTGTTGGTTTGAAACATCAAAAGAAAAGTCTAGTTTGAAATTCTACAGACAGAAGTAACATCTCTGTTGTTGAAAACCCCGGTTAACAGAAAGTAACCACAGCTTAGAAAATAATGGCTTGATTCAAAAATGGGTTTAGGATTACAGGAGAATTGAATCCCAAGCTCCTTGAGGATGATTTACATCAATTCTTGCTATAAAATAATAAAACCAACAGTCCACTAACATTATTCCAAACAGGAGCCCAGTAGTACTGATCACTTTTTTTTTCCTTGCTTGCTTTTGGTGTGAAGGAGAAATTTTATTTTGACCCGTTGTTTCAGTTCTCATATCTTCAAATGCAGGAAAGCCCTATTTCACACTGTCATTGGCTTTTCAAGCCACGGCCAAGTATAACCTCACTTGAGCCCAACTACACCCTGGGAGGAAGAGAGAACGTGCTGCTGGTGTTTGCAGGCAAGGGAACTTTTTCTAAGGCACAGTGCATTCGAGAACTGAAACTAGAATTTTGACTGACTCCAGTTCTGACAGTCTTCCTACTACCCACGCTCAGCTGGTGCAGCTCTGTCCCCAACTGAAAGAAAAGAGTCTTTTTTCCTAAAGGCGTAGGGGTCACTCAGGGCTCTCAGAACGATCTTTTACCATAATTGGCAGCAACTCTAAAAATATTCACATTATTNAGCTGGTGCAGCTCTGTCCCCAACTGAAAGAAAAGAGTCTTTTTTCCTAAAGGCGTAGGGGTCACTCAGGGCTCTCAGAACGATCTTTTACCATAATTGGCAGCAACTCTAAAAATATTCGCATTATTCACACACACACAGCTCTGTGGTTCCCCTCACACTTGATTCAGTAGCTACGAGCTTTCCAGAAATTTTCCAAAAATCAATATTTTCCTCTGAACTAATGCTGAAACCCTCGTACCTACCTTCCCAACTATACACTTTAAAAATTATATATAGACTTAGGTGATAGATAGACAGATTCCCAGTGTGTGTGTGTGTGTGTGTGTGTGTGTGTGTGTGTGTGTGTGTGTTTATTCCCAGTTTATTTTCAAGATAGTCTCTTAGGTTCAGATTTAATGAAATCAGAGAACCTTCTCTTTTATGACTTAGGACACTGCTAATGATTTAACCTGCTAAGAATTGCACAAAGGTAAGGCTACCTGGGGCTGTTCGCCTTCCCTGAGTTTATGTCCTGTCTATTTTATTTAGACTGTGAGTCCTCTTGGAAAAGACTGTGACGATTCTGTTTGAAATGCCCCTAGCACACTGTTGGCACTTACATGTAATTATTCAAAGTGGAATCATTTAATTAGATAGGAAGAGAACTAGCAAGCCCTGAGATGATGATAAAGAATAAAATAAATATGCTGACCGACCGAAGCAAAGCAACAGATAGATAACAACACACACAAAATAGCTCCATTTCGATTTTTCAATTCAGGGTGTAGGTCGGCAGGATAAACACACAGTTGTGTATCTTGCTTTTGCTGGGTTCCCAGAAAGCAGAGAGCACGACTGATCTGAATAACTCCATGGAGTGGCACGGATCCTACACCTCAAGCCCCATGCCACCTAGCTCCTTGGGGAAAGCCCGAGGAAGAGGAGCAAAGTGGAAGAAGGAGAAGAAAGCAGGGCCTGCACGGTCCACAAGTGTCTGAACCAGGAATGAGTCTTCTATCCGCCTGGATGGGACAGGCTATTTTCTACCAACTGGATCTACTTGGTGGGCAGCTGGAGAGCAAGACAGTGCAAAGTCCTTCGCTCCCTGTTCTTCTGAAGCATGACGCTCTGAGCAGCAGGCGTGGGAACATTTCAGAGGAGTCTGGACCACGAACGGGCCCCCGGACACGGACCTGCCGCGCACGCGCCTCTTCCGCGCTGCGAGACGGCCGGTGGATGCGGGCGAACTGCGGACTCTACGAGGGCTCGAGTTTACCCTTCCCCCGGCGGAAGTGCAGAGCCCTAGAATGCACGGCGGTCTTTACTTACCTCCTATTCCCCCGGCCCTGCTATCCTCCCACCACTGACCTGCAAAAAGAGTTGTTAAAAGCATTTGTTCAAAAACGCAACAGAAGACGTTCTTCACGGAGCCCAGTACAAGGCACCACGCAGGTGCGGGAGAAACACCACCTCACACTTAAGCGCCAGAAAGACCGATGAAAAGTTACATGATACAAGTTTTATAAGGAACCCTGCTCATTGATTGTAAAGGGCTGACCAGTTTGTTAATAATAATCCTTTAAACTGGTTAAAAAAAAAAAAGATTAACTCTCTGCTCCGCCCCCCCCAACCAGCCTCCCCTAACAACTAATTTAGAACGATTTGAGACCCAAGCAGCTGCTTTTCAGACCTCTCTAGGGCTTTCCCGGCCGGTCAGTTGTCTTGGGGCTTGACTGTGGGGGAGGTGGTCAATAAGCTTTTATTGAGTACCTACTATATGCAAACCCTTTCCAGTTATGCATTCGGTTTGAATCTGTTTGAATCTGTCACGGTACTGGGAAGCAGAATGCTGCTTCATGGAAGGGAGGGAGGCCAGGTAACTTCCTACTCATGGACGTCGGGCAAATTACTTAGCCTCAGCTTGCTGATCAGGAAAATGGGAATAAACAACAGATCTTACCTCATAGGGTTGCTAGGAGGATTCGTACAGAGCAAGACAAAGAGTAAACAGTTCATGTTGGCTATTGTCTCTTGCTAGTCACATTGCTATCATCACTTTGACATGATAGTTAAAGAACACGAGGTTGGCTAAATGAACTCCCGAGGGGGCTGGGAAGAGGAGGCAAGTATAGGAATCTGCTCGTTTGTTGGAATTTTTTCCTCCTCTAAAGCAGTCATTTTTAATTGGCATATGTTGGTGTCATTAATTTTCTCCTCGGAGAGTACCAGTGTGACACTTGGAGCAAACAAGAGGTAAACTGCTGCTCAGGCTACAAAATGGCACCTGCTTTTATTCTAGCAGGAGTGATATTTTTATATTATGAAGTTGAGGCCGATAAACAGCAAAGAGACAAGTGCTGTTCTATACTACCTCTCTGAGTGACAATAAAACAGAGAAAACGGTGAAGAGAGCAGCCTAGGAAAACACTTTCCAAGGTTCCAGTGTCAAGAAAAGTACTTAAGAAATGAGCTTTCGTGGCGATTTCTGTTTTCAGACCTTTGCACGTATTCCCAAGTTTTGCTTTTCTTCGCTTCCAGCCTCCTCCTCACCATTCCAGGGCTCCAACGAGCACTGGTATGACCAAGGCTGCTTTCTACATTGATGGGTCTTTTCACTGTGGGGACTCAAAGCATCCGAGTTAACAGAATAATGCAACTTTCAATAGAGAGTAAAGGTAAAAAAAGAGAGCCAGAAAATGAATCATGGTTGGATTTGGCAATAACTGTGAAACTTCCCATTTCCCGAAATTCCTTTTTGATCCATTCAAGGCTGCAGCTTCCAAGATCAGAGGGCTTCTCTGACACTGGCCAGGTGGAATTCAAGCTGGTCGCAATCTGGAAGGTAATGGAAAGTGAGACTACATCACTTGCCCCAAGCTGCCCGAGTCACCTGTGCCTTCTTTAGAAGAGTGACAACCCCGACCAGCACAGAGAGGCAGCAAACCTCTGAAGACGAGCCGCCACGCTCAGCTTCGTTATTCCCCATCTCACTCGATTCTGTTGCCACCAATCAAATCCAGTCCACTTGTTGATGGGGTTATGGGGACAATGAAACTTCTTTCAGAGACTCAATAAAAGGGACTGATCTTTTGACAAGGAGAATGTCGTCAGTCAGAAAGCTGATGTATTAACCGATAAAGACATTTTCTCTACCAGGTATAGAAGTCAAGCTCTTCTCTTCTCTTCTTACATCTCAGGTCTTGAGATTCGGTAAGGTGCCAAATCAGTTAATTAACAAATGTTTACTGGACACACACCATATACTCTGAAGTACCCCGCTGGCAATAAATCCTACGTTTGTGTCCAAGTAATGATAGGGCAGACTCTACCAGGGAAAACAAGAAAAAGCCCTTCAAACCTAGCGTTAATGAAATGTCACTCCATGTTACTGTGATCGTATAATTTTGTGAGTATTTATCTCATCACAGCAGAATGTTATACAATCGGGGGTTCTAACAGCTATTCTAGAACTCAACTATAAGGCGGTGAATGGGAATGCTGACACTGAGGATGTCTAGATATTCCTTGTTCCCAAACCAGGAGATTGAAACTGTTTAAATTATGCATTTGAGTATAGGTTAAGTTTGTAGAAAGATACTTTAATAATATACTACTGATTTGTTTCTCTGTATTTTGGAATCCTTGGGATTTTACTCACAAACTAAGCCATTTTAACGGATGTTTTTATGTTCTGTATATTTACTATATTCCTTCAACCTCTGAGTCCAGTTGTCGTTTCTATGGCTTGATCATATTTTCATCTCCACCACCTCCTCCTTTACCATGTAGACTGCTTTCCAATATTCTTTGATCTCTTGAACTCAAGAGAAAAGTGATTTCTATGCAGTTTGTGTCTCTAAAATTCTATTCAGTTGAAATACAAATGACTGATTTATTCAAAATTTAGAAGTACTTTTCTTGATTTAAAAATTCTCACAATGTTTCACTCAGTCTCACTGAGGAAGTTCAAACTTTGAGACCACGCATATGCTAAGATCAGTTTTCTTAGAGCGGCTCAACTGCCAGTCTGGATCTCTACTATACACTCAGTTCTCGGTTCCGCGCTTAATCATGGCCCTGGAAGGCGCGAGCCTTTATGAGGTGAACAGCAATAGTTAGACTGCAGAAATTACAGGAAAGGTAGAAGTCACAAAAACGAGGGAATCTTGACTGGAAACACTTTAGAAACCACTGAATGAAATCTCTACTGTTTATGAAAGGCTATATTCGACACGTTTGTACACGAATAGCAACCCACCCCCCACGTATAGATTTCACTTACAGATGGTTGAAAAGTAATTTTCTGTGATCCTATGATACTTTATGTAATTATCTGTAATTAAATTAACACAAGGTAAAAATAGTCAAGTTAAAATAAAAGTATTCAAGACAATTACTAGGCTAAGTAACATTGTTTTTCATAAGAGAGAGTGTCACATGCAACAAAGTGGCAAAAACACAACAGAGTGAGCTGTGGTTAAGTGTAAATCCTATAGCAATGAAAGTCATTTGTCTTATCCTTACTTCTTAGAATAAATTCAGATGACAGCTCTATTTCATTTCTTCATTCAGTTTGGAGGCCAGATGGCATTAGAATCATTTACTTCACCTTGTTGTGCTTAATTACTACAATCAACACACTATTTTCCAAATTAATCATAACAAAGTAATTTCATTAGTAACACAGCAGGCTGTTGAATTATTAGCATCATAACAGTTTGCAAACAATTAAACTTTATTTGAACCTTAAAAATTTGCAGAGTGGAACATTATTGTAAGATCTAATGGCAATAGAGTACAAATTCAGTACAGAGCAAATAATCAAGCAAAATGCTATATAAAATATGACTTACAATCACCTTTGAAAAAAATTAGCTCTCTAACTGTTCATAGAAAAACAAATAAAAGCTAAGCAAACATAATGAGAACATAGCAATTAGCATATTTTCTAACAAGCCATATTGTTTAAATGCACATTAATGATATTATTATGATCTTGAAGAGAGTGTGATATATTATCAAGGGTGTAAAGAAAACTTTCTCCCTGGTAGTATACAAATGATTTCGCCAAATGAATATAAAGTAGTGATGAGTCTAAAGTAATGATTATTTTTCCTGTCACTCTCATTTTAAATCTTTTGTTTCCTTTCTTATCTCCCACCTATATTCAAGTTCAACAAGAACAAAGGCCAGAGGAGCTCTGGACAGAAGTAACACTTTATTTCTGTATTGTCACCATTCACAGAGACTATCTGGCTTGGAATTGTTGGTCATCAGTTGGCAAAGGACTCCCTCTCCTGGATTAACTGTAAAAGGAGGCAAAAATCTTTTACACGCTTTACATTCTGCTCTTTGGTGCCCGAGTGGGGGAGGGGTCGCCCAGGGGTTTGGCATGCAATGAAAAGCTGCTGCCACCTACTGGCCCAGCACTAAAATCTTCACTTAAACCAGAAGCCTGAAACCTCTATCCACAACCCAGACAACATCAGGGGAAACCCACAACTGCTTTTTGTTTTTCAATCTCTCAGGCTTTGAAAAACAGACCACCAAATTTATCTCCAGTTGTCTCACTTTTGCCAAGATGATTTCAATCGACTCCAATGGCTCTCTATTTGGAAAAGATTAACGAGTGTACAAATTAATTTCTGAGAGCTTTAACTTAACATTTAATTTATGTAAACTAGAGTTTACCCACAGTCCCGAAAACTAAAAAATCTATTTCATTACATTGGAATCCTGATGATCACAGTATTAAGAAGACAATGGTAAAATATAAGTTCTGATATATTGCTTATAAATAGTTTTCTATAAATGGGGGGGGGATAAATATCAGACTGTTCACAGCTAGAATCTTTATCTTTATAAAGCACAGATCTGGAAAGTTCCACAAAGGTAGTACCTACTAGTCCGTGATTCAGTAACAGGTGACTAATGATCCAATCATCAGTACATTTCGATATATACATATATCAAAGCCATACTGGTACCTTGTCGGCATCTACAATCCCCTCGATTTCAGATATACATGAAAGGTACCGTTATAATTGCACTGAGCTTGCTCAGGCAGCAGAGTATATTCCTCCAAAGCCAGCCCCACACACTACCTTTCCACCTGTTGGTACATGTTCCCACCATGATTTCTATGCTCTCCTCTCTGAGCCCTTCCTTTTCTTTTCATTGCTCTGAGAAGCACAGAGGACACTCAGCTCTGGAGTTCTACTGTTTTGTGGTGGGACTCGAATAGCACGGCCATGATCAGGCAGGGTAAGACAGCGCTCCATTAGATTGGCTTACTTTGAGAATACACTGAGATTCTCTCTGCCGCTGTATGATGCAGAAGGGGCTTTCTTAAGAATTTTTTATTTTATTAAATTTAAACAAAACGGTGGTGGAAAATGTTGGCCAGCCCACCACCAAACCAGGATGTTTGTTACTGATAAAGGGCTTCGCACACGCCGTGGTTCGGGGCTGCACGTGTGTCCTGAGGGCCAGCACACTACCATCTGCGATTCTGTCATTCTTTCTTTCCTGTGGCTTTCTTTAACATGAAGTAAAAATCAGTAAAAATTCTTCCATGAAAACATGTCACTGTTGTGTGAAAAATCAGTACTAAGATCGATCCTCTACAAAGTTTTAACAAAGCCACATTCTTTAGATAGCATCTACCAAAAGCTTGCATGATATATTCAATTAAAATTTCCATGAAATTATACATTACATTCTAAAATATAAATGACATCCAATATGAAAAGAAATTACAACTCCTGCCGAAAGCAGCAGTGACTGTGCAGTGCGTATAAAATTGTGCTGAATTCTTCACACAAATCAAATGAGTAAATAAAAACTTTTTTTTTTTTTTTGCAAAACAGCAACAGGTGCAACTTTACTGCTTGCCTCTAATTTACAGTAATATCCCTTATTTAATTTCACATCAAAGGAATATTATAATGAATGCATAAAATAACAAAGACAAAACGTTCAACAAAACACAAAAAGGTTATGAGCTGCCACTCATGCTCTCAAGATGATTCTAAATCCAAAGCATTGAAAGACCAGCAGGAGAATCTTCCTTTTCCGCAGGCAGAAAGGGAAAGCTGCATCTGAATTTTTCTCTTCAGGTGAAATGTTGATTTTTCCTGCTTAGAAAAAAAAATACACTTTTAGGCAAGGAAAAGTGAATATTTACTCAGCATTTTGTCAATTCAGCTCCTCAGAAAGGCCAGAAAGAGTGGTATTTTACCCAAGAGGAGAAGGTTTGAGAAAACATCCAGTTATTAGCAAAGGGACTTTCTCTAAATAATCTATTTCCAAAGTATATTCTATGAAGTTATTTTAAAAATTAAACCAGATTTTTTAAAAAAAGAAGAAGATGATGTGGGAGCACGATCTTTGTGCTATCAGAAAACTACAAAGACTTTTAAAAAGGCAAAGACTCATAATGCAGAGACCAAGAGAACATATGAGCTATTACAGAATATTGGATTAAAATGTACTTACCCAGGACTCTCAAATATCATACATCTCCATTATGTAGGCTTTCGGCACCAAGCCAATGGCTCCCTTCATTTCTCCTACCCACCAGCCATATCTATTGTATTCCTAATTGAAAACAATATGCAATATTAACCTTTAGACTGGTATAAGTACAATGTCGTTTATATGCAACTTCTTAGAAATGTTATTTCTTTTATAAAGTTACGAGAGCTTGAGCTGCAAATTGAAACATTTTAATCTTTTTTTGTTCGTTTCTGGACACTTAAAAATGCTGTTAGGCAAAGATTTAAATTAACATATAAGACAAAGCCTGTTTATTACTCCGTATAGAACACAGAAACAGTCACTTGGGATAAGAGCCTAGCAAATGGAACTACGTGAGGAAGTCAGCTCCCTGGGCCCATTTCCCTTCTCCCTCCCTCCCTCCTCTCTCTCTCTTTTCCTCTCTCTCTCTCTCTCTCACACACACACACACACAAACACACACACACACACACACACAGCCTGGGAGACACCTTTTCTGTGCAAACACCAGTGCCAGAGGCTACAAGGTTACTGCCAAGGTCCTTAGGATACATCTTGCTTGGCCTCTACAAAGCTTATCATCTAGCAAGGAAAGAATTACTTTTTCACAATAAACTGATTCCTAGTTAAACTCATATGACTGAAAATTATTTAGAATGCAGAGCTATGCCCCTTCTTAAGAAAAATCTAATATGTGAGTATAGATATTTTAAACAGACAAATGAGGGAATAAGAAAAAACTAATAATAACCAAAAATATTTGCTTTACAAAATAATTTTTAAAGGTTCCTTTTAAGAAGCTTCCCAAAGGCATTTATTGTTAGGCTTTCACTAATCAAAAACTACATCAGATAAAGGATGGGTGGTAGGAATTGGAAGGTGGTGTTAGGTTCACCCTTACAGTGGAAGACCAATAAGAAATAAAGTATCTCAAGTTACAAAGGCGAAATATTAATCTAGCTGTAAAAAGAGTGATTGATGAGTCACTTTTGCATTTACTTCGCAATGTGAGATTAACCTGTACCTGCATTTCTCCCCTTTGCCTCCACTGACAGATACACCACTGCTTTAGGCATCGGGAACACACTGCAACGGGTCTCATATGTCTGCCAGATTGACTAATGTATTTTTATCTCAAATTTATTTATGTTTAGTGAGATACAAACAAAGTAAAATGAATTACAAGTTTCAAGAATAATATCTTCCAAAAGCAATCCTCTGCAAAAGCACTGTAGGACCCAAATTTAATTTTTCATATAAGATAAATTTTTAAAATCAATCCCCAAAGTAATTCAATAGGCTATGATTTCCCAACATCTGAGTCATAGATAAATGTGCATATGCGTATTGAGTTACATGTGGGGGGGAATGTTCACACTGGCACAGACTTAACATCTGTATTGATTAGTATATGCTATTGACCATCAGAAAGGAAAATCATACGATTCCTCAATACGACTGGAGCAACAGTGGCATGTGTGCATGGATGTGCAGTCTATCAGCAGAAAGCATACTGGGGTAAAATCTACGTGTGCTTTTTAAACAGTGGGTTGTACCAGAATCAGGTTTATTGGAAGAGTGAGGTGGAAGGAAAAGGTGGGGGGGGGTCAGGCTAACCCCACATTTCTTATTCTAATGAGGGCACAGCTCTGGCTCATGAGGCAGAGGACTCAAGACTTTAAGTTTAAAAGTTCAATGTTAGTGTGAATTTAGTGGATAAAACTATCTAAGTGACGAAAATAGTCTGATGCCTGAACTCAGTGATGGTGACGATAATCTATGTAGGATCTATTTATCAGAAGAAAACACCAACTTACTGAAAGCTATGATTAGCAACCATTATATCTTAATAGGTCCCTAATAAAACTGCCCTTTTCAATTTTTAAGGCAATGAATACAATTAGGGCCTAACGCTCCACAAAACAAATGTATTTAACCTTCCCGAGGCAAAAGGCCTACATGGTAAGATTTCAAAATAGATGGTTAACAGGGTGAGTCTGAATATGAAAGCTCTTACCCAATGCCAGTCTAACGTTTTTTTAAAAACTGATTCTTTGTAAAGAGTAAAGGAACTAGCGCCCCCAACAGGCAGCCAGAGCATCCTCAGCGTGAGGGTGTATGAAGACCCAAACCTGCTTCCCAAGAACAGCCCTCAGTCTGGGGCTCAAGGCTTCAATGCAGATGACAAACAGGAATGCTCACATCACTTTACAGTATTTCGCTTTGGTTACAATCTGTACTCTCAAGTAAGGGCTTATTGTTGTTCTCAAAGAGCTCACTCACGTCCCAATTTAAGAAACTGATTTCCAAAGAACCATATCACCAAAGGACCAATGACATACTTCACACTTGGAGAATTCTGCCTGACGGGTCACTGGCAAGATTTATTGAATAGAAAGGACAGTCGGAAACAGGAGGGAGGAGCTTATTCAGCTGCAAACACGCCCCTTAAAAGTAACATTCCAGGAAAACATTAAAATTTCAGACTAAAATAATCTTAAGTGCTTCACTTAATTTAAAATAACTCAAAAGCATATGAAATTTGCTCATAAAAGTACTCTAAAATGCCACAGGTTTAAGTCAGAAAAGGGGTAAAAAATCAGAATGCTTATTACTTTACATTTGTGAAGAACTCCATAGAAGACTCCTGTGTGGAATTAAGAGGTAAGATAAAATACAGTGAGGTAAAAATCTAGGAGGCAAATTTACGGGTCGACGCTGCGGCCGTTAGAGTATGTCGACAAGACTGCGAACACGGAAGCTTTCACTTTTCTCATCACCATCCTCTGTAGGAGCCTCCTGAACCACATGATCCCAATTAAACCACCTGCAGCCTATCAGCTGGGATGGAGATGCTTCTCGGAGTACGGCATTCGAAACTTGAGCTTCAAGATTCAATACCGGGGCGCCTGGGTGGCACAGCGGTTAAGCGTCTGCCTTCAGCTCAGGGCGTGATCCCGGCGTTATGGGATCGAGCCCCACATCAGGCTCTTCCTCTATGAGCCTGCTTCTTCCTCTCCCACTCCCCCTGCTTGTGTTCCCTCTCTCGCTGGCTGTCTCTATCTCTGTCAAATAAATAAAATCTTAAAAAAAAAAAAAAGATTCAATACCATCTAAGCTTTCCCTTTGAAGAAGAGACTCTGCCTGTTCGCCCCTCCCAAACAAATGGGATCGCAAATGACATGTTACTTACAGTACAAAACAATGCAATCCATACAGTGTTGCCTTACCGTCCACATACTAATTATCGTATTGTTCTAAAAGTCACAGGTGGATCTTTAAAAAAAAAAAAAAAAGATAAACAACCCTCAAGCCTTGTCTTGTTATTAAATAAAAAAATAGAATAGCCAAAACCATACCAGGCTTGCCATCTAAATCTCTGAAAGGTTAGGAAGCATCATATCATCTTTATGGCACACGAGATCTCAGGTACAAGAAGGTCTGCCATCTGGTATCCTTCACCCTCCTCGGCTCTTAACATCAACGAAAACGCTAACATAGCCAAGTGACTGTGCTTCGGGAGGACTGATAAAATAATGAAGAGTCCTTTAATCTACAGGAAACCATTCCAGTCAATTTATAAGAAATATTGCATCCCTTTGTAGGACGTGTAATTATTTTCTATTAATCATGTGCTATAAAGCTACATTATGCGGTTATTCTGTTATCACTAGAAAGAGGCCTGCAGTCAGCTTCTGACAATGTTAGGTAATTACTAACACAAAGCTTCTTCCTCCTCCCGCAGTAATGCTATCAAGATCCAGAGGTGTAGTGATGCTTATGGTATAAAAATAGTACTCAAAAGAAATTCGATATCTGCAAAATGGATGGCTTCCAGGCAAAATGTAACGTGGCAGTCAAAGAAGAAAAAAAAAAAAGAGCCAAACCTGCCCAATAATCCGAGAAAATAATCGCAAAGTGGCGCAGCACCGTTGTGCTCTAACTCCTCTGTTTTCAATTTTCCTGCCATTAAAATCGTTTTTGTTTTATTTTGTAGTAAAATTTTTGGCCTCAGCTAATAGTTACTAGGCAATAAATGCAAGCGATTATGGAATCGGGGCAGGGGGAAAGGACTAGTCCTGATCATGTGAAACCGCAGGACAGTAAACATATGTCCATGCTTACTCATTCACTAAATCTTTGCTCTCTGCCAGTGTATTATTTGACACTTAAGTAAGGCCCCAACATTCACTGGAATCCTGCTCAGCACCGTGATTCTCATTCCTCAAGTGTGTTAATCCCCTTTCTGCAAACAGTGCAGTAAAAGAATGTTGCCTTCACAGAAACTTGAAACACTGAAAAAGATTTCCTGATATGTACTACTACCCCTTCCAGAAACTAGTTACCAACCTGTCTGAATGCAACAGGTGTTAGAAAGGTTGAAAGACTACCTGTCCTTTCTCCGAACATGTTATCTGTGCTTTGAAACATACTAGCCTTTAGCAGAAATGAAGTTTATTTTATTCACAAAATATAAAATGCATTGAGTTTCACAATCAGTGGACTTTACCATTGTTTTCCAACTATTCACTGTAATAGTCTCAATTTTTCATAAACATTGTGGCAGTATGAAAACTAGATACTTATTTAAAATACAGAAATAACTTCTTCAAGGCTACCTCTTCAATCTTTTCCTTTTTACTATCTCCAACTAGAAACTTTCTAAGCTTCCTTTCATTTCTCATACACCCGTCATGTCATCCCTTAAAATGCACAACAGGAACCTGACAACCCCAGTGTTTTACTATTATTATCTACACATTAACTCCTCGAATCTTTGTCTCCTGAGCTGATAGATGAGGAAATCGACACCAACCCTCTCTAAGGTCCTCCATGATGTCTGAACACCACTCTCCATGAACCTGCTTTAAGACACCGAGTCTCTTAGCAGCTTATGGAAATCAACCTCATTACTTTATAATTCACTGTGCAGGTGTGACTTTGAGTTACGCTAATTCAAAGAATTACTTTTTTTTCCCCTCTCTGTACCGTGCGCTCCATTTTTAAAGAGAGACAAAGGACAAGCGAGGAAGCTGACAGTAAGAATTCAGTTACTGTAACAAATTTTAGTTTATATTCCAGAGTCAGGACACATTTAACTCAAGTTTCCACACAATCCACATTTACAATACCACCCAGTAAAAAGTGCTACTCGGTCTGACGATTCAGACTGCTATTCAGACTGATGGTAGGCCAAGAAAAGATCGAATCCTATTCAGTAGGAAGTGGCCTTGGCACCCAGTGTATTTCACGGACCAGTGGGAGACTCCGTTAACCGTTCACAGGCTCACCCACCTGTCTATTCCAACTGTCACCACTCTGCTCCGGCCCTTCCTCCCCTCACCCCGGGTTTCTGCATCCTCAACTCGGCCTCTCAGTTCTTCCCAGAAACTTCTGGCGCCTGTGGCAAGCCCCGCTCAGGCACTTACACCAGCTGCCCAGTGCCGTACTACCAACTCCTCCACTCCCCCCCCAACACCGCTCCCACCCCACAACATGCTCTCACTGCTCCGGCCCACGGGGCCCAACCTCCCACGCCACACTCGTTCCCACCTCTGCACGTGGTGCTCTCCTCCCCAGGAACACCTCCCCTCCCTCAGCCAAATCCTCACCAGCAGCCACGACCTGGCTCAAGCCACCCTAGCTGTCACGCCTCGGCCTCCAAATGATCTCATCCCACGCACAGCTCTCGTCTCAAGCTGCGCATTTATTCCTCAGCGGATTGTATGTACTTGAGTTTTGTCCCTTCAACGAAAATGAAGTACGAACTCAGATCAGGGCACTATCTTACACTCGATGGTACGCCCCACACAGCCCCCGGGGAAAGGTGCTCAGTAAATATGGATCGGATGCTGAAGCCTACTCTGGCTTTATTTCGGATGAGGCACCAGCTGACAATCCTAAATATTTTCTTAAGAAGTGTAATTCCCAAAAGACAGATCTTTTCCTTTGTGTATATCAGACATACTGGAAGGATCTTAGCATTGACTAAACAAACATCTGTTCTGAAGTGTGTTCAGCTTCGCAATCTGAACGACGCTGTCCCTCCTCTGGGGCCGGCTGCTGCCCGCCGCGTTTCCTCATGCACGCTATAGGGTACCCTGTCTGGAGAGTTTACATTCCACCTGCGGAAAGAGAGGTATCTGTCCCCTGCACAACGGGGACCAAATAATCTCGGTTCTTTGAAGAACTGAATTCAGTTGAATTTATCGTATGTACCGAAGAGGTTAAGACAGAACCTTGTAAAGGCAGAAATAGTGCGGCAGGTGTAAAGGAAAATCTACTGGGTTTTCAGCTCCTCATTGTTCTTGTGATTATTCTCCCAGAAGTTCCAGAGTCTCATCCCAGTTCTGTTACTAACTAGATACGCAGCCTTGGGCAATCCCCAAATTCTTTAGGGATGATTTTTTTGGTTTATATTTACAGCACTCTTTGAGAAATAATCCAGTTACATACTTAACATAAATCAGTAAGTCTCACTATTATGCATTTGGACTCTCACCCCTTTTGTAGTTGGCTGCTGAGAAGCTCAGGGCTGAGCTGGAAGTTCAAGTGCCCAAACTCTAGTCTTTTAAGGTCTCCACAGGGGTAGTCTTTTTCTCCTCGCATCTTTTATTTATTTTCCCCAATTACGTTGAGCCTTGAGATTTCCTCACCTATAAAGCAAAGGGCGAGCACGAAGGTTCCCCTAAATCTATGATTCCATCATTCGAAATTCTTTTAAGCGTTCAGGATTATTTCCCATTTTTACCTGTATGTTCACAAACACATATTAAACATATGTCTGCCATGATATTAGGTATTGGGGATACAACAACACTTAAGACACAGTGTCTACCTCAAAGAGTTCAGGGTCAAGAGATTGATACTCCTAGCCCCCATGTAGGCCTAGCAAAGTAGAAAGACAGAAAGCTTTAGGGTCCGATCTGCTTTGATTCCAGAAGGTACTTTCCAGCTGGTATCGTCAGGTGATTTACATAATAACCTCGCTGAGCATCAGTTCCTCATCTGGAAAATCATCACACAGGAGACTTCATGGGGTTATCTTACGATCAGATAAGTGAAAGCATACCGACAGCCTAGAAAAGACACTGCAGGTATGCAACAAACCTTCTTCGCTCCCTCCCTCTCTCTTCCCACTAATTGTATAGCAAAATACCAGGGCAACGAAAAGAGTTGCTGCACTGTAAGGCAATCTGATTATTACGAGCCGTTCTCTGTCCTGCTCTTCTGAACGGATGAGGAGGGAGACACCTCAAAGGAGTGAATGCTGCTATGCATATATTAAGGGGGTTTCTGAGTTTTGGGGGGGGTGGGAGGGACAGAAGGGCATAAGAGATCATGGATTTTTCAATTTTGGATTTTGAACAAAATTATCAACATCATGCTGTCTTTACGGTTGTTCTGTTCTGCTTCTGGCTTATTCCATGCAGAATTAAATCACACAGCCTTGTAGCCTATAGCTGCCCCTCCACTGCCACTTCCGCTCCGCCTGCATCTCTGACACTGCCTTCTGGCATGTCCTTGACCTCTCAAGCCACTGCAGGGGCTGAGCCTGCCAGCCTGCCTCCCAGAATCACCTTCCCCTTTCAGCTGTCAACACTTCCCTGAAATGCTCCTTCCATTTTACATAAGAGAAAAGAGGGAAGTACTGGGACATGTTAGTATGTAGATAACAAGACGAGCCCCATGGCTGGAACCAGAACATCTTCTCCGGGGGGTGGGGGGATGCCGAGCAGTAGGTCCACCGTACCCATGACTTTCCCATACTGACAGCATGGAAATGAAGCGCCATCAGACCCACACAAATGCAGTCCAAGTGCAGAGAACTCCTTCCTCCTACCCCAAAGGCTGGAAGACAGTAATTTTGGGACGTAGCTTAGCATCAGTGTATGTCCTATATTGAGATGTCCTAGTTCTTCCTCAGCAGTTGGTTATGCTATTTGTGGCACCCTGGGTCAGATGGTCACAAAGGAAAAAGTCAGAAACCTGAAAAGTAACTCTGCCAGTAGAGCTCGGCAGGACTTTCATTTTACTTTCTTTTTCTGGTAGGTTTGAAGCCAGAAAAGCCCTAGGAACGGAATCGGTCCATTTTTACAATGAGAAGCAAATGGTCAGTGACAGTCACAATTCACCAATCACTGAAAAAAGTCACAAACAGATACAAAGAGAGGCGATGCTTGAACCTCCAGCCAATACACACTTAAAAAAAAAAAAAAGCCCCTTTACTGCACATTAGTGAACACCGTCAACCTACATTTCCTGTTTTTGACTTAATAAGAAATTTCTCAGAAAGCTACAGTGCTCGATTCACATGTGTCCTAGACTAGATAAAATATTCTAGGACTCTAAACTCTCTTCTTTTTCTGTTACTACCAGACAAAGTAGTGTGCTTCTTTCCTGCTGAGGCATAGCTCCCCTGTCATTAAGTCTCTAAAAATAATTTATTGCTTTAAAAGTAAGAACAGGAATGTGGTTAGCAATTTACCAATGAGTACAGATTGAAAGATAAACTAATAGAGGATGTAAATCCAGAACAGCAAGTAGAATGACATAACCAAAGAGGTATGCAGGGCAATGGAATATGCCTATAGCTATATAACCTGGAGCTTGCTATTAAAATCCTAAAATTTCATAAACATGCATCTATGAAAATACTATTAACTAGGATATTATGTCCATGTTTAAGGTGGTAATAAAAGTGAAATGTAACCTAGTAATGGAATTTGACTCGATTTTAAACAACCTGTTTCCGAAAGAAAGAAAGAAAGAAAGAAAGAAAGAAAGAAAGAAAGAAAGAAAGAAAAGATATTTTTACCTCAAATATGGTTTTCCCCCATCCAACGAATCAGAAATCGGGCCGTGTGTTTCAGAATTAATTCACTAACAACATAGCTCTCATTAAAATTATAAATTCCACTTTCATCCGTTCCTGTAAATGTGCCCCATTGTTTTCAGGGGAGAAAAAAAATTTCCAAATATCTGCCGAACTACCGAAGTACGGAACACATTCTCATACATAAAAAACAGCAGTCACCCTATGTGAAAGGAAGTATAAGCAAAAAGTTACTGGCTCTCCTTTTTAGGTAAGCAGTACTTGAATTTATTATTAGTGAGCTTCGAAGGTTAAAAACTTAGAAAATGCCAGACACTTTGAAAGAGAGGCTAGCTCAGCCAAGGGCCACGTGACAGTTGCTAATTGCAAAATGTTACAAAGGGAAGGGGGCAGGGCAGGTTATCTGCTTACTCTTCTTTATTGCAACATTGGATTTTCACTAAAAAAAATTTTTTTTAAAGGCTAAGATTTGTATAACTCTCAAAAGAGGCCTGAAATAAATAAATCACCCCCAGGCTGACTGAGCACAGCTGACACCCCATCAAGGCTTCCTTGCAAAAACAGAGAAAGAGGACTGAACCAAACTATACTTCTATAGTGAATTTTAATGAAGACAGCCCTATCGTCAAACTAGTTCAATCTTTTTCCATCATTTCACTTACAAAATTAAAACCCTCTTTATTATAATACACACCATTTTTAGTCCTTGATTTATCTAAATTTTGTTTAGATGTAAGTGCATCTTTTCTTAAACTATCCTCTGTTACCTTTTTTAAGAGTATCTTCAGCACTGACAGCCTTCTAGAAGGTAAGTTAGGTTAGTGGTAATTAAATACTATAAAATATAGATTAGTTAATTTTGAAAAGCAAGTTGTATTCCTCTCTATTTTTTTTTTTTTTTTTAGGTTTATTTATTTGAGAGAGAGAGCGTGAACATGGGGAGGAGCAGAGGGAGAGGGAGAGAGAAACTTTAGCTGACTCGGAGCTGAGCACAGAGCCAGACTCAGGCCTGATCCTGCGACCCCAAGATCATGACCTGAGCCGAAAACAAGAGTCTGACACTTGACCGACGGTGCCACCCAAGTGCCCCAGTCATATTTCTTTAAAATCCTTTAAATGGCATTATTTGTTTGAAAAGTTGTCGCACTGATTTCTTCACAAAGTACACATCTTTTAATGCCTCTACAAATATTGTATTGAGACTCCTTTAAAATGTATTCTTCCTTATGTATACAATGTTTACATTTAATTCCAAATGATGAAAAAAATCTATGATTAATTTAATACTTTGTTGACATGAGATAGGAAAGTAACAATCCATAGCTGGATTTAAAGTTGAATTTATGACATCATTTTGCTTGTGCACATTAGCTGTAATTACCTGCACCACTCATTCTGAGCCACTAGATGGTGTAAAAATAAATTAAAATGGTAAAATTTCATTCTATCACCATAAAACCTAATATAACTCTGAGAAAGAGGACATAGATTTCTAGACATACAACAATGCTAGTGACTCCTATACTAATTGTACTTTTTAAAAAATTCTCTCTCTCTACCTTAATCTAGAAACAAGTCGTTTTGAGCAATTTTTCACTCTAAGGACCTTGGGTTCTGAATTTACAGTAGTATGAAACATTCAAATTGCTGTCATTCACATATTAGATGAATTTGCGATATTAATTTATGGTCTATTTTGGCCACAGTGTTGATAAAAGCTGGAAGACCAAACCAATAAAAATTTATTAGAGTCTCCAGAGATTCCTATCCAAAACTGTCCCCTCAAAACTGGGGAAGCAAGAATCTTCACAAACATATACTGACTCCCAAAGCAACCTAAAAACCAATAGCCAAGATCTCCACTAATGGTCCAGAATTTGTTCACAGCCCATCAAGGGAGAGCTAAGTGTCCTTTCTTCCTATCCTCAACAACATTTACCTGGTTGACTCTCCCAAGTCCATAGCTGGATAAATACTGGTATTCAATCATTCAGCCAACAGTGGTAACGTGCTGGCTAACAATGTCTTGTCTCTTCTTTTAAAAACCAAAACAAGGGGCGCCTGGGTGGCACAGTGGTTAAGCGTCTGCCTTCGGCTCAGGGCATGATCCCGGCGTTGTGGGATCGAGCCCCACATCGGGCTCCTCCGCTATGAGCCTGCTTCTTCCTCTCCCACTCCCCCTGCTTGTGTTCCCTCTCTCGCTGGCTGTCTCTGTCTCTGTCAAATAAATAAATCTTTAAAAAAAAAAAAAAACAAAAACAAAAACGAGCTCCAGACAGAAGAATCACTTCTAGGAGGCCCCTCATGAAATGATGCTGACTGTGGAACTTCAAGCCTTGTGAAGGGCTGACTGAGGAATTATTTTTGGCAGGCAATACACAAATAATAGCATTTAGACATTTTAGATGGCAGTATACTCTTCCTTCGAGCTGGACCACCACTACCCTTAGCTCTATGATAAAGCTTCATACACAAAATTACAATCTCCACAAAACAGGGTTGGGAGAACAGAAATTACCTGCCCCGGGATCCTAGAAGTGTGATATGTGCCTAGGATTATACTTTTAACTTCATAATAACAGAAAACAATGTTCTGAGGCAATGGGAGCTCTACTTGTCTGACAGTGTCCTAGAGGTTGGTACTCTGAGCTTCTCAGCAACGCAGACAGCTTGATTAATAAAGAAGGTTTAAGAACAGATCCACGTGGGTTTCATAAGTTTCACATTTTACCATAATAATATAAAGACTATAAGCCATTTATCCCTGTAGTTTGGAATTCCAAGTAGAAGCTGATCAACCTTTTAATTTGATACACAATTGTGGCTAAGTTGGTGAAAGAAACTGAGCTGAGTGGATTTGAGGAATAACTCCAAGAAGCTTTCTTGAACTGAAATGAATCAGTTCGGTTTCTATACTAAGTAATTCACTCAAAAAAAGTGTTGTCTTGGGGCACCCGGGTGGCTCAGTCGGGAAGCGTCTGCCTTTGGCTCAGGTCAGGATCCCAGGGTCCTGGGATCGAGCCCCGCATCGACATCATTGGCATCGGGCTCCCTGCTCCATGGGGAGCCTGCTTCTCCCTCTCCCTCTGCCTGCTGCCCCTCCTGCTTGTGCTCACTCATGCTCTCTCTCAAAAATAAATAAATAAAATCTTTTTTTTTTTTTAAAGATTTTATTATTTATTCAACAGAGATAGAGACAGCCAGCGAGAGAGGGAACACAAGCAGGGGGAGAGAGAGAGGAAGAAGCAGGCTCATAGCAGAGGAGCCTGACGTGGGGCTCAATCCCATAACGCCGGGATCACGCCCTGAGCCGAAGGCAGACGCTTAACCGCTGTGCCACCCAGGAGCTCCAATAAAATCTTTTTTTAAAAGTGTTGTCTTAATTCAGGACAATTAAATGCTCAATAATAGGCTTAATCCAAGAGTTGGCTCCCAAGAACT
This sequence comes from Ailuropoda melanoleuca, assembly GCF_002007445.2. Taxonomy (NCBI): domain Eukaryota; kingdom Metazoa; phylum Chordata; class Mammalia; order Carnivora; family Ursidae; genus Ailuropoda; species Ailuropoda melanoleuca. The sequence continues at coordinate 164,175,841 of NC_048218.1, forward strand.
AAAAGCAACTTTCCTTAAAAAACAAACATACTAGGCAGCAGAGGACAGAGAAAAGTGAGGAGTCTTCGCTCTGGGCACCTCAACTAGCAATTATCACGGCTGGCAATATTCGCTTACTAAATATTTCCTCCCAACAATCTGCAAGTGCTTCTGTAGTATTCCTCTTGGATTCCTGGCCCTCCCTGCCCCTTGTAGGTATTTTACAACAGTTTCAGATAAGAAGCAAAGGAGAAAAGGAGAAAGCGTTGGTCTGGGAGTCAAGAGGCCTGGTTAAGCACTGGTTCTGGCACTTTCTTGACCCAAGTTCCCTTATTTGTATAACCAAGAACAGGCAGATGACCACCGCTCAGATCCCTCATTCAAGTACTCTACGATTTTCTACATCACGATTTTATCCACCAGCCACCTTGTGTTAAAAGTTAGTAAGTGACCTCATTTCCAAATTCTCTTCTGCATCTAGCAAGTCATACTATCTTTCTGAAAAGTACAAATTTTTCTCTAATCAAGAAACCACATTAAACTCCGAGACTTCTAGAACATCTCCCTACTTATATTTAAATAGTCTTCATACATCATTTGTTTCTAAAATAGCTTCATAACGTAGACTGAGGGAGGTTTTTTTTTTTTTAAATCCCCATATCACAGTAGGGAAAGTTAAATATGAAAATTAAGGGAGCTCACACATGGCATCACAACAAGAAACATGACTTTTAGATCTAAAACAGAAAGATTTCCAATCATCCAGTACGTTACGAGACAGAGACACCGATTTATATATATATATATATAGTTCTATATAAGGACGATTTCATAGCAACAGACTCTGCCATTACGTTTACAAGTACAACTATGTTAAAATTAAAAAAAGTCACCTAAACCTGTCTGAATAAAAAAAGCATTGCTTTTAAATTGTCGGAACACCAATGTATTTACATAAAGATGAAAAACTTCTACTATAAACAGTGTTTCCAGTAGTGAATGGCAGACAAAACCAGAATAAGCACACAGAAGAATAAAAAGGAAGAGGAAAGAAAAGCATAATAAATAAGCTAATACCTTACAATGTTAACTTTCACGTAAGTATATTGTTTCTGGAGAAGGCAGTGTGTGGATGTGAGCCAAAGGCTGAAGTGATAGGTAAACACGCTGTTAAGTTGAATCCTGTTATCTGATTGTGTTTAAAATTTGATTATATTTCACTTGACAAAATAATTAATTATTGTGAACTCCCAATTGTTAACAAGGAAGGACCTAGAGGAATTCCAATTGGCATTTTTCCCCAGTGTTGTAAACCCAGATGCAGAAAAATCTAGCTTTGTATTCACCCTTCACAGTTGTCATCTGGGGTGTCCTCTTACCTTGCTAAGAATGTAAATCACATCACCACGTTTGAATGACAACTCATCAGAAAGAGCTCCTGTGCAGTCCCACAGACCCTGGTAAAAATTCGCATAATCCGTGCTTTTATCTCCTAGGAGGAAGAGCGAGAAAACATGAGTTAGAGCTTCCATGTAATGGGCCCTTATTTAAAATGAACCAAGAGAAATTAAAGGGCTGCCTCAAGGCACCAAAACAGGCGAAAACAATTCTGTCCTGATTCAAAGAACATTTGACTACATTTATAGGAAAATTCTACTTCTTACAGTGATCTAATTAAGGGCTGTTTTCAAAAAGACCTCTTTTGGAATGTCTCTTGTTTTCTCTCTCCCCCTCTTGTTTCATCTAAAACCTGTACTTGCAATGTGTTCTCATCAAAACAGCACCTAAAAGTTCCTTCCCACTTCTTTTTGATAATGGCCCTGACCCCACTCGCAAGATGTTCTGATGGTGAGCTGGCCACACTGCCCCATGAGCAACAGCCACGACATGGGATACACATGCAGTGAAAGAGCCACCTTGCAGAATTTCTAAAAAGTACCAAAAAGGAGAGATGAAGGGAGGGAGAGAAAACGTTAGCATTTGGGATACTTCATGAACAATAATAAAAAAATCATAAAGGAGCCAAGAGGGGCACAGATATAAGCCAAACTAGGCAACAGTTTCTGTTTGCTTAATTCGAAAGCCTCAAGCTGGTTAGAGGAAGAAGATAAAGTGGGAATAACATAAAGGGTAATTCCAGCTCTTATCTTTGGGGACTTTTGTACCAAAAGCCTCTCAAAGTTATTTCTAAAATATTTAAGCAACTTTGCAATTGGCAATGCCGAGGCTGCATTCTTCAAGATTTCTGTCAGCCCCAGTTGAGGACATTACGCTCTGAATAAACATGCAACATACACTGGAGTTATCCGCTCATCCTTCTAACGGCATAAGCACAATGGATGTGATGTGCTCAAACTGCCATACAGACCATTAACTGATTGATTATTTAGCGCTCTCCGCTCTGTAATACCACAATAAACCGGGTAATAAATGCTTTGTCACTTATACAATGTGGCTCTCTTGAAACGCAGCACACAGTTAAACACACTGGATGCTTTTGTTACACTGAGAACTGTTTCCTGTTTTTAATTTCATGATAATTGAGTTTTGATGAGTTAACGCAAAAAGAATGCACGTAATATCAATAAGATGTCCGTGTATTCACTAACCAGGCGGAACATATACGTGCTGACAACTTCCATCATTGGAATGTCATCTTTGACTTCGGAGGAGCTAACTGTGGAGACGCGTGCTGGATCTGGGTTGTCATCGTAGTTTTGCTCCAACAGCAGGCTCCTTGGCAATTCTGACACAAGCAGGCACATTGTCGGGGCGTCTGACGCCACGCAGTTTGAGAATTACACCAAGTGGTAAAAGTTTATCACAAGTTCCGAAAATTCTAATATCCGAAACATGTTTTTATTTATTTATTTTTAAAGATTTTATTTATTTATTTGACAGAGATAGAGACAGCCAGCGAGAGAGGGAACACAAGCAGGGGGAGTGGGAGAGGAAGACGCAGGCTCATAGCGGAAGAGCCTGACGTGGGGCTCGATCCCACAACGCCGGGATCACACCCTGAGCCGAAGGCAGACGCGTAACTGCTGTGCCACCCAGGCGCCCCCCAAAACATGTTTTTAAAGCCAAAAAGGAAATCTGAATAATGTGGAGTGTGAAAATGTAGAAAGATGATACTTTTCAATTGTACTTTAAGAAAATAAACAATGACTAGAATGCATAATCTAGCCAAATCGTATTAAATTTTCTCTCCTGTTTTCTAAAAATTCAAAGGGGGGGAGAGAAAAATGGCTGGAGAGATGAAAGGAAGGAAGGAGGGAAGGGGGGAAGGGAAGAGAGAGACCGACACCTTTCTGACCTTTCCCCTCCAGCATCTGAGCACTCATCACTGATACCAGCAGGGATGTCTATGAGCCTGGGAATCCAACCAAGAACTAACAATGCTTGCGGCCACCCTTCATTACATTTTCCCCCAAAGCACATATTAAGTAAATTCTACAAATGGACACTAGAGGGCACTCCGGCTGGACAGATCACTCCAAACATTGTCAATTTTTTCTTTTCGAAAGAATTACTTAATAATAAAGTGACTGATTTCCTTTAAAAACCACTTATTTAGACAAATAGAGATTTAGAAGTTGAGACATTCTAGTCAGATTAAATCAACTGCTAAATGGGTCAAATGTTGCGCCCCATGCAGTCCGTCAGTGTCAGTTTAAAAGTCAAGGAATTAGAGCACAGAGAGGATGACATCATTTCACATGCAAGGCCCTCCCCCACAGTCACTGGCCAGGAGGTAAAAGGATCTAAATAGCTGGTTTCCCCAGTCGAGGCTCCTGTGTGTTCCCCACGCTGCTTAGCCTGAGGCTTGATCCAAAAAGGTTAAAGAAACAAAACTTGGGCTAAAACTAGAGAAGTTTTGGCTGAGCGCGAGCGTCCCAGTGCGTCCCCAGCTGTCCAGCCTGCCGCCTGCCCCTCCTTTTTCAGATTCTCTCCCAACAGTTTTTCATTCAATAGATTTTCAAGAGGTGGGGGAAGAAAGAAGGAAAGAAAAAGTATATGGTGATTTCTGCCACATAATCCTTATCACTTTGGGGTCTCTCTTCCCCTCGATGCGCTTGGTGAAACTCCCATTAACACTAATGGGAGTCACAGGAGCACATGAGGGGAAGGGAGACCCCGACCGTGTGCAAGATGCATCTCTCCCTAGATGTGCATCATGAGCATTTCATTAAATCTCACTGCGGTAAAGAGGCAACAGCGCCAGCGATTTGGCAATACTGGGAAAAAGATGCATTTTCGACTGTGCTTTCTATAATCTCGATGATGATGTTACCCAAAGACCAACCTCATTTCTGTGTCCCATATGTGAGCTCTGTTAAAGCATAATAAGTTGTTTATGTCACACGACTCTATGTACACACAATTTACTATTCTGTCTATTTCAGAATGTAATACTAGTTACATAAAGCAGAAGATCCACGACTAGAGAGAAAACCTGACAGTATAGATTTACTAGTCTTGGTCTCCTCGGGGAAATAATGTTAAAATTCTGGGTAGGAATTCTAGATACAAAAATTAGGAATTATCTTATTCCTTCGAGAGCAGCAAGCTTCTCTGGTTTACTTTTTACAATATCAAATTAAAAAATTTTAAAGGTGGCTAACCGTACCCAAAAAAATGACCCATGGATATAGCCTCAGAAGCACAGTGAGTTCACAAAAGTTAGCATCGTTCTCCTATCCACTGAAAAATAATCCACGTCAAATTAATGTTTTTAAAAAACAACACAAAAATGGTATGGAGCATAATGTGTAAACCACAGAGAAGCATACATTCTGAATACAAATAAGTCTGTTCAGTTGTCATCACTGCGTGGGTTAACCTTCCCACATCATGATGTATGGTTTCGAAATTAAAAAAAAAAAACCCCACCTCATTACATTTCTTGTCCTGGGAGGCGTGAACGGTTAAAAAAGAAGGGGAAGAAAGAAAAATCAGCCATTCTAAATTAGCCAGCCTGTGAAGGATTTCAACAATGCATTTGCTCCTGCTTTTGAAAACATACAAAAACAGATCATTGGGCAGTAACAGAACTGTTAGGAAAATATAAGCTAAACATCGGAGATACTTTTGCAAAAACCAAAAGATTTTGAAAATATGATGACAAGGACTGAAACATTCAGTAATAAGATAATGGAGAATCTCTTCCTGAGCGGTCTTAGAGGTTTAAAAAAAGATAAGCATAATCCACAGCGAGCAAATAAATCAAATGGAATCTTTATTTTGTGTATAAATCATAAATACATGTAAGACATGTAAGCCTGAACATGAAAGAACTTATAAGAAATACAAGATTATGTTTTTGTTTACGTATTTTACATTCGTCTGAATTTTTTCTCTCTTTTTAAGTAAAATCGGTCAATGTGAAAAATATATAACATTCTTGAGTAAGGTTAGAAGTTCACGTCATGTGATGCTCAGCAAGATAGCAATACCCTTGTCAACTCACTGCCCCGCACAGCAAACAAACTTCTAGTGTTACATCTTTGACAGCCCAGAGAGAGCAAAGGTCACTGAGATGCAAAAGCATTAAAACTGTTGCTTGAAAAGAATTTCATGTCACTAAAGATAAGAATTATTGCAGTGCTTTATGGCTATTGCATGGAAAGCTAAATCTACTTACTGCATTCCTTTGAAGAAAAACTGACTTTTTTCTTCTTTCCCTCAAAGGCAAAAATTTGGGAGAGAGTTACTCTAAAAGGGTTTTTGAAAAATACAATTGCTTTCAGCCAAAATGCTTATGTTTGTGGAAGGAATATCTGTATGTGTCTACCTTCTACACCCGCATCGCGATTTAGAAAAACAAAAACCTCCAGGCTTTTGGCAGAAGCTTTACATACATAATAAAACACGCAACCTTAAACACTACTCGGTAGCGTCCTCAAGGCTACGCTCAGCCTTAGCGCTTTATAGCTGCATTTTACGGGACCCTGGTGCTCACATCGTCCTCACTTCCTTTCTGAAAAAAGCAAACCAAAACCTCCTGCAGCAACCTGCTCCTGCCTTCCTGTCCAGGTCCGGAAATCAGGCCTCTGTTTCCTTTCCACGTGTCACGGTAGGAAGGACTAGGGAAAGCTACTTCCTGAACACACATTTCCCGTCCGCCCAGCCTCTGACAGCTGGAAAGAGTGATGTATGAACATATCAGAGAAGGGAAGGTGACCCTCAACTCCAGCGCTTTGCAGGACATGGGATGATATGGCAGACCTTGCCCCAGCTGACATGCGGCTGTGAAGAGGTGTAAAAGGCCCGATAAGAAGGCATTCCCTCTCTTCTTCCCGTGTAAAGTAATTGCTGGTTTATCAAAGCTAACCTCATGCTTGCACTACAGATATGGTTTATCTCCTGCTATTTGGAAATAACAACCACCAAAAAAAAAAGTTGCCCATATCATGTGATTTTGTACATAGCATGTATAGTTATTTTTCCAGTCTCAGTCATAATTAGTACTTGGGGCCATGTGCCAAGTGGAAATGGATAAGGGGAATATCCTTCCTAGCCTTCTAGGCCATCAGTGGCCTTCTCCAATTTTTAAACTGCTGTCACTGGACTCTGGCATTTCTTACCCAATTCATTTGCTTTCTGTGTTAATCATATGCAATGAAGATATGCATGGCCAACATTTAAACAGGCTGCAGATCAATTAGCGGTCTTAAGTTTATCTGATTTTTATCAAAGAAGACAGAGCTGTGGGTCGATTGTCAGAGCCTGTGTCAAGTTGACCTTTTCAGAGATGTCTACATTGCCAGTCCCCTGGGCAACTTGTTGTCCCCTGTTAGTCTCTGAATGGCAGAAGTCTGTTCTGCTCAAGCACAAAGTATACACAGATGTCTATATTACATTCTTATAGGTTTGACAGCAACTGCATGTTGTATCTATAAACTGTCCTTTAGCAGTGACACTTCCTCAATGATGATAAGCTAATTTATGCAACTAAATCTCCTTTGTGCAGAAATGAAAGCTAATTGAGTCATTACAAAGTAATTCAGGAAGGAATACCTTGTATAAATTGGCTTACTTTATAAATCCTTCTCAAGTGGTTTCCATGCATCCTAAATGGGACTAAGCAGCTTATCGGCCATAAGATATCCAGATCGAACCAGCCAACTTCGGGGAGTTGTGTAAACATCGTTCCAGCCGTAGGAAAGTGACTGAAGGGAAAGTGAACCAAACCAGAAGAAGCTTCCCCAGGAAGCCACACCAGTCATTACCTGTGGTGGGATGAACACTGTCCTGACTCATCTTCCTCTGCTCCTCCACTTTCTCAGGAGTGTTCTCCTCTTCCTCTTCTGTGAACAAAGAGAGATGGCACACTGAAGGGTGTCCTCAGAAATCACAGTACTCACCCCATCTTACGAGCAAAACTACAAGTTTGGAATGTATAAATATTCCCTCTCAAAGAACGAAACCACTCAGCATTCACATTCCTTTCTCAATAACTGAAAGCTGAACAAACAAACCTCTAGATATTTCTGAATAGCAACCCTCCCAGTTGGCTTGATAAAATTGAAGATACGTACTAATGCTGCACATGCTTCAAGTACTTCTAGAAACACATCTGGAACACTCCTAAATCCAGACCGGCCCTGAAATCTGGGGAAGGAACACCCAGCACTATATGGACGGACCCACATTACACTGTGGCAGGAGGACCACAGAGAAAACCATAGTCCCTAAAACATTGGTGGGGCCAAGGGAAAATGTGTGATATGAAATACAGTTAACCTACAAATCATTTCTTGAGTATCAGATACTTCATGTGTCCCCACTTGATCTTCACAGGAGAAGACTAGAAGGACCCTCACCCTGCAAGGCAATTCCCCCCAAATGCTACTGAGGATCCACTATGTGCCACAAGCTATCGCAGATGTTAAGGCTTCACAGACTGTTTTAAATCCTCCTTTACAGATGAGCAAACTGAGACTCAGAAAAGTAAAGAAACATCCACTGTTTGTGATTCAAGCTCAGGTCTGTGATCATGGAGTCGGTGTTCTTTGTGCTGCAACGTATTCAGGGCCCTATGCTTGTTATTTCCATACTCCCCTATCACATTCATTCCCCCCAAAGAAAGAAATAGGAGATGATTAAATGAGAAGAGTTTTAAACAGAGCCAATAGACTATATTTAATTATTTTACATTAAAGAAACATTAATTACATGTCCGTTTTCCTCACCTAAGGATTTATATACACTTTAGAAATATTTAAGACAGGACCTATGAACGAAATGGCATGCCCAAGAAAAATGGAGTTCAGAAAGAATACTTTCAAGAAAAATCAAAAACTTTAAAGTAAAATATTCAAAATGTATAAATATAGCCATTATGACTATTAATTAATTCAACCAATAAATCTTCATTGGATATTAGCTACCTGTAAGAGAGAGGTTCTGCCAGGGAGGCAAAGACAGTAGGGAGCTTCTGCCCTCAGGAAGCTGACAGCCTAGAGGCGACAGAACACACAGTGTCTAAAGAAAAATGGGATAAGGAGCATAGAACCTGACATGGGAGGCACAAGGTTCGGAAGGATCGCAGAGAGGAAACCACCCAAGGGGGAACACCATGAAGGCTCTGAGGGATGGAGAAAATCTGAATAGAGAGAGATGGGAAGGAGGAAATTTCTAGACAGAGGGACAGTCCTAAGCAAAAGAAAAAGCACAGTAATACCCATTTGGCTAAAGAATGCAGTACTCAAAGGGGAAGAACAGGACGGGAGATAATGCTGGTGGTTTGGGCCAGCTGTTGAAGGGCCATAAACACCGGCTATGGACTTTAGCCTTTTACTCGGTGGCAACAAGAGCCCAGAAGAAGTCTGAGCAGAGAAAGGGCAGGACCAAAAAACTATGCTTAAGGAATGGTCATCTGATCCCATTGTCCCAGATAGCCTGAAGGAGGGTGTGGGGAGAGAGACCACTCAGAGTCTGGCTAAAGGGGAAGGAAGTCCTGAACTGAAGCAGCAGAGGAAATGGAAAGGAGCCAGTTACGAGAGGGAAAGGAACTCGAATTTGATAAACTTTGTGCCTGCCTGGACGTGGAAGGCTAAGGGAAGAAGAGCAATCGTTTGAGCTTAGTTAGCGGCGAAATGAGAACATCATTCCTGAGAAAAGAATAGCGATGATAAGCTATATTGCTGAGGGAACACAGGAGCTGTATTTCTGATGTAAGAGATTTAAATTTATTTTTTTGAGGCAGGGAGGGGTGGAGGGAGAGAGAGAATGTCAAGCAGACTCCCCACTGAGCGCAGAGCCCAACGCAGGACTCCATCCCACAACCCTGAGATCATAACCTGAGCTGAAAACAAGAGTCAGAAGCTTAACCAACTGTGCCACCCAGATGCCCCTCTGATGTGAGAGATTTAATGTACTGGTGAGGCAACCCAGGGGGAATGTCCAGAGGCAACTGGAAAGTTTGGTAGAGAGGTCAGGAGTACAGATGCAAAATTAGAAGTCTCACGCAAACTTTGAAGTGGTGATTAATAAAATTCAACATTTAAATCAGGTTTGAGAGTTACTGTACTTATAAAACAAACCTAGAACTGTTTTGAATTTCTGTAACTCAATTCAAACAAAATAATGAAAGCTCCAAAAAAAGGAACAGCTGGAAATATTTGGCACTTTATACATATTAAGTTGACCCTAATGTTGGCAATTTAATATGGTTCAGTCAAATAGTAATTAATACAGGAAGACCTAATAAAAATCTAATACTAAATCCTGTCTTCTTCCTTTTCAACAAGTTATCTCACTTACACCAAACCACAAGGACTAGTTATTATGTGAGTTAATAGGATGTTTTCATACAAATTTTGAAGCTATGAGGGACATTTACAGTCATTTGGTCCAACCTACTTATTCTACAGATGGTTAATTTTTTTTAAAGGAGAAAACCTACCTTACTTTTCACACTTTCTCTTTTCCTAGCACTCCCTCTCCTCCAAATGGGTCACAAATCTGACAGTAAGGAGTAAATTCAAAAATAGTGAAGGGCGCTTGCCCTCAAGTCAAAGGCCATGACCACAACAATATAGGGAGCACGAATTTTGGCTCTTAAGAAGACACGACTGGATGTAGACTCACCACCCAAAGTTCGTGTCAAGATAATCACAAAAACTAATTACAGTAATTGAATGGAAAACTCCACTCTTGGGGCGCCTCGGTGGCGCAGTTGTTAAGCATCTGCCTTCGGCTCAGGGCGTAATCCCGGCGTTATGGGATCGAGCCCCACATCAGGCTCTTCCGCTGGGAGCCTGCTTCTTCCTCTCCCACTCCCCCTGCTTGTGTTCCCTTTCTTGCTGGCTGTCTCTCTGTCAAATAAATAAATAAAATCTTTAAAAAAAAAAAAAAAGGAAAACTCCACTCTTGGCAAAGTAAACAATTAACTTAGAAGAATTTATTACTATGACTTTATTCTTATTTTACTAAAATTTAAGTGCCTATAATGTACACAATGTATTCTTAAATTACCAGAATAATGATATTAAAATGTTTACTTAAGTTTCAATATTTACTGAGAAGTATCCAAATTGAAATCCATGTGAGATTCTGAACAAGTAGTATTTTAGAAGAGGAAACACTCATTTGAAAAACCTCCTTTCTCCATTTCCAACCTATTTTTAGGTCAAAGCCTTCTGCATTTCATACATCAGTTTTTCTTAACAGTATTCGAACAACTCATTTTATCTCGGGCTAACAATACAAACAGCTTCCATATAAAAGAAAACACAGTCAAATTTGGTGTGTGTGTGTGTCTGTGTGTGTTTTAATCTTAAGGGGAAAAACTCAGACTGAATCTTGAATACAATCTGGTACAAGGGAGATGTTCAATAAATAAGGAGTGAACAAATGGATTCAAAATCATGAAAATAAATCCTACTATGTTCATCTACTAACAGAGAAAAACTCTCCACACCACTCCAAAAATATATAAGGACAAATGAAAATTCTAGGCAATAATCACCTGCACAATATATTAGAAATATACACACATGTTGTTTTATTTAGGTTTATTATTAAACATATTTTATTTTGGTGTTGAGTCACAATGTCACTATACAATACTAATTAATACCTCAAATAGTCAACGTCTGCGGGTTAATATATTCCATTCAACATTTTAATAACAGTAAACAAAAACAGCTCAGCTATGCGGTAAAATCCATCAAACCACACAGATGGTTATAAGGTTTTCATTATGTGGTTTCCATAGCAATCATATTGCAAATCTGGAAGCTTCTTGCAAATAAGCAGCTTGTATTTACATGCGTCTCAGCTGCAGCACAAAACTCTTCAACATGTGAAGTTATTATTCCAATCACACATTGTTAGGAAAATCATCAGAAGATTTTATTGATCAGACAAGATGAAAATAACAGTAAACTAACTGCAGAAGATAATTCAAACACAGTCACACATTTACTAAACTAATCAGTGAGTATTAGAAATATTCTGGTCATCGTCAGAAGGTTTTAACATTATAGTCAGTCAAAAATATGGAAGTTCCAGGAACAATCAGATCCCAAGGAATCCAAAAGCTGAACTCTACTCTCATTCCCCTTTTCAGAAGATGTTTGGCCTTCCTTCTGAGTTGAGCAGAGAAAGAAAGAATACCAGAGAACTGAGTCTTCCCAAATCTTTTTAGGATGACTACCATTTGAGGAAATGCTTATGTGGGAAAAGTCAAGACCTTTTTTTTCCCCCCTGCTAGATTAATCAATTTAATTTACAAATTGATCCAAGTTCCATAACAGATGGATTATTACCCTAATAAGGATCACAAATCTGTCTAGCTATGCAGTTTTTACAAAATGGCTATTTCTTGCTTACTAATGTTCTTTGTTTAAGGACAAAATAACCAAAAGAGAAAAGCGATAAGCGAATGACATGTACAGCTGACATTGCTTGAAAAAGGCTAACGACAATTTGTTAGCACCAAAACAGGGTGTGTGACGTTCACGGAGGGGCTGAAAACTGATCTTATCGTGTCATCCAGGGAGAAGAGGACAGCATGAGAAAATCTTTTACTCACACACAATGATTACCTCTCTAAGCACCTTCAGAAAACAGCTCTGCTGAATTACAATGTATTTTAAGAGACATAAAACACAGAATCAAAAGCTATGCTCTGAAATAAAGACTGGGTGTAGATCTCTACCTGCCCTGATTTCATTTGATCACGAGACTATGTTTGTCTCAAGAAAAGTTAATATTTATTGCTTAAATGTTCATGCTTATGCATTTATATCCATTAGGTAACTAAATCCTCATAACAATTCTATGAGGTAATAATAGGTATTTTTACCATCATTTTATGGATGCAGAAATGAAACTTACAGAGCTTGAAGAACGTGCCCAGGTCCACACAAGTCATTAGAACAGGGATTGAAACCCCAGCATGTGTGACTTCTCTCCACCTTCTCTTCAGTTTACAGATGGATTGTTTTTTAAAGTTTCACTTGAATATTGTCTGTTTGTGGACTTGGAAAACATTTTCACAGAAGTGGGCAGATTCTATTCTACCATAGCATTGTATGCGAAGGACATCGTAAGGTAAGCTATCCTTGCAGTGATGATTTAGAAACAGAATTTCAAGTTGGGGTGCCTCCAACACACATCTCCTTTCTGTTCTCCCAGCTCTCCTTCCCCACCTCTCATGTCCACACCCTCAAGGGCCCAGAAGCCAGCACACAGTACCTGATACTCTATTAAGGTCTCCAGTGCAACTCATAATTGAAATAATATTTCAGTTATTTCAAATAATATTACAATTATTTTATTATGAAATACTATTTCATCATTCTTTCTAGGCCAGCCAGCTTTTCTTTCTCATTGAATTTCAACAAGGAAAACATGTTTAAATATAGACAGTTGCGGTGAGTCTTTTTATAAACAAAGAAGTTCGCCTGCATTCCAGAGCAACACACTGTCCTGCACGTTTCTCCAGGGGTTTGGGTGCCAGGGTGTTGCAAGCAAAATGTCCCCGGCTGGGAGAAGATGGCACAGACGTAATGGGGAAAGGAAGACCCCCGTGGCCAGTCCCAGCAGTACGGTGTCAAACAGGGAGAAATGCAGGGAGGATTCACACGAAGGCACCTCAGCCCCTCTTCTTGCTCAGGACCTGGGCCAAGCCCCGAAGCCAGCAGTACGGGTGAGTCAAGTGGAAGAGTCGAAGGGGTGTGAGCAAGGGAATTCAAACCAGGACGATGTGGAAAAGTGAGTTCCTTTGGGGCCTATAAATCCTGGACCACTGGTAAGTTAAAATATGACACTTCTAAAGGATTTTTCTATTTAATAGACTAACATATATTTTACAGCAATAAAGGATATATTTTTACAAAGATAGAAGCATGTGCCTTTTAGTATTATATGAAACTTCAAGAAGAACCAGAAGATAAAGACAACTGAAATGGCATATTCAGAGTCACGTTTACTCTCCTGGATATTGAGGCAAACTGGGGCCTACTGTTAAAGTTCTAGTTACTCATGTCACCTTGACACTGTAATTCTCATCTTTGTAAAGTACAAAGAATAATGTCTACCCCATAGCACTCCGAGCGGGATTTGGGCAGGACGATGACGATCAGATTTCTCAGGGGGAAAAAAATGCACAATTAGCATGCAGTAGCTAGGTCATTACCTTAGGGGCTAGGTGTTTTACTGCCACTTATGAATTTGGCAACCCAGAAGGTTAACGTGATATCAAAGGCAGCCAAATAAGCAATAGTTATTCAATCATACAATCTAATTTTCAACCTTGACATTTTATTCTTCCAGGGTTTGACAGGAAAAGGTTATCAATGTACTTCAAAAGCAAAAATAAACACCATGAAGATCAGAGTACATTTCTGTACTGTATTAAAATTAATAATTTATATGCAAATCTGAAAACACAAAAATAATAAATTTTCACAGACATTCAACTTGCTAACATCATGGCTGGGATGCTGGGGGGAAAAAAACCTCAAATTCAAGCAAGAATCTCATTTGACAGAATCTGGAGAAAATCTTTGGGGGAAAAAACCTTAGCTAAAATCTAGTTCAATTTCCTTCCTTCATTAACAGGGAACCAGACTCGGGGTGCCGAATGACTGGGCCAAGGTCATGCAACTGGCACTTGGCTCTTCTCTCTCTGCACTGCCTTCTACGCAACACGCACTGCAGACATTTCTGGAAAAGTCGCCGCTGCTCCAGAGGTCCCTCTCGGCTCGAGAGCAGTCTTACACAGACTTGATCATCCACAGGCAACGAAAGGCAAGCAAAGAAAGCACACAGGTTAAAAATACGGTTTTAATAGGCCAGATTCTGTCAGTCAGAAGTGACTGTGAGTCAGGAAATGATTCTACTCCCAGAGAGTGCTAGACGTAAGGAAACAACGAAACGGGCCTCTTCCTTGTCCCAGTGTATTATATTCACAACACGCCACAATATAAAATTCTCCTAACTACTCCATAAAGCTCAAACTCTTAGCTTTTTAATTAACATTTACAATAAATTCTGCAATATTAAAATTCTTTCAACCCAGGAATGTCAAATTATTTTTCAGTTACAGTAACCTCAAACTGGCTCTGGGTTTCTGGTACAATTATAGTTTGCTGTTAATAATAGTTCCGTTTTTTTAATTTAAATAAACCTTTTTTCTATTATTCTTGCTACAAAAGCAATATCTGTTCATTGCTGGAAGTCAGACAATTGAGATAAGCAAAAATATATACATATTTTTAAATCATCCAGGACTTATCCATAACCACTATTAACACTATTAACATCTTCTCCTAGACCGCCTTCACTCAGTTTCTGATTTTTCTTCATTCTCATTTTTAATAAGAATATCCCAATAGTTATGTATTTCATTATCCCCCATGTTTCCACACCCAAATGTATTTGTATTTTATTATAACCTGATTTGAATCCTTTTTTAGAAAATAAACTATTTCATCTCAACTTTGATTTTGGCTTAAATTTTATTCTGTAAAAAAAAAATACTACCTAATGATAAATAGGGTGGCGTTAAGATCATTTCATTGCAACTTGGCTGTTTTATAAGGATCTACTCTGCTCTAACCTTAGGAAAAAAGCAGATAGACGGATGCATGTGTCCCAGGCTTTGGCTCTGTGTCCTCTGTCTGCTTATGCAAATACACGCACCCTCTTCCCGCGCAGAGCACCTTACTGTCCTTTTCACGAACTGAGGAAAGAAAAACCTTGGGGACGGAAGAGGAACCACCACCCGTTAGACTTCTTGGTTCCATATCCCTTGTAGCAACAGTGGTTTCAAGACTCGTCTGGGAGGTAGAGAGTCTGTGAGGTCAAAACTATTTTCATACTAAAATGAAGACATTTGCCTTTTTCATTGTGTTAACATTGGCACCGATGCTGCAAAGCAATGATGGGTAAACTGCTGACATCTCAGCATCAATCACGGCAGTGGCACCACACTGTCCCTGTCTCCTGCACTGCCCTGCACAAGCATTAAAAACAAACAAGCCAGCTTCACCTAGGAATGTCCGTGAGGAAGCAGTGCACATTATTATTTCCATGTAATATCAATCCCGAGAGCATGTCTTTTTAATATCCTGTGTGACAAAATCAGAAGAATGCATGAAACACACTTCTGCATTTCCAGATGTGCAAGAGATTGAGCGGCACGCTGAACTAGCTGTTTTTTCCGTGGAACACCATTTCCACTTGAAAGAATGAGTGACAGACAAACTGGTTACTCAGACTTGGGAATGTGGCAGATATTTCCTCAGAAATGAACGAAGTGAGCTTGTTATTTCAAAGAAAATAACTGGTGTTTATTGCCATGATAAAATACAAGCTTTCAAGCAAAAATCAGAGTTTTATGAAACTTAGACCTGCGACTGTGAGCTTGACCACTCCCCAGTATTTTAAGACTTTTCTAATGAGATTGGTAGTGATATTAATGAATGTAGTTTTTTAAAATTTTGCCATTTTTTGGGCCAATATTTGGAAGTTCTGCATAATGCGGTGAACCAGTATTTTCCTAATGACCAAGCCATGATGTTACAAAAACATGCACGGTAAGAGATCCATTCAAAGTACAAGACAGACCCATGAATTTTAATGTAACAAAGTATGGTAAGTTCATTGATACGGTTTTGGATTCCAGCCTGCCACTAACATTTAACTACTACTTGTCCAGTTTGGGTACAGCATCAAAGAAGAATATCTACAATTACCTCCTGAGACTATTAAAACACTTCCAATTTCCTACTGGAGATCTGTATGAGGCTGGGTTTCTCCATATGCTGACTGTACTTAAACCAAAACGATGTATCACAACAGAGTGAACACAGACGCAGATTTGAGAGTCTAAATGATGTCTATTAAAACAGACATTCAAGAGATCTGCCAAAATGTAAACCACACCTCTCTTTTCACTGATATTTTGGGGAAAATATAGTGATTTTTCCTGAAAATATTTTATGCTCACATGGGTTTATCATCGTGATTTTTTAATTCATTAATAAACATTTTTTATATTTCTCAGTTTTAATTTCTAATATAGTAAATATTGAGAGGCATAACCCACATAAATAAAGCTTTGTGGGGTCCTCAGTAATTTTAAAAATTGTAAAGGTCTCCTGAGACCAAAAAGGTTTGGGGAAACTGGCCTGTTTTCTTTTTAAGTTATTATTCAAATTCCAGTTAACATACAGTGTAATATTAGTTTCAGATGGACAATATAATGATTCAACTCTTCCATACGACACCCGTGCTCATCACAAGTGCCCTCCTTAGTCCCCGTCACCTATTTAACCCATCTCCCACCCACCTGCCCTCTGGTAACCATCAGTTTGTTCACTAAAATTAAGAGTCTGTTTCTTGGTTTGCCTCTCTCCCTCTCTCTCTTGCTCTTTTATCTCCTTTGCTCATTTGTTTCTTAAATTCCACCTACAAGTGAAATCATATGGTATCTGTATTTACTGACTTATTTCACTTAGCATTATACCCTCTAGATCCATCCATATTGTTGCAAATGGCAAGATCATTTTTAGTGAAGTATCTGAACACTGTTAATCCACAACATGAAAAAACTGATAGCCTGCTAACTCAAAACACTATTTGATAATTATTTTATTTTCCCAAAGCACACAATCTCAGGGTTGAATCTCATTACACTGTTGAGTCATATTGAGCTGTTAACCAAAATCCCTACGTGTTTTTCCCATTTGCAGTGAAGCCAAGTCTCCCTTCTCATACTTGTGCAATAAGATTTTTGGAGCAAGTGTGATATCCTATCATATGTCATCTTGTTAGATTTGATCCATAATTTCAGTCTATTGAGAGCATAGCCTATATATCTTCATCTAGACATGGATGAATATGAAGGTATGGCAATACTGAGAATTAAGCTCTAAGGCATTCACAAAATAAATTAATCAGCACCCTATGGGCACAGCTATAGAGTCAGTTATCCAATAGTGTTTATACCCATAAAGATTTCATGAGAATCCTGGCCAAATGCCTCACTTAAGTCTAGTTATATGTCTGTCATTTCTCTGAACACATGATGGGTTCTAGTAATCATTATTTCATCTTCTAGATAGCACAGAAGACTTTTTGATGCCTTATTTTAGAGTCCACTTCAAAGTTCCTAAACTGTCTAGGGTTTGCAGAACCCATCTGTCATGGATAATGTGGTTTTCCTCCTAGATGTCCTCTTCAGGGCCAACACAACCTCCTCCAGTTACTGGGACCCAGACTGCTACTGGCTCACAGCTGTGTCCCTCACTAGGAACTGTCCTCGGCGACAGTGAATTGCCTCCCTCAAGATTATACCCTGCCCCAGAGGAGCCAGGAGCCCGTAATTAGCTGATGCGGGGGACATAAAGACATGCCCCTTTGCCTCAACACAACCTTGAAGAATCATCCCAGAAGCAGAGTTCCCCGAGAGTTTGGGACTCAGTCACAGCTGCATTGTGGGTCATCTTCTCCCGCCCAATTCTGCCTTCCTCGCTTTCATATGAGGGTATCTCCCAAGACCACTCGCCAATAAGTCTTCTACATGCAACCGTCTCTGAGTCTGTTCCAGGACACCCAACTTAACATACTGCAACTTTCTACTCTTTTTGAAGAGTAGAAGAGTTAACTGCTAGACTTCATACTTCTAGCATCTCTCCCTCCCTGCATGTTTCCTTCAAAATCAGGGACAGTAGTTCAATTACTTCATTTACCAGTTGTCTTGTGATGTAGTCTTACGTAAGCCAGAAGGCAAACTTAACTCCAAATCATCTTTAAGACATGGCTCAAACGTCCCCCAATTTAGGGTGCTTTCCCCAAACTCCTCCAGGCAGCTGGGCACTCCCCTCTGTGATCTTCCAGCCTTGGTACAGGCCTCCATTATCACTGCTCTCATAGAACACTACAAACATTTGTCTACTTGTCTCTTTTTCTCCCCAGTGTGAACTCCCCCACCAGGCCTAACAGAGGAGCTGGAACAAAAAAAAATGTTTTCCGTGAATGTTTGATGAATGAAAATCAAATGGATTTTGGTTAGCTGGGTATTCTATTAGAATCTCTTTGCCTATCCTTGGCTTCTGTTATCTGCTACCAGTCTATCAGTTGAAGGATAATTCTTGACAGAAAAGGAGCAAGTAAAATAGAAACTGATTGTTTTCTTGGAAATTACTGCCCCTAATAAATTTCAAAAACACAGGGCAATTATACACCTTTTGTTACACCTAGCATAATTTACAAATTTCAGCTCTTTTCATGTTTCCTTGGGTATTTGGCCATTTCAGTGCTTGATATAAAACCCTGTAAAATTGCATTAATTGGACAAATTATAGCACAAAGACACTGATATAGTTTTGTTCCTCTCCTGCCTTTTCCTCATTGTGATCATTTGGCATTAAATGATATTTTAAAATACTTGTCTTTAATACCATACATTTGTACCTATTCTTTCTCTGAATTTTCCGAAATCTGCCTTGCTGAAGTCTAAGCAAATACGTCTGGCCGATGGCCAGTTTTTTCCTCATTGCCTATGATGGATTCTAAGATGACAACTGCTTTTGTCTAATTTTTTCCACAGTTAAATCTGGATATGGCAGCAGTTTCCCTATTTACTTCCTATATCCTTTGGCCTCCATTGTTTTGTCTGCTACTCCGTGTTTAAAGTCTACCTGAAGAAAGAACGAGATGCAGGGGTAATGACTGCTTCGTGCTTTGCCTCCCTCTCCATGATCTTAGTGTCAGCTCCTCTAGCTCAAGATTCCTCGTTGCTAAACACTGAGAAAAAACCTAGCCCTCCCGACCCCTGGCTCTGTGTGTCCCAGGCACAAGAAGCTGAGGGTGAGCAGAGAGTCATCCTCGGTCTCTCAGCCCTTTGTGCTCAACTGGCTAGGCTTGCAAGTAATAGTTACCACCTGCTTAGAAGCCCTAAATCCAAGGAATGGAAGAGATTGAGTACGCAGTCTTGAATATTTAATATTTATAGGGCAATTATCAAATAACAGCCCCACTTGTATTTTTCTATTACCACCACATGCTCCCTCTGTGATATGTAACTTCCAGTTTGGGACTAGATATTATGAACTACATCAATATCTCTGGCATCCCACCATGGTGTGCTGTTCACCTAGAGAAGTGGTTTTCAAACTTCAGAGGGCTTATTAAAACCCAGGTTGCTGGGCCCCACCCACAGAGTTTCGGGTTCAGTAGGTTCGGCATGTGCAATTCTAAAAAGTTTCCAGCCCATGCTGCTGGTCCCAGGGCCACACTTTGAGAACCACTGACATAGAGGCATACCTTCTGAGGCTTTCTTTTACATAAGAGTTCAATGGTTTACATGTTCTATCATAATTTGAATATAAGTTAATTAGGACATTGTATCTTCAAATGTCATTTGCCTTTTAAACTTCAAAATATAGGCACACCTCGCTAAATAGTTCTAGTGTAAAATTAATTACAATGAAATTAGTCATGCAGAAGTTAGTCCCATATCAATCCCAAAAGATATAATGGAACTATAGAAATGCAAATAAAATGTGGATTCCAGAAGTTTCTATTACTCTCTTTTAGTAGCTGTACAAATTTAGCAAGCTAATTAAACCTCAATTTTCAATCTGGAAAACAGAAATACAAAGTGTACTTGAGAGAATTATTGTGAGAATAAAACGAGGTGAAGCGGCCAATATAATGCCCAGTGCAGAGAAGATTTCCAATCAAGTGATTGTAACAGTAACTTGAGGACTGTCTACAAAGCAAGCACCACGCTAGCCACTACGTGCATAAATCTCACGCAATCCTCACAACCCTCTGAGGAAGCTATTGCTGTTAGTCCCATGTTGCAGATGAGGAAATGGAGGCACAGAAGCATTTAAGTAACTTGTTCAGCATAACACAGCATTAGGAAGCAGAGTCAGAATTTGAAGCCAGGCAGTCTGCCTCCAGAGCCCAAGTTCTGAAGCACTATGCTTTTTCTTCCCTGTCAATGGAAGACCTTGCAGAGATCACTTGTTCCTGTGTTTGTTAATTAATTTAACAGCACTTTAACCAATTGCCATAACACATAACTTATGAGAAAGTAAGTATTCATGATGTCATATTGACATACATTCTTTTTTTTTTAAACACTCTCCAATGACAAAATAATTTGGCTAACTCTGACAGTATAAAAAAAAATAGCTCCCTTGAAAAATAGTGTACCCTGCTGGACAACAGGAGAAGAGTTGTGTTTGTAATGGCCACCAAAGTGAAAAGCTTGGCATTCGCCCCCTCCATTTTTCTTTCAGTTGGAAGGCGGCTTACAAATGGAAAAATCATCTCCCGTCACCTCCCTCTCAGAGGCTGAATATGATGAAGAAACAGAGGAAGGCCAAGCCCCCGAAGCAAGCAGAGTCGGGAGCAGCTTTCGTCCTACCCAGGAGGCTAAGAAGATCGATTAATCCTGAATGAGATAGCTATAGCTTCTCACCAGATTTGACTGCAGTAAGACATGAAAAATGCAGCAAATTAAAGCACTTTACATAATACAAAAGAATGGCACTCTTGAAATAAAAATTTCCATGTACCTAGGCGGGGCTGGGCATGGACTTTCAGAATTATGTTTTTAAGGCATTTTCAATTCTAAGTTAAGAGGTATTTTTTGACACACAGACACATTTATGATAAAATGTCACAGTGTCTAGAAAATGAAAGATCCTCTAGAACCAGTTTATTTCTGTGGAGAGGACTTGCCAACAGAAGCAAGGTAGAAGCTGCAGGGGTTAGAAGGGGAGGGCAGGCACACAGAGTTCATTCGATGGAGGTCTTGGTGTTCGTTCCCGCAAATAGTATCTGATGTTCTTTGAATAAAGACCATCTTTATTCTTTGAATAAAGAATATCTAAGAATAAAAATTTGAGCTTAGGAAAAAACAACACACTTGCAGAACTACTCTATGACCCAGCTATTCCATTTCTGGGTACTTATCCAAAGAACATAAAAACACTAATTCAAAACGATATATGCACCCCGATGTTCATTATAGCATTATTTACAATAGCCAAGATACGGAAACAACCTGAGTGTCCACAGTGTCCATCCATACATGAATGGGTAAAGAAGAGGTGGTCTGTTTTGTACAACAGAATACTACTCAGCAAAAAAGAATAAAATCTTGCCATTTGCCACAACATGGACCTTGAAGGTATAATGTAAGTGAAATAAGTCAGACAGGGAAAGACAAATACCATATAATGTCACTTATATGTGGAATCTTTAAAAAACAAAAAAACGGGGTGCCTGGGTGGCTCAGTCAGTTAAGCATCTGCCTTCGGCTCAGGTCACAATCCTCACATCAGGCTCCCTGCTCAGTGTGGAGTCTGCTTCTCCCTCTCTCTCTACTGTTGTCCCTGCTTCTGCTCTCTCTCAAATAAATAAATAAAATATTAAAAAAAAAACAAAGAAAATAAAGAAAAACAAACTCATAGGTACAGGGAATAGACTAGTGGTTACCGAGGGGAAGGAGGTCCACTATATCATGGTGGATGGTAACTAGACATGTCGTGGTGATCACTTTGCACTGTGAATTATAAAGCTGTACACCTGAAACTTACATAAGAAAAAAAAAGGGGGGGTGAGGAACCACACTTGCTCAGTTTTGGCTCCCTAAAGGGAGAAGCTGAACTCTCATTTGCAAAGTGTCTTTTACTTGGATTCCAGAAATAAGGCCAACATAAACAAAATGTCTGCTCTCATGTAAAAGGGCCAGGGTATTTTAATGTACATGGCAGGCAAACCCGATCGTACTTTTTTAAGGTCTCACCCAACAGTGGCCCAGGGTTACACATGGAGTAAATGTATCCGTTCTGGAAAGACAAATCCTTGCCACCTTAGGGACCTCTAGTCTAGGCAGTGCCAGTGCTCTCAAACTAAGCCCCAGCTTATTTTCCAGTATGACAAAGCATTCTTGTTTTCCAGTCCCAGAACCACAACTGTGATTTTTTTTAGGTTAAATATGACATTTTACAAACTTTTCCTGGCATTTTTAGTTAAAATAAAGGTTATTCTGTAATTGTGTATATTAAAATACAATTTAGGGGTTTTTTCTATCTAATTAAATAATGCAATCAAACACGTAAACTTAATGACATGTCCAACTATAGTACTTACTTAAAGAGTCATTCCATGTTTATTGCCCTTACTTAGAGCAAATCAGGGATTTAAAGAGAATACATGAAATGACATATGAACTTTCCTGAACAGTGTAATTAGGAGAATACTGTTAGCTACCCGAAGTGGTTTAATTGCATGACTTATTTACACCTCTCGAGCTAAATAAGAGTAGCTATCAACCAGCTACTCTGGAATTCAGGTTATAAACAATTTTATCCTATGATCCTTACTTAGCTTTAGAAAATAATTCCTGGACTAAAAAACTCAAAAAGAAAAATGATCTCAATATAGTTCACTTTCGTGAGGAAATATAATACACTGCTTGGCGTGTGTCCACAGGAAAAGTCTGGCTCCCAGATGCTTCTTGCCAGCCCACAGCGGATTTCACGATGTTTAAACAACTGACAACATACACTCATAGCACTGATGACATAGTGACCAGAAATTCAGCAGGAGCCTGTCTCCTGGGTATTTTCATATATTGAAAAGTAGTATCAAAACAATACAAATCACAGACACACTTCACTAACCCAAAAGATTCAACACAATTCAGTTAGGCTTTTTTTTTAAGTAGATGTCACTGAAATTACATACAAATTTACTAATAAAACTTCTACTAGTACAAGAAACACAAATTCAACGTATCAATGTTTTTTTTACTGTATCAGTCTTCTTGAAAATGAAAAATACAGACTCTAGTTTGCTTCCTGTATCAAAAATCCAACAACAAGGAACTGTTTCTATAGGTCATTCATTATAATCATACAATGTATACTAATATCCATGATCTCCTAGAAGCTGTAGCTGTTTCTGTTAGTATAAACCAAATGAAATTCCCAATATTTTACCACTTCGGACCTCCAAAAACAAATAACCTGGTAAAACCAAAGGGTAAAGAAAGCCTCAAAATTTTAACGCCCAAGTGGTAGCCTAATTGCCTTGGATATGTAAAATGTTCTTCGTAACTGGCCTGCAAGTGTATCATTAAACTGGAATGATACACTTTCTAACCAGGAAGATTCTGAGTAAAATCTACTTCCTACTGTAGCACATTCAAGCATAAACAAAATACTGTTAATATTTAATATGAAATCGGCTGTCACAAAAGTAGCCAACAGTGAAAAGGCCATGATACAAATAAAATTACTTCGTGTGATTTTTCCTATTTCCAGATGACAAGTTTCTTGGAGATGATATTCTCTCTCTTAATAACAAACAACTTCTGTCACATAATGTTTATGCCATGTAAGTTTTGCAAATCAATAGTGCAAAAACTGGCTTGACTTTCTGGGAGAGAAAATGATTGATCAGCATAGGGAATAAAATATGTTATTTAAATTAGAAGAACATTTGATTGGAATGCCAACCCCATTTTTAAGATATAACCACATTAACCTCATCTGACATGACCTCAAATACAAATACGTATTATTCTTCACTTATAAAACCAGAGCGTACATTTGGATCTGGATGGATCTCTATGTTGATATAACTTTTGAGTAATTCTTTGTATATACGAATGTCATTTTTTTTCTCTAAGTAGTAATCAGCAGCCATTTCAGATCCTTCCATCACAAATTCAACAAAAAATTTTTCATACCAAGAAGCAATTAATAGTAAGAGAATAAAGGCCATTAGTGCTCAGGAGAAAAATATTAGACACCTCACATCTGCCTAGTATATGCTCAAATTTTTGTTTATTTGACTTGAATTTAAGTATATAAACCAAGGACTTATAATTAAGCTAGGTCTCTATTGTTGTGTATTTGCAGTTACTAATTACTTATGACTAGGAATTCAGCCTCTAGCGATATGGTCAACCAAGCTGAAACAGACCTGTCTCTCCCCACTTGCTCAAAGGGGAATAATGACCATTTGTAGGGTGCGGTTGAGCCTGGATTTTTAACATCTTCACAGATATAGGAGACATGGTCTTGGGCCCATGAGAAGCAGAGAGCTGGAAGTAAGACTCCCACCACCCAGGGAAATCACAAGGAAGCTTTTTGTCTTTCTAGGGATGATGGCGGTCAGAGGGGGAGGGGGAAGGGTTTCCTGTGAGAAATCAAAACCCCAGGCCTGTACAATGTGAGATCCAAATTTATACTATCCTCAAGTGTGCTTTTCCCAAGCCAAGAAATTTAACATAAAAACTGTGAAACTCCTGGGGCTCTGGCAGAAGCAAATGCAAA
Organism: Ailuropoda melanoleuca; assembly: GCF_002007445.2. Taxonomy (NCBI): domain Eukaryota; kingdom Metazoa; phylum Chordata; class Mammalia; order Carnivora; family Ursidae; genus Ailuropoda; species Ailuropoda melanoleuca. The sequence goes on from NC_048218.1 coordinate 164,200,647, forward strand.
AACATTGTGAAGGACCATTTCCAGAACCTGGGGCACACAGCACTCCTGCAGGGGTGGGGAGAAAGCCTGATAAGCTCACAGTACTTGGAGGAAGGAGAAGAGACACCCAAGTAAACAGGCAATTCCTGTGTGGCCAGCTCTAATAGAGGTCAACACAGAATGCTGTGAGACCACAAAGGGGAGCTAAGAAAGTAAGGAAAAGTCCAAGGAAATGTAAATCTTTATTTTCATAGCACTGTTAAGCTAGAGATTCAAAATACAAGTTGCACTGGTCCCTTTGCTTTTGCCCAGTGAAGGATTGATCCCGCGTGAATATTTTCTGGGACTCTGGACCATCTGGTTTTTAATGTCTCAAGCAATGGGGTTTCCTCCACCACTTCCTTTGGAAAGTCTTTTTTTGTTGTTGTTGGGGCAAAAAAAAATAGGTTTAAATGTTAAAGGGGCTTGGCAGTTGTTTTTAAAAATCTTTTTCTTTCTTCTTTCTTGTTAACTCTTTGTTAGATCCTTTCATGAATACAAATTCCCCTCTCTCTGTGTGCCATGAATATGCTATAATCTGGCCTCTTCCAAATACACCAATAGTTCCCCCACCTGAGCATTTTTTTGAAAGGGTCTTCATTTAATAAACTGCCTGACCTCGGTCATTTCACTTTCATCTTCAGAATGCTTCTTAGGCGGTGTTCACAACCACATTTTGTTCACTGGGTATGGTCCTTTCAGATATATCATCTACTGCCGACACTTGGCTTTAATCACTGTTTCTTATCAGTCTGTCTTCAGTCTCTGATTACTATTCCAAAACTATTTCTTACTGAATATTTTATAGAGCTATTTAACAAACTATGAGTTTTATCACTGGGTACTATATCTCCAGTGCCTAGCACCGTGCCTAACATAAAACAGCTATCTAACAAATATTTGTTGCATGAATAATTGATAATAATTTGTTGCATGCGATGTGGATGGAACTAGAGGGTATTATACTAAGCGAAATAAGTCAGAGAAAGACAAATACCATATGATTTCACTCATATGTGGAATTTAAGCAACAAAACAATCATAGAGGAAAGAAAGATAGGCAAACCAAGAAACAGACTCTTAACTAGGGAACAAACTGTTGGTTGTCAGAGGGGAGGTGGATAGGGGGATGGATGAAATGGGTGATGGGGATTAAGGAGGGCACTTGTGATGAGCACCAGCTGTTGTATGGAGTTGTTGAATCACTGTATTGTACACCTGAAACTAGTATTACACTGCATGTTAACTAACTGGAATTTAAGTAAAAACTTTGAAAAAATAATTTGTTGCATGAATAACGAATAGTTGAATTGCTCACATAGAAGTTAGGCTTTTTTCTCTTCTCATTTCATTTTATGTTTCATTTTTTTCGCTGCTCCTTTTTCATTCATTTATTAGAATTTTAAATGACTGCTTCACAATACCTTTAAATTGATGCTGGGCTCTCAAGAAATATTAAATAAACAACTAGGCTGAAAACTCACATATTTTCAAGTGTCTAGATATGTATATCTACATGTTTTGGAGTTACTGTCTTTTACTGTTATGCCCTAAGCAATACGTAAAGAGATTGTATTTTACTACGAATATAAACGACCTTCACCTTGACCTGCCTAATCAAGCTAGGTTTCCAGGAAGAACTAAGATGTAGAGGTAATTTCTGAAAGAAAACACAGGCTGACCACGGAAGTGAAATGAGGTTATCTCGTATAAGAGAGAGTAATAGGCAATGTGAAATCAGGAGCAGGACGTAAACAGTGGGCTGAGAAAAGGAGCTTGCTTAATTGAAGGAAAGGGTGTGGAGCGGAGAAGGGAAACAAAGGACTTAATGTAAGCCATGGCTGGTACTAGGAGTGAGCAAATTGAATCTTGACCACAGCCTTCCTCTTTTCTAGACCTTCCAAGGACTCTTCCACGCCCACCGAATCAAAGCAGCGGCTTGAGAGATAATTTTTAAATACCTTCCCCCAGCATCTATCTACTCACTGATTCTTAGCTTTGGTTTCACCATCCCTTAAGCTGCGTATGCGACTTTCCATATCTGAGTTTACTTTTAAACATGAAGCTCATCATCTCCTTACTAGTTACATTAAACTCTGAGTTTTATCCTTGCAGATGTCAGCTTTTAAAAATCATAGTTACAATCCTGTGCTCTTTAGACCTACTCTACCTGTGGTCTTTAATGAATGAGTGGGAGTAAAAGAGAATGTCATTTCCTGGGAAATGTCTTGCTTGAGATGACTAGCCTCCATAGGGAAATGGTAACTCAAGTTGTTCCTGTTGCTCACGGTAGATGATCTATCTTTAATGGTACAAAAGATTGATGATATTAGAGCTTTTCATCACTCAATGTATTTCACAAATTTATTTATTTGAGACTATGCTCACTGGAACAGTAAGGTTAGATTTTAATGAGGTTTTGGGAGATCAGCCATACTTCAATATACCACTGATCGTATACTGGTTAGTATAATCATTCTTTCAGGATTCTGCAGTAATTGCTGTTATTAGGAAAATAATCATCATCGAGGAAAAAAAAGAGTTTCTCTTAACTAACAGCCCCCTCTACCTTAAGACTATACTATTCAGGTATTATTTATAGACTTCTTATGAGGAGGGCACTTGTCTAAGTATTATTTTGGGGAATGCCAAGAAATATAAGGTTTGATCCCTGCCCTCAAGGAGCTTGTAAATATAATAAAGATATAAAGATCCATCCATTTGTTTGCTGGATAAATAATGACATGCAAAGTAATATAAGATTTTGAGAACAGGTGATAACAGCATAAAAAATGCCACAAAGTTGTGTGTGGTTACTTTTCAATGTATGGTGCTACAGAAGTTAAGAGAAGCAGAGGTCACTTTATGCTGGGATGGGCAGAAGAGGCTTCATGGGGAGACGGGATTTGATCCAAGCCTGAAAAATCTGGAAAATCCGGTTAGAAACTGAACTAAAAGGAGAACATTCCATTCAGATGGAAGTATATGAACAAACATGTGAGGCCAGAAAAGTAAGGGATGTCTGAGGGAGAGTGAAAGGTAAGCCAGTTTGCTGAAACTGGAGAGTTGGGGCAGTGGAATAGGGACTGGGCTGGAACACGAGGCTCCAGTCAGCCCGTGGAAAACCCCTGGATGCCAAAGTAAGGGGTACAGCATTCATCCTTTAGGAGGTGGAGAGCATTCAACATTTTGTAGCAATAGAAGATAGGACTTATGAAACTTCTGATTTCTGTTTTTCTTGAAAATATTTTCCCCATTAAACGAAAAAGTAACCAGTTTATAAAGGAGGTTTTAAATTCTTTTATATACGCTGTCTCCTAGCATCAGCTGAGACATTCTTGATAAAAATGTTAATGCCCAGAATGGTAGAGAACATGATATCATAATACTGTATTTAGTACTATACCATAACACTATATTGTGTTAAGTATTATACCATTCTATACTTATAAAAATACTGTGTTGTGCCCAATAAATATACGGAACCTTTCCAGGAATTTTGTTTCTTTTTTTTTTAATATTTATTTATTTATTTTAGGGAGGGAGAAGGAGAGAGAAACTCAAATAGACTCCCCACTGAGCGTGAAGACCCACATGAGGCTGGATCTCAGGACCCTGAGATCAGACCTGGGAGGAAACCAAAGGTCAGATGTTTAACTGACTGTACCACCCAGGTGCCCCAAGGGCATTTTGTTTCTAATGGAAGAACCACAAAGGTTCTACCTAAGTGGGTTTAGAGAAAATACTATATTTATACCAAAACTACACAATGGTGTAATAAATACACAGAATCAATAAGAGTGTTCTCACTGTTTCTGATGGGTGAATATAAAGGTTCTACATGGGTGTGGAAAGGGAAAATATGGCCAAGGTGTAGAGTAATACTATTGGACTTTGGAATTGCTAAGAACGTGATTTAGATAGGTTGCTAGATATATTGACAGATCTATTTCTATATGTTTAGTTTTGTTTTTTCTATACTTAGATGTTCATATATTTGTTTCCCTGATTAAATTATAGCATATTTGAGGATGGGGCTATTTATGCAACATGCATCCACTCTATATCTGTGGCTAATGAGGTTATACTAAAAAATACGGTAGATTTGATTGTGGACTGGGTGGATGGAAAAATGAAAAAATCAACCAAAAGTTTTATCCATATGCTATTTGAGCAGATTTTTGTCCTTTAATTACTTTACTAATTCAACATATTGGTTTAGGACAAGGTACCTAGTGCTATGTAGGTGATGAAGGCATGGAGATGGGAGCACAGGGCAGGAGTAAAGAATGGTTAAGAATTCAGTCTGTCTGAATAACGGCTCTGAACAGTGGGAATGGGAATGGAAAGGTAAATGTAAGTCACATCATGCAAGGAGTTCGGGCCTGGCCAGTGAGCTTGGACTTGATTCCCTAGGCAGCGAAGACCCATAAAGGTTACTGAGCAAGGGATTACTTTGACCATGTTATGTTTCAGGAAGATCAATCTGTTGGCAATGTGGTGAACAGATTATCAGGTTGGCTGGTGAGATAGACACACACACAGGAAGTGGGAAGAACTCTTAGGAGCTCTGATAATGACCCGGGTGAGGCATCGCTGAAGCCTGAGTGGAGAGCTGGGGATGGATGATGCTTCGGAGGTAGAATTGGTAGCAACTGGCAATTGACTGGGTTAGGGGAGTGGGGATCAAGGAAGGAATCAAGGATGGTTCTGAGTTTTACTTTTAAAACCTGCATGACTGTTAATGCTGTTAACAGAAACAGAGAAGAAAGGAGGGAGAGCAGTATTAGTAAGGCAGATGCTGAATTTGATCTTAGATACAAGTTTGACATGGTGGCCAAAAGTCACTTGAAATATGAGGCCAAAGCTCAGAGGAGAGGTCAGATGTGAAGATGAGATTGGATTGGTACATTAACCTTTCTGGTGTCTTTTGTACGTGTGTGTCAGTAAATGCTCACTTGATAGCTAAGGACATGTTTCTGTTGAAAGGCAGTGTAGTTACTGGCTAAGAGTCAGAATGCGGAATGCAGTCCTAATTCCACCACTAAGTTTCCTTACCTATAAAACAGAGACAGTAATAATACCTAAGCCATAAAATATTTATACTTACTAAATGAGATAATACTTAGGAAAAGTACCCGGCACATACTAAGCGTTAACCATTATTGTACTGTTATAATTACCATATCACCTTTTAATTCTTTCCATGAACTAGCTACGCAGTGAAGACATTTTACTTTGCTCTAAATGTTTAGATGTTAGTCTAGACGTTTTACTTTGCCTACTTCTTCAATCCCATTCTAATCTCTCTTTGAGTGGCTACCAGTGGCCCTCCTTTCTGGTTCTTTCTGGTTCTGGTACTCTTGGGGTCTTTGCACCTGTTCCCTGTACCTAGAAGGTGCTTCATTTGCCTTTTTGCTTTTACCAGTTTTATCCTAGAAGCTTCGGTTTAAATGTCACACCTCCTCCTTGACCACAGACTATAAAACAGTTACTCCTTCACATCTTCCCCTCACCTTAGTAGCACTTAACTATAATCAGTAATTATCTTAATAGAGGCAGTCTGCTTTGTTTTGTTTTGTTTTTTAATACCTAAACCTCCAACAGCTAGAAGAAAACCTGGTATATAATGGACTTTCAATAAATATTTGTTGAATCTATTAAGTGAATGCATTATAAGAAGAATGTATAATGAGAAGACAAAGTACAAATAGCAAAAAGCTCCACTATTAAAGAAATACTGGATAAATAGAAAAATAATTTGAAACAATCAGCAAGCATCAGGAAATGAGGCAATCTAAAAACAGCTCTGAGATGCTTATTTATAAGTATTACATATAACAAGAAAGCGAGATGGCAAAAGCCAGAGAAGGAGATGGTTTCAAGAAGAAAAGGGGTGGCCAGCAAAATAAAATTTCTGGAGGTGAATTTGAGGACAGAAACTAAGGAATGAAACAGTACTGGTGACTTTGAGGAAGCTATTTTGGTTGAGGGATTAGGAATACGAAGTCAAATTGCCAGGGGTTAAAGAGTAAGCAGGTGAAGAAACAATGGCTCTCGCATGCATCTTTACGCTAAAGAGAAGCAGTGTTAGTTATACCTCCTTCCATCAGGATCAGGAATATGGAAAGAGGCCCAGACAAGAAGCAGAGAAGTTTGGGATCTGGTTCCAAAGAGAGCTCAAAATGCCACTTTGCATCTGAATTTCCTTATTTGTCTATGAGAAAAATTGCCTGCGCCGTCTCAATTCCGGTAATGAGAGACAAAGGGGCTAATAGAGACCTAAGTATAAGGAGTTACTACCTCTTTGTGGAAATTCTAATGAAGTGCTAATAAACAGGGACAAATCTATAGAAGGATGTCTTCTTTGAAACGAAATCAAAGTAAAATTTCACTTGAGCTTAAATTAGACTGGATTTTTTCCCCACTTTGTTAAAGGCTTGCATTTACTCAACTGTAGCACTTGCCGAGGCCCGACACCAAGAGTGCTCATATTTATCGCTGACATTTTGTTGAACTTGTCCATTCTTATTAATCATTGCTTTAAAGTAAGCAGCTGGGTACTCTTAGGAAGTTGATATTCCCAGCTGACCTATCTGCAAAAATAGCGAAGCCTTGATGATCTCTTGCTGCAGCCTGCCTTTACGGAGTGTGTTCATGTGGGTGTATGGATGTGTCTGTATTTTTTTTCTGGGACCTAACGAAGCAAATAAATTTTTGCGAAGCACTACAAACTTTATCATATTCTATCTTCTGAAAGCATGGAGGAATTAAAAACAAAAGCAGCCTCTAATCTATTTATATTCTACTTGGGAAGTGAATCATATCTGTAGAATGAAGACTTCAGTTAAACAGGCTGATTCACAGGAGATTAGAAGCTCTATCTTGAAACGAATTCTTGAGATTTCTTGGTGCTAAAAGATGAAGTACTCAGTTATGTACAGATACAAAACCTACAATGTGAATGTTTCACCTTCTGGCACAGTTTTAGAGTTCTGCATCTAAGGTTCACAGAAAAATCTTCAGAGCGCCTGGGTGGCTCAGTCAGTTAAGCGTCTGCCTTCGCTCAAGTCACGGTCCCAGGGTCCTGGGTCCTGGGATCAAGCCCCACGTTGTGTCAGGCTCCCTGCTCAGTGGGAGCCTGCTTCTTCTTCTCCCTCTGCCCCTTCCCCTCGGTTCTCTCTCTCTCTCTTTCTCTCTCAAATAAATAAATAAAATCTTAAAAAAAAAATTCTTAACGGCTGAGGCCCATGAGTGTCTAGAATATCCTATAGGATATTCTAATATCCTAGGATATTCTAATAGTTATTCTAATGGGTCCCTAGGCAATGTAAACATAAATATGTGTGTCCAAAAATTTAGAATTTGGTGGCTAAATGATCCAAACCATCAATTTATAATGAGTCTATTTGGTTTTTTAAGAAAGAAATCTGATGTTTTTCCATAGGGTCCCTTTCACTTGTTTCACTTGTTAGTGTTTCTATTCTTTCTTTTGTCTCCTTAATCATTTCATTTATTTTATAGTCTTTTTCCATCTTTTTTTTATAGTTCTCTCAGCTCCTGTTCATTAGGGATTAATTCTCTTATTTGTTCTACTCACCACCATATCCCTCTAAATAGACTTTAAGACCCATGCCACGAGTTTTTATTTGGACTGTTTTCATTGTCTTTCAGAACTATATATTTTGTGATTTCCATTGTGATGTCCTCTTCTAACTCATGAGCTATTCAGAAATTTATTTGTCAGCCTCCAAACACAGGGGCTTGGGTGTTTTTAACTACCTTTCTAGTGTTGGTTTCTAATCAAATTCATTGTAGGTAAAGACCAGAGTCTGTATGATACAGATTCAGAGAAATTTGTTGAGATTTTGATCGTGAACTTGTATATGGCCAATTTCCAAAAATATTCTATATGTACTGAATATCTTTTTGGATAGATTGTTCATCAATTCTTTTTGGTTCGAATCTTTCATACACTTACTAATTTTTTACCTCCTGGGTCTACCAGTTTCTAAAAGTGGTATGTTAAAATCTCCTACTATAATTGAAGATTTGTCAAATTTGTCCTAATAAGTTTTTGCTTTACAGATTTCAAGGTTATGCAGTTAGGTGCACTTAAGCTATATCTTTTTTTTTTTTTTTACTATTGTTATGTACTGTCATTCTATAGTGCTACTATTGCTTTATGCCTTAAATTTTACATTGTCTAGCGTTAATGTAGCTAGTAGCTTTCTTTGAATAGGACTGCCTGGTTTGTTTATTTCCATTCCCTTATTTGGAAAATTTCTTTGTGGTTTTGTTTCAGCAACAGCTCCTCCTGGGGCACCTGGGTGGCTCAGTTGTTAAGCGTCTGCCTTCGGCTCAGGTCATGATCTCAGCTTTCTGGGATCCAGCCCCACATTGGGCTCCCTGCTCAGCAGGAAGCCTGCTTCTCCCTCTGCCACTCCCCCTGCTTGTGCTCCCTCTCTCGCTGCCTCTCTGTCAAATATAAATAAAATCTCTTAAAAAAAAAAAAAAAAGAATGAACGAAAGAAAAGAAACAGCTCCTCTAAGGAGACTGCTGCTAGATTAAAAAAAAAAAAAAATCCACTGAGGATTTTGACAGGGTGGCTCAGTCAATTAAGCGTCCGACTCTTGATTTCGGCTTAGGTCATGATCTCAGAGTTGTGGGACTGAGTCCTGTGCTGACCTCTGTGCTCAGTGGGGAATTTGCTTGAGATTCTCTCTCTCCCTCTCCCTCTGCCCCTTCCCCCACCCAAATAAAGAAATCTTTTTTAAAAATCCAATGTGATAATTTGTCTTTTACTAGATTGAATTAATCAAGTTCTATCTATTGTAATTATTTTTACATTTGGGCTTATTTTTACCATATTGCCTCTTTGCTCCTTTTCCTTTTTTCCCTGCCTTCTTTTGGATTTAAATTTTTTTCTGTGATCATCTTTTATTTCCCCTCGGCTGCTTTGGGAATCTCAAGATTGCATTCCTATTTATTTAGTACTCACTTGGAAATTTTACCATGCATTTCCTAGCAAAAAGCACACTTCTCAGTATTTCTTTCTCTCTCCTCTTGAACACTTAGCATGCTTTTGCTCCCTCCCCACCCTTGCCCCAGCTAAATCTTTTAATAGCTAAATTTAGTTTTACTTCTTTTTTAAATTAAAAGAAAAGGCTCATTTAAAAGTAATCCATAGTTAATGATGCTGACATAGTTTACCTACGTCTATGTCTGCTCTTGATTCTTCCACTGCCACTTGCCCTGTGTTCACTTTTCTTTTGGCTAAAGTACCTAGTGAGGGGTGGAACTGGGATTCAAATGTATGTTTGCCTCCAAACTCCTTGCTCTGTATCGCCACAAATTAACTGGCCACAGACATGGAGAAAGGCATTCTGTGTGTGCAGGGCAGGGGGTGGAGCCCAAAGAGAAGAGGCAGATGGAGAGGAAGAGGGCAAGCGGAGGCAGCTTGAGAGATGTCACAATAGTGCTGATACTATACCCAGGAAGACAGCATTCCTCCATCAGGAAAGCCAATACAACAAACTCATGAGACATGAAAAGGGTGTATAAACACAGGACATAAATAGACACAGGAGATCGAGGGTGCAGTAGTAAGTCAAGGCTTAAGCCGGAAGGGGAAGGAGCAGCCACACCCATTTAGGACCAGCGTAGGAAGGGCAATGGGATTCCAGGCACCTAGGTACAGTGCCTAACACAGAACAAGTACTCAAGAATGTTTATGGAAGCGAAGAAATGAAAGCAAGGAAGAAAACAGAGGATGGCAATGGAAAAGGGAAGGGAGGAAAAAGAAGAACGAGAAAAGGAAGAAAGTAATAGGAAGAAAATAAAAAGGAAATAAAAGAGTAAAAGAAAGTAAATGAAATACAGGTTCTTATTTTAAAAATGTTAAAATGTTATAAGGATTTGTACATTTGTAAATGGGCAAAAAAAAAAAGATTCACATCAAACTGTTCACGTTTACGTAGGATTAGAGGGTGAGTGACTCACACTTCCTTTTGTGCACATCAGCAATATTTAAAGTTTTTTCCAGTGAGCGTGTACTGTTTGAAAATTAAGATTTACAAGTTAAAACTCAGCAAGAGCAAAGAGGAAATGGACAGAGAACAAGGAAGCAGCAGCTGGTGTGGCCTGTGGGGAAGCACACTCAGGTGAGCCCATCCTCGCTATGCCTCATGGGGCTGCCTCAGCGCCTCCCTGTCAGCCTCCAGGGACAGACGGCCTTCCCACCATCTCAACCCCAAGAAGGGAGAAGGGAGAGAAGTCCCATAGGCATCAAAATTCAGGCGGCCCTGGAATTGCCGGAGCCTGCATTCTCCCCGGCTCCGTCTCCCTTCCAGAAGACGCAAACCCTCACCTACTGGTCTCACTTCGGCCGCAGCAGAGCAACCTTATCAGAATATTATAAGCCATGTATCCGTACAAGAAAGACATGCACATACAGTAGCAAAAAAGACTCTTCCTTCACAGACTGTGCTCATGAAAATGGAGGAAATGCTTCTCTCCTTTCTCATCTTTCATGGTTTTCTCATTCCTCTAAGACTGACAGAAGTTCAACTCCTTGAAGGAAAGAGTGACAGGCAAGTCCAGTCCGTCCCTTATGACCTAGAACCACTGCATGTAATCCTAGTTTTATCTATGTAAGAAAGCCTTTGTCTTGTCCACAAAAATAAATTCCTACATGGAGTGGGTATGGGTTTTTATCACTCCAGAGATACAGTTAAAAAGGTGACAAACCAAGAGCTGTTACGTTCCTGTACAGGGTTTGTCAACCTCACCACTACTGCTGTGTGGGGTCAGACAGTTCTCCATTGTAGGGCTGCCCTGTGCAGTGTGGGACGTTCAGCAGCAGCCCTGGCCTCTGCCCACTAGATGTCTGCAACACATGTGACCAAAAATGCCTCCAAACACTAAATCGTTAAATGTACCCTGAGGGCCAAAATTTCTCATGGTTGAGAACCACTGATGGAGCTCCAAGTTGCAAAAATGGGTTAGTCTACCTTTCTGAAAATAGACATAGGTTTTTTGCACACACACAGGTATTTTGGGTTTTAATATGTGTCAAACCACCTTTTGGAATGAATTCATTTGCAATGCCTACAGCAAGGCAGAGAAAAGCTACATGACAGGCACAACTGTATTCCAAAGCTTCGTGCCATACTATGAAACAGGCAACATAAACAACACTAAAATCACATTTATATTCAGCAAAGGTGAAAATATAAACAATTAGATGTGTGCCGGGACCCTAATTTACAGATATTTCTCTTATTTTCTAGAGCTTCAGATAACCCTGTTAGCAGAGTTCAGAGCTGAGAGCACCCAAAGATTGACTCTAATCTAGTTACCTACCTGGGAAAAAACTTACCATACCATATATTAGGATACTGTATCACCACACTTAATAACTACAATTCAGTACCATGGTTTAAGAAGAAAGAATGCCAGCAGGCTGCCTGGACTAACAATGTTAAAATGCTGAATATACGGGGTTCTGTGAAAGTCAACTGGCATCTTTCCACTGCATTCCAAAGGAGGAATGAGAAAAATTCTTTGGTGAAACCAGGACCAACCCGTCACTTACAGTGATGTTAATACCAGAGACTCCAGAGCCCCCTATAATCTTGATATTCACTTGGTAATATGAGTAGTAATGATTCAGTAGGAAAATAAAGCTAAAATGTATTTTGAGGGGGGCTGTGACCACTCACTGATTAAGTTAGCATTTGTATCCACTTGCCAGAGATTTTGCTTCAAATTTAAGGAATGGAACACTGTTCTTTTTTACACATACATAATGGTTTTCATCGAAAAAAACTTACAGCTATATTTTACTTTATATTCCATTTTCAATACAGACAGTTGGAATGAATACATTTAAAATGTATTTGAATGACCAAAGGATAAAAACCTCTTTTGTTTCTGGCTCAGAATAGTTCAATTTGTCATTACGGGGGGGGNTGGGGGGGGGGGGGGAGAGAAAAAAGAATTAACACTTAAAAAATAGGTTAATGGAATCAGAAATTTGTCTTCCTGTTTTATGTTGCCCTCTCTCTTCCAGTCCACTTGGCAGAAGAATTTTCAGATGCAATTCCCCTGAAAGCTAGAGATTTAAGAGGCTGACGGGCAGTTAGTACTCTTGTTACGGGGCCGACACTATTCAGTCTCTCTCTTTAAAAAGTCTTATTGTTGTTGTTGCTGTGCAATTTCCTGACTTTAAAGGCGGTGTAAAAATCAAGTGACATGGTAACTAGAAGAGAAGAGCAAGCTGGGCTGATTTCTGCAGCCATTCCCTAAGGACTGCTCTCCTCTTTCTAGATTCAAAAATCAAACAAAATCATTCTTCTGTATTTCTAAGGAAAAAATGAGCACTAACTTCTGAAATTTGTGCGAAGCCGAATGAATTCATGACTGCGTTACGAAATCGTGTAACAGACTTTGATCAACATGCGAGTCAGCCAACACAAATATGCCACAGTAATATCACCGTGTAAGCAAACCTGAGTGGCCCAGGCGAAGAGGTGCCAAGACATAAAAGATGTCAAAGCATTAGTGTATTTGAAGAAAAGCCAGACGCCTTTCCTACTCCCAGAAATGGCACTCTTTCCACTCTTGTGCACATACGCATAAATCCCCTATGCACAAAGAAATCTTACAAAGGTATTCTTATTCTTTGGTGAAGCTACTTAAAAATTAATGAACAAGAAATTAAAGAGAAGCTGCTGTAATCAAGTTTGAAGACCCTCGCTGAAAAACAATTACAATGAAACCATTCACACTCCCAGAGAATTCAACATGTTTCAAGGGATATTTCGCAGTACGATTTTTTTAAGCAAAGTTTTCTTCTTATTATTAAGGCTTAAACACTGCAGGTTTATTTACATTAAAAAATACATATTTACTAGGGTAAGAGCTTTCTTTACCTTCTAAGGGAAAGAACTCTGTGACTTGAAGTAACACATCGAATACTTAGACTTTCCTTTAAACATATTTGCATGCTTCATCTTTCAACTAAGAGGATTGGTTTTCAACTATATAGAATGGACAGAAAATTGTGGTAAAACGGTAGTATTAATTCATTCTTGGAATTTAACCAGTCAGACCGCAGAGATAGGTAGTTCTTTGTACAGAACTGGAAAAACACCAACAGTTTGTGAATGTGTTCACTGCTTTCCCACTGTCCTCCCCTCCTCTCAAAATTATATTTGTATCTCACAGAAGCAAAAGCAACTACCTCCATGCTTATCCTGAGTGAGAGATCCCTTTTTAAAGAAAGAAAAGGGACTTCCTAGTTTCAGATATTTCATCAAACAAAACCTCAACAAACTCTGAGAGACAACTTGAGGACTCTCGCTAGGAAAAATCCCCTCTGTAGCGGCTAGCTCGACAGACCCGACAGCCTCGAACTGCGCAGGTGTTGAAGCGGCTCTCGGGCACGCCGGGAGGAGAGAAGTAGTAGACGTCCCACAGCTGCCTACCCCAGCCTCCTTCCCAGGGCGCAGCTGCAGGCTCGATCAAGCTCAGTCACTTCGTACAGCAACTGGGATCCCAGGCGGGGCAAGGAATCCCAGAGCAGCTTAGGCTTCTTCAGCAAGAAGTAAGACCACTCAAAGAGTAACCAGTTATTTCCAACAATTATGTGGCCCCAGGCCAAAAAAAGGGATGAAGCAGAACATCTGTAGTGATGGAAAATAAAAGATGTTTCATGTTTTCAAGATTTCAAGCTCCTTAATGGAGACCTTCCTTGCACCTCTGTTAGGAAGAAGACTATGAATATTCGATCTTTATTCCTGACCAATATTTCTTTGGGGGGTGGAGGAGCAGTGGTGGAGAGAGGATGGTCAAGTTGAAGAAACAGAACTTAATTAATAGTCAATTTAACAACTGTAATGTAACCCATTCACTGCAGGGTTTTAAAGGGATAAAAGGTGTATGACAGAAATATGTTCAAAGGCACAACTTTCTCCCATTTTACATTGGTATACATTCTCGCAAGCTCTTTCGAACATTTTTAAAACTAAAATAAATGTGTTAACAATAGGGTGTGACTAAGAACAAGCAGTCAGAAAATATTCTTCCCGACTTGAGGTAACTAATGTTATGGCAGATGCCATTTCCCTAGGATCAACCAGAAAAGAAGGAGCTATAAACATATAGTTCCATTAAAATAATAAAAAGGTACAGATTACAATTCCCCACAAAATTATGCTTTTAGACTAATCATCTTCTAGGGTAGTAAAAATATTATGTAGATGCATACCTAAGTAGTTTTTGTAGTACTTGAATTTATAATACCGTTACAATCATTCATTCTTACTTGATCAGAAAACCATTCTTATACTTTCATATAAGCACTTGCAAGAATTTATTGGATACAATAATGAAAACAATAATGATGATGTTACAATTTATTGTGGCCTTGTCATGATTCAAGCACTGTGCTGAGAGCTCATTCCCCCCACCATGATATATCCCCATTTTACTGATGGAAAAAAAAAAAAGAATTTTAATAGATGAAAATGAGGAATTATAGATGAAGGAAAAGACAACTCTTTAGGTCACTGAGCTGGTAAATGGGACAGCCAGAATTTAAACTTTTTTTTTTTTTTTTTTAAGATTTTGTTTGTTTATTCGACAGAGACAGAGAGCCAGCAAGAGAGGGAACACAAGCAGGGGGAGTGGGAGAGGAAGAAGCAGGCTCATAGTGGAGGAGCCTGATGTGGGGCTCGATCCCAGAACGCCGGGATCACACCCTGAGCCGAAGGCAGACACTTAACCGCTGTGCCACACAGGCGCCCCAGAATTTAAACTTTTTGACTCTAAAATCCATGTGCTAGTTATTATTATGCTCTACTGACTTCATTGAAAATGATATTTGTATGTTAATTTGGAACATTTGAGTATTTAGAAATCAATTTTAAAGGTTTATACTATGTTTGTTAAATCATTCTACGCAGGGGCTCCTGGATGGCTCAGTCAGTTAAGCGTCTGCCTTTGGCTCGGATATGATCTTGGAGTCCCAGGATCAGCCCTGCATCAGGCTCCCTGCTCAGTGGGGAGTCTGCTTCTCCCTCTGGCCCTCACCCCGCTCATGTTCTCTCTCTCTCCCTCTCAAATAAATAAAATCTTTTAAAAAACCATTCTATTCAGAGAAAAACTTCTCTGCATGAGATGTTGGTTAATTCTCACATTGCTCATAATCCCTTTTTCTTCTCTATTGATTTTTTAATAGACAGAAAAAAGCTCATTTCAACCTATAGTATTAGTGATGCAATGATTCTCTGAATGTGTTCGTATTCTAGGTATCCTAAATTCCTGATACCTATTCTGTTTTAGCCTGACCCTCAAAAATACAAGTAGTTAACAGATAATTAATTTTATGTTATATAACAGACACTGAGGCATATAAACACCAAACAATGCCTGAAAACGTAGAATAAGAAAACTTATTCATATTGATGATAAAATGTCAAGAGAGAAAACTTCAAGCCTCAAAAGGCCTTTGTTTATAACGCAACAATATTCCTCCAAGACAATGCAGTACACCACAGCAAAGAGGAATATATGAGGCAGAAGTTGTTGACATATGGGGTGTGCACAGAACTTCTGGTTAATGGAAGTTCCGAGATATATAAATAAAAAATGATGTGTGAGTTGGTGGAAAAAACTGTAAGGCAAGTCAATTTTTTAATTAAAAAATTATGTAGCATAAACAATGCTAATGAGCCAAAAGTCCCATGAGATTAGGACTGTATCTGCTCCGTTTTAACATTCCACTCACTTTTCATAAGTGTACATCCACTCACTTGAAATACCTCAAGCAGAACCCTTTTCATAAAATAGAGTTTTGAGGATGTTCTTTGTCCTTGTTTTTAATAGCTCACCATTTCCACTCAAGTTGTTAACTTGATGATATATGACATTAAGGGGGGAAAAAAGCCCTAAAAATCCTTAAATGAATCAGCAGATGATAAATACCTGGAAGTTCTTCATAAATTTCATCATCGGTTGGTTGGCTGCCTGCTGGCGGGCTGCTGGCCGGTACAGGATGGTCAACATCATCATATAATTCTCCTCTTTCATCATCATCTTCAGGAATAACATCAGATCCCATGTCTGAAAGATACGGTGCATGAGGCAAGTTTTTAAGAATGCTAAAGAGGTTTTCAAAACCCTATTTTCTAAACTAAGGCAGCCCTACAGAGTCACAATATTATTACATGCTAGATCCTTAACTTGAAGCATTTTCAAAAGCTGATTATTACATAAATATGTGAATTGCAAAGTTGCCAGTTGGTACTTATAGAAAAAAACACTTTTATAAATCTGAAGTGAACAGGCTGCATTAGGACTAGCCATGTGCCCTTGGTCGTTCTCATAGGAGTCAGTAACCTTTCACGTATGAAAATCCAAATTCATTCAGTTATTCGCTATCTAAAGACTGCAATGCCTAGTTCAATCGACTGCTCTTACCTTGTAATACAAATTTCAGCTGCTGTACCCATTCTTCAGCATCTTTGGGAGAAGCGGCTGTGAACTAATAAAAAAATAAACAATGATAAGAAAAATCACCACAGTGGAAATGAAAGGGATGCCGCATTCTTATCACTTCTTTAAGACCATTAGTAATTCTTTTCATGTCTAGTACTACTTTTCTTGCAAGGATGCTTCTTATAATGTACAGTTAATTTTGACAAATTTACGTAATTGAAGCAGAGGATGATGGATTTGAAACTCTGATCAGCAGCTGGCAGCTGTGCAGGAAAAAAACCTGCTTCTCTTCATCAATGTCAAAGACAGAACTGATGAACAAAATTTGCCCTTGACAATTAGAAGACACCCATGAATTTCTTTAGACTGCCGGGTACAGTTTTCTTAAAAATGTTCTTGTCAGATTCCAACACACTACCTGACAACTTAATTAACTGGCTTTCAACTGCAATCTCAGATATTTAAAACTTATTAAACATACATTCCATATTGATGCTAGCTGATAGCTCTTGAATCACAGAGCGGATATGTGTCTTTACCTTCATTTTCTCCCACAACCCTAAGCAATACAATACGCATTAACACACTGATATTTTTCTTTTGATAATTTTACTCTTTCTGCTATGTAATTCTTTTAAGAAACCACTCAGTGCTATTAAAATAGATATAAAATGCAACATGTGAAGTAGTTGATAGATTACATATTCACTTGTTCTCTTTCAAGAAGATATCACTTGAACTGATCTGAAAATTTTTTTAATGTATCTCTTCTTATATGAGTGTTCACTGCATTAAATCAGTATCTTTTATTATTACTAACATGTCAGGGAGAGTTGTTTTAACAAAATGTTAATGTCTTTATAAATGAAATCAGAACATTTTATCAACTTAATTTCAAAACAACACAAAAACTCCAACCTGATAGATACGTTTATCAGGAGCAGAGATTTCGAAACAGCAATCTTTCTTTCCATCCTTCCTGAGAGTGTTATTCATTCTGACATTGTAACCATCTATTGCAAATTCACCTTTTTGTTGCTTGTCTATGGAAGATAAAACAAAAGTCAGAATTTCATTTACTGCAGTGAATATAAATGCCCAGTTGATTATCTTTTATTTAGAGTTTCTCTGTCAATTCATGGAAAGGGTATTTTTTTGGTCATATTGTTTTCATAGTATTTAATAAGTTTAAATAATGTTTCTAGATATCACTTCTAATTCTAAAACTACAGAAGTATTTGGGATGCTTGGGTTCACAAAGGGTATCTTAGGGAACAAGAGGAAGAGGTCTGCAGATAGCCTTATTCAGAAGGAACTGTGGAAATAGGACACTTTCTTGTAGGGAAAATCCAAGAACCAGAACTCAGAACCAGCTGAACAAACCCACTCCAAATCCACGGCTCTCTCAGATTTATAAGCCAGTGGGAAAACCTGGAGCCAAAAACCCAGTGGGCTTTTTTACCACCATCCCTTCTCATTACTGCCTTCCAACACCCCACCTTCGAAAAGGTCTCTAAAACACAGCTCTTCTTCTAAAAAATATCTCCCTAAATTGGTATAAACTGAACTGTAAATTTAAAAAGCAAAGCCAAACAAAACTACTAATTATAAAAAGCTGTGAGGGGAAAACAAAGCATTTGGATGGAAAGGAGAGGTAAAGCAAGCATGGAAGGAAGCATTAGTTGCTGAAACAAAACCGAAGAAAAGCAGGCTTCTTAGCCAGTGAATGGGACAGGCAAGCTAGTAAAGCATGTCTGAATCCCACAGGAGGAGGAGGCAAAAGGAAAGACAACTTGAGATATTAAAGACAAATAAAGTAGGAATACAACAAAGGATTTAATACTCGGAAATGGAAATAAAATTAGTCAGCTTTCTGACTCCACCCAGTTATACCATTTTGATAGAAAAGCTACACCACTGTAGGTTTACTTCCTAGGTTAACTCACAATTTCAAGATCATGAGTAAGGGCAACTGTCTCTTTTACTGAGTTCGGGGGAAATCTAGAAATGCTTCCTATCATGGGGTGGAAGGCTCTCTCAGCTCTGTGACCCAATAAAACATTTATCTCCTTTTCTTAAATACACTAATTTAATGGCTGAAGTAACATACATTTTTAAAAAGTTATTGAGGGACACTTGGGTGTCGGTTAAGCATCTGCGGGTCATGATCCCAGGCTCCTTGGATCGAGCCCCACATGGGGCTCCCTGCTCAGTGGGGAGTCTCTTTCTCTCTCTGCTTGTGCTCACGTGCTCTCTCTGACAAGTACATAAATAAAATCTTCAAAAAAAAATATTTATTCTTTTTTTTTAAACAAGGGAAAAAATATTTGAGTTAGAAATTCCTGACTTAAATCTGAACATTCTAAGTCATAATTTATATCTCTCCATGATCTAAAAATTAAAAGTTTGCCTTATGGAAAAGGTCTACAGTGTACTCTATGATGTTCAGAAAAAAACAAAACTTAGAGCAGCATTTCCCAGTGTGTTTTATGGGATATTAACAGGTTTCTATGATCAAATAAGTTTGGGAAATACTGAATTAAAAAGAGTTAAGCAGATTTTGTTAATCCAGGCCTTCTTGAGGCCCTTAATATATTTACATATTGATTACATTTCTATGAGAAAGAGAATGAACAGCATTTCCCAACATGATATGTCCATGGAACCCTTTTTTCATAGAACATTCTATGGAACTGGTACTCCCAGAACATGTTTCGCAAAATATCTAACTAGAAAAATACTACTGGGGAAAAGTATTAAAAGAATAAATGGTTAAGTATTGTTGCTTAACCCTACATTCTCAAAAATGACTAAGTCATTCATCCACTCATTGAACAAATCTATATCGAGCATTTAAAACAAACGAGGGAGCATTACAGGTACGGTGAGACAAAATCTAGTAACACCTTATCACATCTTTCCCACCTTCCCACTGCAACACACACACACATACACACAGGATACAAATTTAAGTGTTCCAGGAATATTACTCAGTGATCCACTAGACTGCCAAAAGATTTCATTTTCATTACAAAAAATGGAAATAGTCGAAGGCCAAACAGTAAAGCCACACAGAACAATTTTGAGGGATTTCTTTAAACATTCCAAGAAAAAAAGGATATTTAAAGACCAGATGAAAGACAGTGGCTCCCTTGCTGCAAAAGGGCTCAATTGCTCTAATCACTTGGTCCATCTCATCTAAAGCCCATGCTTTCTACCTTTACTCTGGGTCTGAAATTCTTGGCAATATAACATCAGCGGGAATGGAAATGCATAAGGAGTGGTTTACATCTGGAGATGAAAACTGGCGCTATACAAAGACTGAGTTGGAAGAACTGCAGGGAGCAGGGAACTTTCTTGGGCGAGATTATCTAGAAATGAGACAACCAGGCAGCCAAACGAGGTGACCTCTTCTCAGACTAACAGATCCACTTTAGACAAAACCCCCAGAAATATGCTGTAGAGCCATGTACCAGATCTTCTGTTAGAGTCTAAGAGGAGAACATGAGCAGCCTGTAGTCAGATGAACCAGAGAGAGGCCACAAATCCAACCTAGAGGTAAGCGTCCCGATTACAGAGTCAAGGATACATAATATCCAAACATAAGTAAAAGAGGAAAAGCAAACAAAGGAACACAGGTGCCATAAAAATACTATGTGATAGAAAAACAGCATTCAAGATGTAAAAAGCAAGAGCAAAGTAGGAGAAACAGATATAAACAATTGTTCTGCATCCTTTATAAAGTAAAAAAAAAAAAATCTAAAAGGTGAAAGATAAAACAATGTAATATAAAATAAAAAGAGAGATGGCTGAGACAGAAATTGGAATGCAGCTGGTAAAATATGGAGAAAATACTGTATAAGGAAAAATGAAAATGCAGCAGCAAAACAAATGATTTATTAAGTGATAAAAAGTTGAAAATTTTGAACTTTGTTGAAAAATCAGATCAGATATACCTAAAACTTTCTACCCCAGCAGGCAGGAAAAGGAAGAATAAAGGGGAAGAGAAACAAAAGAGGAATGTGATGGATACGGAGGACTGACAAAAAATAAAACATAAGAAAAAATGGGTGTTCCAGAAGAGTAACAAATAATACAGAGCCAATAACCAAAGATATAACACAAGAAAACCTCATTCAGCCAAAGAAAGACCTAGGTCTACAAAATAAGAGGTGGTATTTTCTAACCAAGTAAAACTAATAGTAAAAAGAAAATAATACCTAAATCTATTCAGCTGATAGTTGAATATTTGGGAATAAATAATTATATATGCATCCAAGTGAGGGATATAAGTATGGGACCAGAAGCGTTGAAGAGAATGGAAGGAAATTCATAACTCTTTCTCAACAGCTTTTGCAAATGCATGGCCATAAAGTAGCCACATTTCTTATTTGCCAATGTGGGACAGAAAGTTCAAGACATGAAATGGGTATAGACACAGCTTTGATAAGACTCTGCTCTTCTCTCTTCACATTAGCATCTCCTCCAGAGAGAGAAAAAGGAGAAAATCATAGCATTATACGACACTCCATAATAATTTATATATTAGTTAATTCCACAGTGCCTTCTAGGATAGTTTCAAGGATACTTGTTGGTTTGAGACAGACTGTTAAAAAAAAAAATAGTAACATGCCAATCAAATGGGAAATAAGGTCATATAAGTTGATTTATCCGAAACTGAAAAAGATAAATAAACATTGCATCTAAGGAACTTCCCAAAAAGCAGAAGCTTATTCCTTTAAGTGCCAAACACCTGTAAAATATTAGTCGTTATAAATCTTTCTGAAAGATACACTTCCCTGATTTCTCTATTCTCTTAAACATAATGTAACATTTTCTTGACGATTTAGTAGTATTAATTTGAGTATTTAGCTTTTATATTATAACACATTGATGCCCTCAGGATTTTTGAGGTGTTTGTCCCTCTATTAAATTTCCCTCAGCTTCTGTTTCACACTTTAACCTTGCCTGTATCATGCTGTTCGAATTTAACGTCTACAGAACTGAAGTCTGCCCAGGAGAAACTAGATAATAAAATCTATTAAATCAGTAACTTAATTTTACACAATTCTAATTCAGTAGGTTCAAAGTGAAAAAAGAGCTGGCTCTAATCTCTAACAAAACAAAACACATGAGGTTAATGATAGCTATTTCCTTCTGCCAAAGACAACTCACATTTCCTGAGCACCTTCTGTAGGCCCAGAAACGTAATAACATATCTCATATATACCATGAAATAATTCTAAGAGAAGGAAGATATTTATTACATCCCCAGCACTGATGGAAAAATAAACCTTAAAACAACAAATTTGCTCATGGCCACATAACCAGTAGATTGTAAAACCCAGAACCCTAACATAAGTGATTCCAAAGCCTTGTTTTTTTCCAACCATTTCACCCCATCTCCTGGGAAGACGTCTCTCAAAGTATATTTCAAGAGTCACCAACTACGTTAGATCTTGCGTGCCAATTAAAGATACAGAAATGGCTACTACTTTGCACTTACTGTATGGAAATCTCTGGGGGTGGCTCCAGAAAACCAAAGTTTTGGCAAGTACCCCAGGTGATTTTGATACACAGTAATGTTTGAAAAACCACTGTTCTAGAACACGCCATTTTTGAAATCTTGGTAGAGATGAACGTTATCTTGCATTTCCTCCTGCAACTTGGGTCCAACTTTCTCAGCTTGCTTTATGGGCTCCTCAACCTTTGCCTATTGCTTAAACAGTTATGATGCATTATGTTCTAAATCTTCCCCTCTTCCTGCTTTACAGTTTTCTCTGGGCAACCTCACCCAATCTTATAGATTAAACTTCTATCAGTATCTTGTGATTCATAATTCCATATTTTTAATCCAGCTTCAGGATTTTATATCCAAATTTTCATTTGCTCACTATACATGTTTCACTTCTTTAATGTCTTATGGGCACAATAAATATAAATAAATAAATATAACACTCCCACAATGGAGATCATCTTACTCCCACTCCCACAACACTTGTGATCTTTTTTGTGTCTTCCCTCTCAAACAATGGCACCTCCATTAACTGAAGGCTCCAAACCAGAAAACTGAGGATCATTCCTGATCTCTTCCTTTTTCTTCATCAACCACTCCTACGTTCTCTCCCTCCATCCTTTTGCCATCTATTTTTCCAATCAGTCCTATTTTTCTTGCAAATACGCTTGCTTTTTCTCCTTTTCACTGGCTCTCAGAAAATATGCTTAAAACACCAACCACTCTCCTATCATTTCCAAGATAGTAAATAAATAATTCCAACTACGTATAGCAACTAAATAATTCCAGATCATCTAGTAATCTGATATGTCATGAGCGTTTGTCATTTGAAGATCCCTAGCATCTTTCCTATTTTAGTCCTGAGATTGTTGGGGAGCAGAGCAAGTTTCCCACCACAGAAGCTGGAGGAAGGCAGATTTCCCAGTCAATCAGATGCTCTGGATTGGAACCTAAATCCAAACTGATTAACAAAAGAATCAGGGGAGAGCTCTGGCGCCATTCCTGTGTCAGTGGCATTCACTGACTGGTGGCAGAACACAAAGGCAGGGCCAGCAGTGTGTCCCAATTAGACTCTCCTTGGGGGCA
This sequence comes from Ailuropoda melanoleuca, assembly GCF_002007445.2. NCBI lineage: Eukaryota > Metazoa > Chordata > Mammalia > Carnivora > Ursidae > Ailuropoda > Ailuropoda melanoleuca. Next base: position 164,223,770 of record NC_048218.1, read on the forward strand.
GAGACTGGGCCGAAGTTCTAGCTACCTTACCTCCCTTAGACCATGCTTGCTTTCTGAGCCTGGTTGTTTAGCCTTCATATCAATTCTGCCTGAGAGCCAATATTCCCCCAATAATTTCCTTTTCTGCAGAGTCAAACAAAGTTGGTTTCTGTTGTTTGTACCAAGAAAGCTAAATTGGAACAAATGGTTAGCAAACAAAAAGATAAGTAATGCATTCAGTAATTCTTGGTAGGGGCGCCTGGGTGGCTCAGTCGGTTAAGTGTCTGCCTTCAGCTCAGGTCATGATCCCAGGATCCTGGGATTGAGCCCCATGTCTGTCTCCCTGCTCAGTGGGGAGCCTGCTTCTCCCTCTCCCTCTCCCTCTTGTGCTCTCTCACTTGCTCACTCGCTCACTCCTTCTCTCAAACGAATAAATAAAATCTTTAAAAATGGGTTTTTTTTTGTAACATCTGCTTCTTATATTTAAGAAGGCCTTTCTCCTTGGTGAATAACTCTTGTTATTTCCATAAGTATTAATGCTTATTAGTAGGAAAAAGGAAAATATGCCCCTTAATACTAAACCTTCCCATTAAACTTCAACAAACTGATTAACAACTTGCTTTAGGCCCTCAGGTAAAGATATATGAACATTTTTCCTTGTTTGTACAGCTCACAGAAATACAGATGCCGATGCTAATTCAGCCACTTGAAATATACTTCTGGTGTTTTGAGTTATACTGCAAGGAAATATCAAATTATTACTATTTTAAGTGAAAAATACTATATGCTATATATGTATTTGTTACTTGAGGGCCCCAAGAGGCTCTAAGTAATAAACACAGGCAATATTTATGAGTCTAAAGGGAAACACTTTAGTTAGAATTAACAGTGTGGCTCATATGGTCTGATAGCAGGAAATTTTAGGTATTTCCAAAACCTTTTTTTTCCCCTTTAAAATAGAAGTACACTGCAAGCATAAAAATCAAATGGTGTCTGTACATATTTTCAACCACAGGTATACTCTTGGTTAAAAAAACAAGGTAGTAGGAGGTAACAGTGAATGAAGAATAAATAAATTACAGGCATTTTTGTAGAATGGGAATTTAAAGCCCTGTTTCTACTTTTTTTGGCCATATCTACTGTTTTCCTCTCAAATCATTACGATAGGGTCTTTGGACTAACATAACATATTGTTATGCTATTGTTAAGATAAACATTACACAAAGAGGGTCTTACTATCCTATACATATGATCTTCTTGGAGCCTCCTACGATAATGAGAGAACAAACGGCACTGCTGCTATTCATGCAAATGACGGGCTAAAAGCATGTGCGGGAACCATGTGCGAGAACCCGCAGCTCCCTCATGAGCCTAAGGTGCTAAACAACCTCCCGGACTCTCAGCTTCAGCACACATTCTGCCTCCAGTCTCACCTTCTCCTGATAATTGTCAGCATGATCTTTTTTCTTTTTTAAGTTTTTTTTTATTTGACAGAAAGAGAGAGAGAGAGAGAGAGAGCACAGCAGGGGGAGCAGCCGAGAGAGAAGGAGAGGGAGAAGCAGGCTCCCCACTGACCAGGGAACCTGAACCAGGACTTGCCCGGACCATGACCTGAGCCAAAGGCAGATGCCCAACTGACTGAGCCACCTAGGTGCCATTCCACATGATCTTTCCAACATCCAATCGGAGTTTGTCATGCCATCTACTCACCTTCCATGCTCACAAACATTCACTGTCCCTCACACGGGGAAGACCAAACTTCTGCCTGGGGAATGTAACAACCCGACCCCTCCCTACCTGGCTCACAAGCCCTCATTCACCTACTGTCCAGGTGAGCTGGCTCCCGCATATCATCCCATTTTATGGGGCCCCTGTGCCCACTCCCCCAAGCCAATGCATTATATACCACTCTGCAGTAAGAATATCTGACACATACATGTTCAAAGAAAATCTACCATCTATAGATTTATGTAGATACACAGCAGTACACAGTTTGACTTAAAATATTCAATCTATACATATCTTCAATCTACATATATATTTTTAAATCAAACTGTGTCCTCTTTTATTGCAAGTCAACCTGATTTGTCAGTATCACACCCTTGAAAAGATTTGATTTGTACCTGAATATTTCTTGATGTTGATGAAATCCTACTAAATGTCTGATGTACGTATTAACTTCTCTATATATCACAAGGCCTCTTAATTATAAAATCAGAAAATGAGGCTTTTTATTTAACATTTATTGTGATAAACTTTAAAGTTAGTACTTGCATATCAAAGGCCCAAAAGGTGAGGTGATATTCATTGTGGTTTTGATTTGCAATTCCCTGACAATGAGAGATGCTGAGCATCTTTTCATGTCTGTTGGCCATCCGTATGTCTTCTTTGGAATATGTCCATTCAGATCTTCTGCCTACCTTTTAATTGGACTTTTTTTTTTTGCTATTGAGTTATAAGCGTTCTTTATATATGTTATTAAATATATTATTTGCAAATTTTTTCCCATTCAGTAGGTTGGCTTTCCTTTGGCTGATGGTTTCCTTTGCTGTGCAGAAGTTTTTCATGACATGTTTCACTTATTTACTTTTTCTTTTGCTTTTGATGTCAGATTCAAAAAATCATCACCAAGGGGCTTACAGCCTATGTTTTCTTCTAGGACTTATGGTTTCAGGTCTTACTTCAAGTCTTTAATCCATTTTGAGTTACTTGTTGTGTATGGCATAAGACAGTGGTTAAGTTTCATTCTGTTGCATGTGGCTGTCCAGTTTTCCCAGCACCATTTACTGAAGAGATTGTCTTTTCCTCATTGTATATCCTTGGCTGCTCTGCCATAAATTAATTGACCATATATGTGTGGTTTATTTTGGGGTTCTTTATTCTGTTCCATTGATCTAAGTGTCTGCTTTTATGCCAATACCATGTTATCTTAATTACTATAGCTTTGTAATTTAGTTTGAAATCAGGGAGCATGATGCTTCCAGGTTTATTCTTCTTTCTCAAGATTGCTTTGGCTATTTGGTTTTTTGTTTGTTTTTTTGTAGATACATACAAATTTTAAGATTGTGTGCTCTATTTCTTCAAAAATGCCACAGGAATTTTGATAGGGATTACACTGAATCTGTAGATTTCTTTGTATAGTATGGACATTTTAACAATATTGCTTCTTTCAGTCCTGAGCACATATTATCTTTCTATTTATTTATGTCTTCCTCAATTTCTTTCATTAATGTCTTACAGTTTTCAATATACAGGTCTTTTACCTCCTTGGTTAAATTTATTCCTAGATATTTTATTCTTTTTGATATAGTTGTAAATAAGATTGTTTTCTTTATTTCTCTTAGTGTACAGAAATGCAACAAATTAGGTCCAATTCTCTAGTGACTTTATTATATATTGAAAAGATACTACAATGAAAAAATTCTAAACACATAGTGTGATAAATAGCTTTTGATGTACATTTTAAAAGACTTGATAAAACCAAAGCTACTTGCAGCTGCCACACATGATGTGGTAACCAGAATTTTCTTTAATCGGGGAGTGGAAGTAGGGGCAACAAAACCTGTAGCATGGGAATAAAAGAGATACTACAAACTAACTACTTCTCTCTTAAAAGTGGGAAGAGATAAGGTTCACAATCCTGACTCAAAATCATAGAGAGGTTAAATAGAAAAAATACAAAACAAAAATAAAAGCCATAAGTTTGGAACAGGTTCCTAAATGGGCTATCATTTACAAGCACATTGGAGGGGCTGATAACAACCAAGTTGTAGAAAGAGCATGGCTTTGGAGCCAGAAAGGTCTGCACTAAAACCTTAATATGACTCTCAGTAGCCCTGTGGGGACCTTTCCTGCCTAGCCTAGTTCAGTGTCCTCCTAATGATCTTGTTGATCCAGTCTCCATCCAGTCCAATTCATCCTTCACAATCCTATCGCGATTACTTCCTAAGAGCCCTATGCTTAAAGGTCATGTTTAAGATAAAATACTCAGCAAGGCCCTTATTCTCATAAGGCTCTTGTCAATCTGATTCAAACTCACTTCTTTAGACCTGTGGGCCCCTTCCCTCACTCACTCTGAGCTCCAACTTGATTCCAACTCTGGCATCATCCGAGGCCTTTGACAGCTCAAAATCTCTGCTGTTCCCCCGCCTGGAATGCCCATTTTACCCTTCTTTATCTGGCAAACTCCTACTCATTCTCTAAGGCCCAGTGAAGAGTCCTGTCCATGAGGAAATATTTCCTAACTCCCCTAGGCAGTTATCGTTGTTATCCCTTGTTATCCAAAGATATCATATTTAAGTCACTTACCGTAGTTCACTGAAATGAGCAGTTTACCTACTCAGCCCCCTCCTCTAATCCCATGACTTCCTCTTCCTCTCACTGACACCCACAAAACTCAGACAGTGAGTATCTCTAAGGCAGGATTATCTCTGGATCCCCAGTGCCTAGTGTCTACCAAGTATCCAATAAATATTTATTCAATAAAAAAATGAATAAACGAGTGAGTGAATGAATGAATACCTTGATGGCACCCTGAGTAGCTAAAATCTAAGAAGTTGGATGAATAGGATTTGTGACAATCAAAGGAAGAAGAAAGAGATAAAAGGATGGATGTGATTTCATAAAGTGATAAAATATATATATTACTTAAGGGCTACAAACAGCCATGAATAATAAATACAAATATTATTTATGGGTACAAAGGTAAGAGCATTATTTACCCTAGAGGCTAGAACTACTCTTTCTAAGCCATTACTATCCTGATGGGTCAAAATGTTTTTTGGCACATACAGTTAAGTTATAAAATGTGAACTATGCATCTGTCAAACAATAACAAAGAACAGTTTAACCTAGTAAGTGGTATCAACTCCTTCTGTGCCTCTATAATCCATTTATCTAAATCCTACTTAGTTGGAGGATTAGAGTTCTCATATATCTCAATAGCTCTACAGTTTAGCCAAATGGCTCATACATATAGTAAACCAGGCTGTACAAATCAGCTATCTGGGTTCACAAAAGAAAGTAAAAGTTTCACGTGACACGTACGTTTTCCTAGAAAGAGAAGAATACAAAGGAAGGAAATTAGGATCATGCCAAACAAACAATTAAAAAGTGTCCAAAGATAGATTTTTTTTCCTGAGTCCCCAAAAGAAGAACTGGCCAAAAATTCTAAAGGAAGCAGCCAAAAGAACCACTAAAAACAGACCTGAACTCTCAACGGAGACTTCAGAGTAACAGGGAAAAGTTTTATGGAAATCTACATCAGATCCTCAAATATCTACATAAAAAAAGAACACTAGAACAGTAATTTTTAAAAAGCAGTAGTGGTACACGTGGTTAAATGTACCACAAAATAATTAAAATACAAATTACAAAGAACATTTTTACCCTAAGTTTTCACCAAATAAGAACAGATATCGGAATTTAACTAACACCACCTGCAAAATAACTAGAACATATTTACTGAAATAAATATATTTATTTGAAATGAATATGAACGTCCCTTAGTTTTGGGGAAAAATCCTGCTAATCTTTGACCTAACAGTGGGTATATACTGGTGAGGACCAGGAGTGGAGGAAACAAACATTAGTATTCACCGAGTCTTAAAGAAATTAGAGATGAGAAACCTAACTGAACCAGAATCACAAGGATGTGAAACCTGCCTCCCCTGGTCTTATGAAATACAGGATATTTCTTTGTGGAAAAGCATGATCGTAATCTCAATCCAAATGGTGTACCAAATTATATTTGTCAAAATAACGTGTTTATGACCTATGGTAATCACAACTGAACTTAGGCTTAAATTTTCTGACAGAATCACCTGCTTACCCTTAGCAGAAGAAAGAAGGCTGCCTGATGGTAGTTGCTTCTAGTTTACACTTCACTGATGCCATTATTACATTTAAACATATTATAAGTTAGTGACAGACTGCAAACTAGCCACTCTATTAATTCTTAATTTGTTAACCCCATTAACCAAAAGGTGAGACCAACTTCTAGCATCACCTATACAATTCAAATTTATCTGAAATGTGTACAATAATCATATCTATATAGTTTTATAATAAGGAAAAAACCTAAAAACTGCAAGTGATATCAAATGAAACATAAATTTCCAAACAACGCTGACAAGTAAACACAATTCCATGGGAAAGCTTATATTCAGTAATATTGGACTTCCATGCCTTTTTTTTCTCCTTAAGTGTCCTTTCTGGAAATGAATGCTAGCTATTTCATATTACCTTCACAATATTCAACTTCTCACCTGCTTTTCCTAGAAAAAAGTAAAACTAAGAAAGCTTATATTCTTTAAATTTCAATAGTTTTTATGACTTTGTTCAAATACTAAGTTTAAAATTATGTGGGCTGTGATTAAGAGATGTATTAATTAGCAAGTAAAGTTACAAAATGTATCTTATTGTTTCTAAATTAATGGTTAGAGCATGGACTCCACCATTATGCCTAGGCTCAAATCCCACATCTGCCACTTATCAGCTCTGTGACCTTGACCAAGTTACTTAACCTCTCTGTCCTCAGTTTTCCAAACAGTAAAATAAATAGAGCTAATAACAGTAGAGTTGTAGTGAGACAGCTAACAGTTAATATAGCTAAAATGCTCAGAACGGTAATCTCTATAGAGGTGTTTGCTGTTATTTAAATCTTTAAAAGAAGCTGAGAAAGGGTTGCACAGATTTCATTTTATCTAAATTTTTCTTTTAAAAATATTTGAAAGAATAAAAAGCTCTTCCTCCCTTCAAAACTCTCACAGCCCTAATAGTCTTAACTTCCCTAGAAATTCTACAATAACTTGGATGATAAATACCTCCTAAAATGAAAAGCCACATAGATTTTCATCTCCTTCCTAATTTAATAAAACACAATTGTGTTAACTTTTAGGGCATTCTGGAATTTGGAGCATTTGGCAAATAGTGAAATAGAATTATGTTAGTCTCAGATTATAATTATTAAAATTCTCAGTTATTCTTTCTCCATTTGTTTTTTCTGTTACTAAAATGAGGGTATAAAATGGCCCCTAAAAGCCCCCTACAACAGAAGTTGGTATGATTGAACACCAATACTACCTTTATCACTTCCATAATAATAGAATACTGTTTTACTGAGAGCACACCAGCGTTTCTGCCATTCAAATCCCAGAAAGCTGTGATCTACAATAAAGGGGGAAAAGGAACAGTTTTAGATAACACACATTACACATACAGCATAAATGTAATGCCATTTCCTTATTATAAAAGGAAAAGTTTGTTGACATGATTTCTAAGACTTCTGTTAGCTCTAAAATTCTCTGACTAATTAACTTGTATCTTCTTCTCCAAGAAACAAACAAAAACAAAGCTAAAAGGAATAAAGTGACACAGAGATAGGGCTGCTACACTTGCGGCTAACATACCTTCCTGACAGGGACTGTCCAAAGGGCATGTGACGACACACCTTTGAGACAACGGATTCATATGGGTCTCATTTTCTCATCTGTTATAAAGGGGGAGGCGGGCATGAGGAGTTGACCTAGATTACTTCTATTATCTCTTTCAGCTTTAAAATTCAGCTAAGAAAACCAAGAAAAGCAAATGGAATATAAATAGAAAGTCCCAAAGGGACTACCTGTAAGAAAAGCAAAATGGTAATGAAGAGACTTTCTGCTTTCTGTTTCCCATAATAACACCACGTCCATATTTCATTTCCATTATATATTGGTGCTGAAAGAGTGAGACCATATGGTCAACTCCCAATTATCATAGCCAATGGAGAGGAACACCGAATGGATAACAGAAAATGGCAGACAATACGCCAGGCTTGATCTGAACCACAGCAGACATGGTGTACGCCAGGTCAGGTGCAGGATAACGGGCTGCTCAGTGGGGTGGGAGAACGGTGAGAAATCCCATCCTTGAGAACACTGTCATGGCCCACAGCCTTCCTCTAAGAGGAAAAAACAGCTCCTGAATCATTTACAAATCACCAAGATTGGCAACAAAAAACCTGACCAAACGTTTTGTTACTAAAAATTATTTAGAGCTAAAAACTATGTTTTGCGGTTGGGAATAATGTTATTCAGATTTTCCTACAGCTTAAAAACTCTTCAATTACCTAAAGAGAATACTGGCTCCATATGTATACTGCATGCATGTTTTACATAAGGATAAACCCATTTCAGATTTTTCTTTTAGAATCTTACAGTTTACCTTTTCTGCGTTTTTCAAGGTAGCCAGCCTTTAAAACAAAAGGAAGGTCCTGTGCTGCAATTGGAGGAAACTGGTTTCCTGTGGGAAGAAGAGGAGGAAAAAAAAGCAGTGAGTAATCCATCTTAGAAAAACCAAGTACCAGATCTCACTAGGTTCAGTGTACTTGCAGTTACCCAAATTAATTAAATTCAAGTCTATTAGCTTTGTTTCAGGTCCATTCCATAAACTTGTCTCTCTCCTGTAAATCTCAAGAGGAAAAAAGTGTTCTGAATTCCTGTATCTTAATATATTATAATCCCCCAAATATAGTAATATTATGTAACTAGATGATCTCTACAGGGCAATACTTTATGATCTACATTCTCCAGGGAAAGGATCAGGGAACTATTATCAATAAATGCCATAAATCCCTGAAAGAGAAGTTAAGAATTTCAAATAAATCACATAAGCTTCTTTCCATTTATATTAACGCTTCAAGAATTTTAATGCTTGTTGACTCTTAACCTGCATATCTCTATTCCTACCAAGTAAAGCATACAATGATTTTGTCCCAAAAAAAATCAAATGCTAAAATTTGTTTCTCTGGGTACACAGCAAAAAACAGAGAAATCTTGTAGACATTGAACGGAATGCTTTAGGTTTTTCTACGACATTTGAGAGTCCAAAATTAGGTAAAACAATCTAATAGAGGGATGCCTGGGTGGCTCAGTCAGTTAAGTGCCCAATCCATAATTTCAACTCAGGTCATGATCTCGAGGTCCTGAGACTGACCCAGTGTCAGGCTCTGTGCTCAGCGCAGAGTCTGCCTGGCCCTCTGCCCTTCCCCCCACTTGCGAGCACGCTCTCTCTAATAAATAAAATCTTTTTTACGCAACTAATGAAGCATTCAAACTTTACATCGGAATCTGGGGATGTACTGTATGGTGATTAACACAATATAATAAAATAAAATTAAAAAAAATAAAAAATAATAATAATAAAAAAATAAAAAATCCTGAAAATAGAACTATCATAAACAAATATTAGATACCTACAAAAATTGAAAAATTAAGGTGAAAGTTAAGTCAATTAGAAATCATATATTCATGATCATGAATAATAGGTTGTTCAGTAATTTCCTAAGTGTTCAATATTTTTACAAACATCATTAGAACTATAATACAGTTATCTCATCATTTTACTGGAACTCTAACAAGTGAAAAACAACCAATCTAATGAAAATTTTTATGGAATATACCCAATGGAAATAGCATCAATATAGTTTATAATTTTTTTAAAAAAATGTTTTGATAGGAAATTTATCATAACACAAATTCATCATAGAATTACCAGGTAAGTTTATTTTTATTTTTTTTAATTTAATTTTATTTATTTATTTATATTTTTTTTAGATTTTATTTATTCGACAGAAATAGAGACAGCCAGCGAGAGAGGGAACACAAGCAGGGGGAGTGGGAGAGGAAGAAGCAGGCCCATAGCGGAGGAGCCCGACGTGGGGCTCGATCCCACAATGCCGGAATCACGCCCTGAGCCGAAGGCAGACGCTCAACCGCTGTGCCACCCAGGTGCCCCTTTTTTTAATAATATTATAGGAATCATAGTAATTATAAAATCACAGATATTTTTCCTTAATAAAGTTTAAAATTAAAGCACCAATTTCAGTTCCACGGTGGATCAATTTTATTCAATAAACAAGACAATATCATTAAAGTATATTTTAAATAGCTCACTGATTTTGAAATGTATATAAAATTTTAGGAAGAACCAATACAAACATTTGACCAGTTGTTTGGTAAATGTATCCGTGTTTCTTTTTTCAGAATAAACTTGATCTATACAAAGGTAAAAATTTTGTATATTTTACTATATTTTATATTTAATATTTTGTATATATGTCAGTATTTCATGCATTGTAATTTTGTATAAAGGTAGAAAATGCTTTCTGTTTTGTTTCCTGTATCTTTCCAGACGATGCCCAGTATCTTGCAGACATTCCTGGCTGCCTAAAGGGTACACTGAGTACTTAGCTAGGAAACAGTCTATAAATGAGCTTCAGTTCCCAGAGCTATTACTGGCTCAGAACTCATTATTCCACAAGTACAATTTAATTACATTTTACTTAACATTTGCACAAACAAAGTTAGATGCGTTTTCTCTGTTTCTAGAGAATATATAATAGGTACAAAGACACAGAGTGGCCAACACATTTTTTTTCTTATTCTAAAAAATTTTAAGTACAAAAACTCACTAGTATACCTGGAAACTGAAACAAAACAAAACAAAAAGACTGTGTCCTAGCAAGGCAGAGAAACCTAAACTTAACTGGGATATAAATATTAAATAAAATGGTTTTGTGCTCTAGCAGGTACCTAGACACTGAGTTTTACACTGATACTGACTTTCAGATGCATGGTATAAGGTTAGAGAGGTCTGTAATGACTTCCCAGCAATGCAAATCTGTGACTTTCCTTAGCTCACGAAGCCTTTTGGGTATCAGCTTCCTCATCTAAATAAAACACGAAAAACTTAGATTAGATCATCTCTAAGGCCCTCCCAATTTTCGGATTCCATGAAACATAGCCACGTTCATGTTTTGCTTGTACTTTCAGTAACAAATGGCCAAGATCCAAGATGGATTCAATTTTCAATGATATCAAATGTGGAATCTGTACGCAACATATTTTTGGTAGAGCAACTGATAACTTCCTTTAGATCTAGAGAAGAATTGTTTTCTGCCTTTTAAAGGCTGATTCCTAGCTAGAATCTTGGCCTGGAAGATCTGTGAAAGAAATATACAAATTAGGGGTGCCTGGGTCACTCAGTTGGTTAAGTATCTGCCCTCAGCTCAGGTGATGATCCCAGGGTCCTGGCATCGAGCCCCGCATCAGGCTCCTTGCTCAGAAGGGAGTCTGCTTCTCTCTCTCCCTCTGCCTGCCACTCCCCCGGTTTGTGCTCCCTCTCTCTCTCTGTCAAATAAATGAATAAAATCTTAAAAAATATATATATATATATTAAATATTTTCATATTCTAATAATTCTCTCCTCCACATGGAAAATTTGAAATTTCAAATCTTTTTTGTTTTTTAGTTGCAAAAATTATTATGTATTCAATGGATATATCAAACAACAGTAACCTTTAAGAAAATAATCACTACAGTAACTAAAAGATTGCTAATGACATTAGCTTAGCATTGCTCCTTTCACAGAGCTTATTTTCTCACTTCCCATTATTACTTTTTTCAGAAAGGACTGATCAATGATACGCTAGTACTGCTGATCTCTAAGGCTAATATGATATTTCCCTTAAAAAAAAAAGGCTCATATCATGCTTAGACACAAAAATGGTCAGCTTCCTATTAGTAGGACCACAGAATTCCCAGGGGAATGAAGCCTTGGGCACAAGGCTTTAAAGACTGATACAGTGACTCATGTGATGACACTGGGGGGCAAAAGCAGAGGCTGCAACTCTCAGGTTTACCATCTGTTGGTCTCTCCGCCCCTTTGTAAAGTGGCAAGTCACTCTGAAAGCCACCAAGCAAAAACTGAATAACTATTAGGGTAATTTGAGTTTGCCTTTATTAACTCTACTTCTTGAAATGGAAATTCTAATAGCCTCATGAGAGTTCTACCATGTCTTCAATGCGTCTATCTGAAACCAAAGAAGAGAACAGCTATACGCATGCAGGAAATACTTCATGAATATGACCCAAAAGATACCTAAGGTTTTGTTGAGTCCAATCAAAAACTTCTATTTTATATAAAAAATATACATATATAATTGTGGCTGCTATTAATTTTCTTGGAAATCTACCACAATATGCAAAATTCAAATGGCAATCATAGAATAATTAAGGGAATAACTTAGAATCAGAATTAAGAAAAATCTGAAATCAAGGGTGTTCACCAATATCCACTAAAATAATGTCAAAAAGTCATAGATCAAAAGTATGTGGATTATATTATCCATACAGTTACATTACCCTTCCCATTCACTTAAAACTGCTTCTTTTACTTGGGAGTACAAATCCAAATTTGAACTGCCTAAGCACATGTCTGAAGACTGCTTTTTTAGATAAATTTTTAATATAGGAGTGCCGTCCCTAGCTCATAAAATTAGATGTAAAGAAAATCTCTTTAAGATTTCGGATTCTTTGGACTAACTTCTTAGACCATGAGGTACCACGTTTTTATAACATGTTAAAATTATTTCTAATGGAATTTAAAAATGTTTTATCTAAAAATTCCAGAGGTTACTGATTTGTGGAAACCCTTGTAAGACTCGCTCACCTATTTATAAGGATGAACGCATATCAATATATTGAATCAGTCATTTAAAAATAAGGTTCAATATGAGAAATTTCACCCTACAAACAAGGCTACTATTTCATATAGTATTTTTATATGGGCACCCTTTATGCTTTTATATTTTGGTAAAGGCTGTTTTTTAATAATATATCATTAAATTTCAGAGAAAGATTTTATTTTTCTTTTAAATAGAGATGGTAAGGAGGACACGTATTGCATGGTGCACTGGGTGTTATATGCAACTAATGAATCATGGAACTTTACATCAAAAAACAGGGATGTACTGTATGGTGACTAACATAATAAAAAAATATTATTATAAATAAATAAATAAATAAATAAATAAATAAATAAATAAATAAATATGGTAACTATTTCATAGGACTGGTTTTTATTTTTTTATTTTTTAAGTAATCTCTACACCCAACATGGGGCTCAAACAAGATCAAGCGTCTCATGCTCTAGGGACTGAGCCAGCCAGGCATTCCAAATTTTACAGGAAGATCTTAAATCAAATTTGATCTCCTATATAGAGTAATTTCTCAGCTACTCTGTGTCTGCCTATATTATTTTTGTTTTTTGGTTTGGTTTGGTTTGGTTTGTTTTAGTGGCTTAAAACAAAGCAAATTTATTATCTCATTGTTCTGGAAGTCAGAAGTCCAAAAAGCATCTCCCTGGGCTAAAATCAAGATGTCAGCAGGGCTGTGTTCCTTCTGGAGGTTCTCAGGAAGAATCTATTTCCTGGCCTTTCCAGCTCCCAAAGTCTGACCTATTTCATTGGCTCTTGTCCCCCTTCCATCTTCAAAGCCAGCAATGGCCAGTTAAGTCTTTCTCCCAATGCCCTCTCTGGTTCTGATTCTTTCAGCTCCTTCTTAAGGATTCTTGTATTTACTTTGGGCCCACCTGGATAATCTTCTTATTTTAAGGTCAGCTGACTGGCAACCTCATTCCACCTGCAACTTTAATTCCTCCTTGCCAGGTATCAACATATTGCAGGTTCCAAAAATAAGAATGTGGACTTCTTTGGGGGGCTATTATTGTGCTCACTGAATCCCTCATTATACATACCAATTGGCTACTGGTTTTATCTGTGTGTGTGTGTGTGTGTGTGTGTGTGTGTGTATCTAACTCTATCTTAATCATCATCTCTGTCGCCAGAAAAAAATTAAATTCAGGGAAAAAAACTGCCTTTTTATAAAGTCCGTGATGTACAAATACTTTGAGAAAATGAGATACAAGCTTAAGATGGAAATACTTTTTACTTCAGTTAAAAATAAAATTCTAAACATATCACAATTTTCACACTCTAAATAATATAAAACAATTATGAACTGAATTTTAATTTAATGTTCATCTTTAACACAAAAAGGTGTCCCCAACCTGATTTTGCATCTTAGAATTGTGGTTAAAACCCTGGATCTTGGATTCAAATTGCAGCTTGACTGCTAACTCTGTGATGTAAACAAGTTACTTAATTTCATTAACTTTACTTTTCAAATCCTTGAACGTAAGTAATAATGGAGAATTACTGTGTAGATTTAGTAGGGTAGTACTTAAGATTAAGAAACGTTATTCAAATTTGCCAACTCCAGTGTTCCATACACAAGAAAATAAGAAAGCTGAAAAAATAAACAACTGCAATAAAACTTGAAAGCCAAATACCTTTTAACAACGCAAATTCCTTTCCAGCTACAGATATTTGGAAAAAGAATCTGATGCATGAAAAAAATATGTGATGGTACTATACACAGCAAAGATTAGTATAAATGAAAAGGAACAATCTTAATTCATTTATTAAATAAATATTTACTAGTGTATCTTATGTGCCAGGCCCTTTTCTAAATATTACCTACGGTAGGCAGCCAGGAAAAATAAACTCAACCTACTGAAAATTTGTTGAAAGCATTTTAAAAGAAAAGTCAAATAACTTATGCATTAAATTTAATGGATAATAGTAGTTGGTCTTCCTCCTTCCATACCTGTACTACCTCTGTATGAAACACAACCTTTTCATATCCCTAGACCATAAGTTCTAAGCATTCTTTTTTAAAAGCATAATTTAACAAATATACATAAACAAATATTAGCATGGTTCGGTAGGGTAATAATAACTGCAATAGCTAATATTCATTAAGCTTTTACCACAAGTTAAACATGATACAAGTCATTATCTCATTTCCCTCTCACACAGCCCCAAGAGGTAGGCATTATTAGTTGCATGTTATCAATGGCAAATCAAGGTTACACACAGTAAGTGGTGGAACCAGGACCCCCACAGATGTCTGACCAAAGCCCATTCACAAAATGCCATGTACTATCGTTGAGGAAATAAGTGAATGCCATCTACAGAAACTAAAAGACAACAATATTGAATTACTACTCTATGGCATTAATCACAATTATTTAAAATGAATTCCTTGACAGCAGAATGATATATTTAAAATATTTAACTTAAAATTTAAAATTCTAGGATGTTTGTTTCACTTCCTACAGGACTTTAGAGAAGTCCACTTTGCTTCCTAAACATGTCTTTTAAAAGATTTCCATTTTGGTTTAAACACACACACACACACATGCAACTTAGTAAAGGGAAAACAGATACTTATGGAAGGAAAAGGAAGCTCTTTTTGCATGAAGTTTCCTCTAGCAAATTATATAAAAATTAGCAATGAATATAATTTAGACTGAAATCTTTAGCTCCTTTCCATTCAACTATGTTTTATTTTCCCATAGGTTGTAGGGCAGTTTTGGGGTTTTTTTTTTTTGCAAGCTGTTTTATGTCGTGAGCTTTAAACTATATATTTTTACAATTATTTTCAGTATATGAACAACATTTTTCTAATTTGCAATAGTCTAAGTTCATTTTTATTTATTTTTCCTATTTTGTGTACAAAAAAATAGAACCATTAATAATATAAGATCATATCTTAAGTGTCTGAAACAGGAGTATGCAGAGTTAGAATGTCTTCCAAATCACATAATATAATAAGGCATATGTTTTTGTTTTACCTTGAAGAAAGACAACGCATATATAAACAATTGTCATTCTATTCCCATCTCCCAAAAGAATATTCCTGAGGGGTGGTTAAAATAAATGAAAAATATCTAGTATGAAAACTATCAAATATGAAATTATTCTGAATTAAGACTCTACTTAGGACCCTATTCTGATTACTTGATTACCAAAATGGGCTTGGTTACTAAAGTAAATACATTTCCAAACATTCATCATGCTTTAGTATTTATTACCTATTTCTATTTAAGAAAACAACTCTCTAATTTTTATTTAAATCACAAAGCCTTTGGCATTTCACCTCTTCTGCCAAAGTGCTAAAGTATCCTCTTAAAACACATGGGTGTTCTCTATCTTTCCTTCCTTTCTCTCTCTCCCTCGCTCTCTCTCTCCCTCGAACTCTCTCTCTCTCTCTCTCACACACACACACACACACACACACACACACACACACACAATATTTATCTCCTTCGGTCTGACACAGGTCTTTCCACAGGTCTCTGGTTTCAACATAGGTATGAAATTAACACATTCTTATCTATTATTATTATTGCTTCATTCCCCTGCCCCCAAAGCATCTTAGAGGCATTTGTGCAGATACATTTGGTATGGAAATTAAAACAAATAGGAGAAAATTGTGTGTATACAGAGAGAAAGCAAATGCCTGAATTTTAAAAATGTTAATGCTAAATTTCTGTTGAAAAATCTCCTCCTAGCCTTATGGGTTTTTCCCTTGTAAGTTAATGACTTGAGAAAAATAAATGAAGGATATAACAGGAATTATTTGTACTATTCTTGAAACTTTTCTATAAATGACATTATTTCAAATTTTAAAAATAAAAGTAATCAATCAAGGCAAAAGTAGGAGTCAGGGTAGAACACAAAACAAGTTGGAGCTACAAAGTTATTTACACTTAGTGGGAGTGGGCCAAAAATTCAGTTATAAGCTTTATAACAACCAACATGAAGGAAGAAATAATAAATTATGTAATTCATTACCCATAAAATAAATACAGATCATTGCTCAGGGAGGAATATATAACAACTATTCCTGGTTCCTGGTACTGAAATGAGAAAGAAATCTTTCCCATGTGTTCTCAGTGTCCTCAATAACATTGTTACAGTACGTAAAATAAAAGTTTCCCAGGGCTGCTTTGTATAACATCACTCATGTCAAGCCAACAGCACAATACCAAAGCAAAATTTACTAAAAGTAATTCTATAGAGCACAAAACCTGGTACCCCAAGTGTACAGCTCCCAAACAGCTTTGTTAAACTCAAGGATAAGACCATAGAATACCTACAGGAATAGACACCTTGCACATTTTTCAGACAATCCTTTCAAAAACACTATTTGTCTTGGTCAAACTTTCAGTAAATATTAAATCCCAAGCAGATGATATGATCCCTGCAAGAAACCAATACAGCTCTTTTATGTTACTGCTTGTGAGCCATATCCCTTAACAATCAGCCAAGCTGGGGGTAATGTTGAGTACTCTTATTTATAAATTTGCATATAAATTTATAAAGTATAATAGCTTTACAGGGACATATGCCTGGATGAAGATCACCTTAACACAAAACAAATCCGCAATTGCTTATAAAATTTCTAACTCAGCGCCAGAATAATTCTAGCTTGCAAAAAGTTAAAGCATATGCCTGCTTCACATAAACAAAACATCCACAGAACGACATGTTGCTGAGAATGATAAAATGTCCAAGCCTACTCTTTAGTATGAACTGCTGATAATATGTACATCTGGGTAACTGAAAGAATTAGAAAGCATTGCTATGTACGTAACAGAGTAAATTACTAAAGAACACACATTAAAACTTCAATATTAGAAGAGTTGATGTGTCGCAATTTTTTCTAGTATCTGAAAATAAAAGCACACTGCATGCTTAATCCTCCTTCTGATCCTTAGCTTCAGAGCGGAATAACTGTTAACAGCCATATGTGAGACGGGCCAGGGAGAGAAACCTTCATGTGGCACCACCTACAATATTAGGCTAAAATCATGTATTCCTAAGTTTGTCTTTTTCACTAGACTTTGAGCAAGGGATCATAAGATGGTGCTTCTCAAACTTAAGCGTGCATCAACATCAGCAAGGGTACTTATTTAAAATGCTGAAGTACAGGGGCGACTGGGTGGCTCAGTCGGTTAAGTGGCTGCCTTCGGCTCTGGTTTAGATCCCAGGGTCCTGGGATCGGGCCTCACGTCAGCCTCCCTGCTTGGCGGGAGCCTGCTTCTCCCTCTCCTCCCCATTTGTGCTCTCTCTCAAATAAATAAATACATAAAAATTAAAAAATAAATAAATAAAAAATAGAATAAAGTGCTAAAGTACAATTTTGAAGTAAAACACCTACAGGGCTCTTAGTGGTATGTTTTTAAAACTTCATTTCATACTTGTCTTATAGGATTTTAAAAATATGCTTTAAGATAATGTTCAATGCAAAATCAAAAGAATGTCACTAAGTCGATAAAATATAGTTCTGCAACCAGCATAACACTGAAAACAGAAGGGAAATGTCAGATACATAAATGACCATGAGGAGGGTGATTTTTATTTATGGAATAGCTAACTTCTGAGTCATTAAAATAATTTTATAAAAATATAATACCTCTTTCACCATAGCTGGCACGGTCCCCCACTGATGAGGAGTAGGGGAAGAAGGAATTGATGAGGAAACTGAGAGAGAGAGGCAAGAGAGCAGGAAAGGGTCATCACAACTGAGAGCAAAGAGGTCATCCTCCTTTTCCCTCCCCACCTTAATGTCTCCTTAATAACACTCCAATTCAGTCCTGAACTTTGTAACAGCCAACATAAAGTAAGAATTACAATAAAAAGGAGAAAAAGAAATTGGAATGAAACAAAGAGCATGAAAAGTGCCCATTTTGAGGCACATGATTTCAGCATATTTTTCAAAAATGAGTATCCATGATATAAAAAAAAAAAACAACTGCCAAATACAGAAACTAATATTTACCCTGAGTTAGACGTCGTAAGGCAATCCAGGAAATCTGTTCCCTGCGCGCTATCCCAGCCCTGGGTCCCCGAGCTGACACAGCCCAACTGTCGCTGGTCTCCTTTCCTCCCAGTTAAGAGTCGTCATTACCAGAACGATTTCACCACTGAAGTTTAAGATCTTGACTCAAATTAAACATGTCAAATTAAAACTCTGAAAAGGTACCTCATGGAATAAAATGTGTGCTAGCAACACACAACGGATGCGACTTTGTATAAACAGACGAGCCTCTCCAACCACCCGTGAGCACCAGCCAAGGCAGGTGGGCTGTGGTCTCTCACTGCGATGAAGCTGCCAGCAGTTACCTCAGGGGCGTGTAAGGCTGTAAACAGTCTGACTCTGGATCTGTAGCTTGTTCATGAATATTTGAAACACACAATGACCTCTTAAAAACATGGGAAAAGACTTAAAATCCAAAAAATTTACATCCCACTCCAATTTCATATGAATAAATGATAAGATACAATTTATTCAAAATCAATGCAGATATGTTAGGCTCTTATGATAGGATATTCCATTACACGTTTTCTACAAATTCAGCCTGTAATTAAATCATGGATGAATATACCATGATGTATATTCTCACCACAAAAATATTTCTACATACATAATGTTACATCGATCTTCCCAATAAGGAGATAATAGTTATTAAACAAATCAATGAATTCAATTAAGTTCCCTTCATCTGGATATCCTCAAGTCTCATGCAAGACTCAAAGTTGTAATGTATTTTTTTGAATATCAAAATACATTAAATTAGAGAAAAGAAATAACTCTTGGGGTGCCTGGCTGGCTCAGTTGGTAGAACATACAACTCTTGATCTTGGGGTTGTGAGTTCAAGCCCCACATTGGGCATAGAACCTACTTAAAAAAAAAACTCTTATAAATTCCTCACAGGATGGAAAATTATGGAAATTTGATATTTGGTCCAATGATCTCTCACCAACCATTAGAAATCACATATGGTATTACAATTCCATACACGGATAAGAATTAGTACAATCATTAATTTGTCAAATGATGACTTTTTCAAGGGGTGGGTAGCAAAAAATATTTGCATGGATGTCACAATAGACAATGAATTCCCACAAATCAATAAGAAAAAGATAAAGAGGGACTCCTGGGTGGCTCAGTCGGTTAAGTATCTGCCTTTGGGGTCCTGGGATGGAGTCCCACATCGGGCTCCCTGCTCAGCGGGGAGTCTACTTCTCCCTCTGCCTGCTGTTCCCCCTTTTTGTGCCCGCTCTCTCCGTCAAATGAATAAATAAAATCTTAAAAAAAAAAAAAGATACAGAGTTTAACAGAAAAACAAGTGAAGAATATGAACCAGGCAATTCACAGAATAAGTACAAAAGCCAATAAATACAAGAAAAGATAGTGTAGTGTTTACTAATCTACTGTCTCTCCCCCAGCTCTCCTCACCTTTACTAGAATGTAAGTTCCATGAACTCAGAGACCACGCTGTCTTGTCCACTCTGTATCCCCAGTGCCAAATTAGTGCCTGGACACACAGTAAATGCTCATTAAATTTCGCTGAATGAATAAACTTCACTAAAACTAGAGAAAACAAAGTAAAACAGGATACTGCTTTTTTAACTTTATGAGACGTAAAAACTTTAGATTAATAACACCAAACAGTGGGGAGGATGGAAAAGATGATATTTTCATGCATTCCTTCTGAGAATGGAACTTCCTATGGTTCTGTGCATGAGAATTTGACAATATCCTAAGAATTCAACTTCCAAGAATCTATCCTACAAAAATCAAGCACAGCTTCATTAACAGTGTATATGCCAGAATAGATTTTGAAACACAATTTGTGACAGAAAAATGGAACACGTCCAGCAAGAAAGACACTATGAAAACATTATAAATAATGCTTATTATTTAAATATGCTTGCGTAGATCTATGTGTATTAATGTGGAAAGGTATGGACTAATGATCATGATACTTAAGTGAAAAACATAAGATATAAAATAATATGTATAGTGATATCCCATTTTTTATTTAATTTAGGAAATTTAATTTAGGAAAAAATGTCTGGAAGGACATATCCAGAATAATTAATAGTACTTACTTCTAGGCATTTTGCGGGGGGGGGGGGAATGGAGGATATAACTTTTCTTTGCTACAAGCATGTATTACTTTATAAGTTCACATAATAGAATTTTTTAAGTGAAAAAGAAAAAAAGAACATATATAGGTTTTTAAGTAATTTAAGTTAAATCAATTTATATTATTTAAATCACAGCTAGAAAAGCTTTAACCACTAATCCAAAAGATCTAGTTTAATCAACATGTATAGTTTTATGGTAAAATAATACAGCTTGAAAACAATCCTCTCAACTCATATGAAGGTATTACACTTTGAGAATGTTCACATACCTGGCTATTCTTCAAACAGGCCAAGCCTCATGTATCCATACAAGCTTTCATTCTGCCTAGAATGTGCTACCCCTCACCTTTCTTCCCTATACCACGCCTGGCCACCTTCATTGTCTAGATAGCTTCCAGCTCACCCTTCAAGATCTAACTCAACTCTGAAAAGCCTTCCCGTTGTGACATAATGAAAAATTCACAAGAAAACACATTTATTAAAAAAGATTAAAGGAAGGGCGCCTGGATGGCTCACTCAGTTAAGCATCTGCCTTCAGCTCAGGTCACTCCCCATCTGCTTGTGCTCTCTCTTGCTATCTCTCTCTCTCTCAAAAAAAAAAAAAAGAAAGAAAAAGAAAGAAAAAAGATTAAAGGAAGATATATTCTCTGATATTAGATCATTCAAATTCTTACTACTGATTTTTTAGTGTTGTAAAAAAGTCACTTACGTGAAACAAAATAGTCATTGATTGTTAATTAGCCAGATATTTCTCCATTTTCTAAAAATCTCAAATTGATTATAGAAACAAAACAAACCAAAGGCTTCATGACAAACCCTGTTCTGGGGGAAATACTGATGGATTTTCAGAAGTCCACATGTACTAACCATGTTCTTGGCTGGAAAACAAGCATTTATGATGAATTTAAATTTTTTTCCAAAATGACATAATCTAAGTTTTTTGATATTACAAAAAAAACACAATAATGTATTTTTTGTTCTGTTCAACTTCAATGCCTTCAAACTGATTCATGTAAAAATATGCACAAAAATAATTGTGCCAGGCTATAACTGGTATTCCAAATTCCACCTGGAAAATGAATTTTATGGCTATCCTATAAACTTCTAAAATCCTGAAGTTTTAATAGATATGCTGACACAACCTTAACCATAACAGTTCTAGCAACTGCTCCTGTAATAAATCTGTCAGTTTCTGTAATGCCTATGACAAATCCATTAATATGAATGATGTACATTTCACATAGCACACTGCACAGCAACTGCACACGTTATGTCATTTCCATTCTGAGTAGCAAATCAGTAATCAATATTTGTAAAAGCAGCAGCTAATCCTTTGTAAAATCACTGGTTCAGTGATTGAAGAGTTTGCTCAATCTACACAGTTAATCCCTCTTCATCTGCTGAGCCCTCTATTTATCCCAGTCCCTCACAGTGCCAGCTACGGCAGATTAATACATCTCCACACGTTAAACATGACCTGACAATTGACACAGGATATTGCTGACAGGATAAGCTCTACAAACACTGGCCTTTTCAAAAGGAAGCTTAAAATTAACATTCAGCGACCCAAAGTTTACAAATAGGCTCACCAAGACCCCTTCCCAGCTCCAGTCACCTGATTTATTGAGCTCACACTCTGCAGGAAATATATCCCTATTTTTGGTTTAAAATCTTCTGGCTGATTCCAGAATGCCTATTCATAAAGAATGTCACATGTTATTAATTTTTTAAGGCATGGCAAATGGAAGTTTTCTGGCCAGGAAAAGAGGATCTTATGTACAGAAGCATTTGGAGAATTCTTATGTATGAAGTAAGGTTCTCAGCTAATGGTATTTCAAAGTTCTATACTTGAAATCTCAAAAAAAAAAAAAGCATTTTCATACTTACAGCTTGGGATGGAAAGAAAGATGTGTTTTCAACGTGAAAACTGACTGACAATATTACAAATAAAGTGTTCTGCGCTAGATGAATTAGATGAATACAACAAACTCCTCTTTGGGAATATATTAAGTTTTATTTAAAAACCAAACATAAATTTCCTTAACAAAGTTACTGCAATTCTGATAGTCTATGCATCCTTAATTGAGACTACTTGAAGGAAAAGAAAATGCAAATTCACGTCAAAGTAAGAGTAAAAAGTACGAAAGAAAAATGATTTCCTAACCCAATATATTGAATGAAATAATTTTCCAAAGATAACATGAACAACTCCTTTACACCTACAACACCTGATTACTTGTGTCTAATAAGGAATACCAAACACACGATTAAGTCTTACACTTTTCATGCCTCCAGAGAGGAAGCAGAGGCCACAGAAAGGCTGAGAAGAAACAGCAGGAGAAGATCAGGAAAGAAGGGGCTGACCAGAAGCCAAAGGGTACAGATTTTTGGGAGAGGAATGAATGAGCGGTCAGTAATATCAGTTGTTTCAGAAAGGCCAAGAGAGAGAAGTACTAGAAATTGTTCGCTGAATATGGAAGTTAGGAGGCTATAGTCATCTTGCTGAGGTACTGAGGAAGAGGCAATGCAGACAGAAGCCAGTCATTAAGGAATGAAATAGAGAAAGCAGAACCAAAAAACGATCATTGGCTTTAAAAAAAAAAAACAACAACAACAACTCAGTAGCGAGGGGAAGAAGAGAGGAAATGACAGCCAGGGAGTAAAGCATTTCCAATTTATTTTCTAATTCAATATTTGTAGCAATATTCCTTTTCCATACCAAATTCCACTTTAATGCAACAACTAGTCTTCAAAATACTAACGGCCGATTCTGAAATTTTAAAAATCAGATCGTTTTAAACCACACTTAGTAGTAATACATCCATATGTAATGTTAAAAAGTGAATTTAATAGGTTAAAAATGATGACTAGCATTTGAAAATTTAGGGTGACATCTGTAATGTAATGCAAAAATGTCTTACGTGGTATATTGCGTATTTTTAAAATGTAATCTTAAAATCTAATAGCTTTTCAGATATTAAGCAAAATAATTTGCTAGTCAGTTGAATTTGCTATAAGAAGAATTATACACATCACCAAATCTTACAAGACAACTGGTTCTAATTAGCCTTACTGAAAGAAACTCACTCTATGTAGAGTGAATAAAAAGACAGCAATCCTAGTTCAATAATATAGGTGATCTGTCCATGTCAAAAATATGGCACATTAGATAAGTAAAGATGTTTGCCAACAGTTAAGAAAAATAAATTTCAAAATTCTTTTAATGATAAAAATTACTTAGAGGCTGCAGTCACCAAATAGTTATACTTCTCTAGTACATTTAAATTATGATACTGCAAAGTTCAATTTATATATAACTTTTAAAAAACGTGTCTATTGTACAAACTACAAATTTATTCATTGGACACTTTTAGGCTTACTGTTAGTTGTTTTTGAACCTCTTAATGAAAGGCCTTAAGCCTCTGGACAAAAGATTATTTCATTGTTCTCTCTCATGCAAACACATACATAAAATGCACACACACACACACACACACACACACACAATACAGCCCAATAAATCCTAGAAAAGATAATGTTTGACTGACTTTTAAAATCACAGTGATGTTAATAAACAGCTTATATCTTTAAACACAACAAAAATAATTTCCTAAAAAGCACTTACTGTTTAAAATGAAAGCAAATGAAGGTTTCATAGGAGGGCAATTGATATAAAGTTTTTTGAAAGCTTTTAATACTCTTAAGACACCCAAGTAACCAAAATCATAAATTTTCAAGTCACTTTGCCAATGTTAGCATGCATAGCCAGAGAACAAAATAATACCCATATTAGATCAAACATGTAACACTGGCCTCCTTAACAATAAATTTTAACTGAACTAACTTGCTAGTCAAGATTTGGTAAGGAGGCCTACATCCTATAGGCTATAAGGAGGAAGGAGCATTGTGTGTCATGGACCAATTGAAGTTACATGTTCTGAAAAAAATGTTCTCTTCATTATGAACAGACATTTTCCAAAGACATACAAATAGCTAACAGACACATGAAACAATGCTCAATATCACTCATCATCAGGGAAATACAAATCAAGACTACAATGAGATATCACCTCACACCTGTCAGAATGGCTAAAATTAACAACACAGAAAACAACACGTGTTGGTGAGGATGTGGAGAAAGGGGAACCCTTTTACACTGTTTGTGGGAATGCAAACCCGTGCAGCCACTGTGGAAAACAATATAGAGGTTCCTCAAAAAATTAAAAGTAGAGCTACCCTATGACTTAGCAATTGCACTGCCAGCTATTTACCCAAAGGATATAAAAATACTGATTTGAAGGGATACATGCACCCTGATGCTTACAGCAACATTATCAATAATAGCCAAATTATGGAAACAGCCAAATGTTGATGAATGGATAAAAAAGATGTGGTACATATATAAAATGGAATATTACTCAGCCATAAAAAAGAATGAAATCTTGCCATTTGCAATGACAGGAATAGAGCTAGAGAGTATTATGCTAAGCAAAATCAGTCAGTCAGAGAAAGACAAATACCATATGATTTCTCTCATATATAGAATTTAAGAAACAAAACAAATGAACATTGTGGGGGGAGACATAAACCAAGAAACAGACTCTTAACTATATAGAACAAACTGGTTGTTACTGGAGGGGAGGTCAGTGGGGGATACATGAAATAGGTGATGGGGATTAAGGAGTGCACTTGTGATGAACACTGGGTATTGTGTAAGTGATGAATCACTAAATTCTACACCTGTAAAACTAATATTATTCTATGTGTTAACTAACTGGAATTTAATAAAAACTTGAAAAAGAAATGTTATCTTCAAGTATTTCTATAAATACTTTCATTTATATTTCGATAAATACCAAATATTTATTTGCTAAAGTATCAATAAAGCTGTTTTCTTGTGTTTTTTAGTCACATTAAGACCAAAAGTATTAAGATTTTCCATATTAGAAAATCTCAAAAAAGGAAAATTAGTAGTTATACTGAAAGTGATCTAGCAATGCCACACATTTCTTTGTAGATTCAGACATAAAGATATAAAGCTCGATTTTTTAATTTTAAAGAATTCTAAAAATACAAAGGCAAAAAAAAAATTTCTTTCAAAATTCATCACATTATTACAGGTCAACGCACCATATCAGGAGGCATATAATGTCGATTATTCCCAGCACAATGATGTTAACTTTCATCACCTGCTCAAGGTGGTATCTGCCAATCTCTCCCTTTCACATGATTATTTTTCACTTTATAGTTAGTATTTTATGAGGAGATTCTTTAAGATAATATAAATATCCTTGTTCTTCCTCAAACTTTCACCTACTAAGTTTCAGCATCCATTGATGATTATTGTCTGAAGTATTTCTATCGTGATTGCAAATGGCAGTTTCCAATTTTTTTTTCTAATAAATGAAGATGTCAAATACTCTTTATATGAAAAAACATAAAGCTAGAAAAACAACAATTCTGGAACTGAAAACTTAGGAAACAGAAATAGCTGATTCTTGCCCTTCTAAATTCTGCAAACATGATTTGGTGGGAGGGTGTGTGTGTGTGTATGTGTGTGTATGCACGTGCATGCAACTCAGTATAATATCTCATAATTCATCTATCAAGAACAATTGTGCAAGAAAAAATAGTAATAGCATGGTCATCTTTAGGAAGAAAAATAAAACATAGATTAGAAGTCAGAGGACTACTAGTGTCAGCCCCTAAACTTAATTATAGGTACCTAAATGATTCAGTCCTTCTAGACCCCACTTGTAAAATAAGAGACATAGGCTAGATAATCTGTAAGCTTCCTTACAAGTAGTATTCTACATTCCGATAATACTAAAACACGTGGATGTACACAATGATGTTTTTAAAAATCTTATCTTTATCAAATACCTTTTACGCCCATCAGAAAAAAAAAAATAACACTACAACTGGAGGAAAGTGTAATAACTGTTTAGGCAAGGCTTGCCTAATAATACTGCCAAAGGAAATAGAATCATAATTCCTCTCAGTAACCTTCTTGTTATGATTTATAACACAGCAGTCATTATTCTATTGTTCATGTTAGATAGTATGAATTTCTTCCAACAAAAAGAAAGAAGGCATGGTTTGTGCAAAATAAGTGTGATAACCTGTTAATATGCCAACCTACCCCTAGTATAGCTGGTGGTAATAAGGTTTTAAATGCTAATGAGTCTGGGACCTGAGGACTCAAACGAAAGAGTACACCATCCTAATCAAAGAGCCTGTCTTTTAAAGCTCTTCTCCCAGACTTAACAAAGAAAACAAATCTGAACTCTTGTCCAAACTTGCCTTGATGGTTTAAAGGAGAGGAAGCCAACAAGTAGAGTTGAAGAATAAAACAGCACTAACGTGCATTTAAGGATAAGAAGGTGATGCAATTGATACTGACAAAGTTTTAGTGACTTGCGATATGAGAGCATAGGTACAATATCTAGGCTGGAGCCAGCTGTACATAAGTACATTTTACACAGAATATATGAAACTATGCATGCTTATGTATAAGTATTTATAGCATAAATATTTACTAAAATGGAATAAATAATGTAGCTGGCTTTCTCTATATTTGTGACTTAATATTTACTTTCTTCACCTATAAAAATAGAAATTAACAAGCTGGTTGTCAGTAAATGTACCTACCTGACAAAGTACCACATATTTAGTAAAGTCTAATGAATAAGTAAGTACTGTGTATAAAACAGAAGTTGATATTTTTATAAAATAATTTAAATGATCAAAACAAAAGCTGAAGCATTTTTATGCAGGTCACTCTTTCAATACGTGGCAAAAAAAAAAAAATGACACCAGAAAAGCAGTAAAAAGAAAGTTATATTCAATAATGTACAGGTTTGGGCAGATGCATAAGGTACTTAAGGACTAGGCCATTCGAGTTTTATTCATCTTCTATTTCCATGGGACAGTGCCTGGAACACAATCATTTAATAAATGCATGTTGAATAAATAAGGGTTATTAAATAAAGATATATACTATAGGGATCAGCCATTACACCAGAAGATTAGCTTTACTTTTTTTACGTTAAACTGCAGTAACAATGGTGGACCATAAAGTCAAATTATGCCTTCCAAAGGAAGAAAGACTTTCAGTTAGGGCATTATGCACTATGTACATATCAGAAAAACCAAGGCCTACTGATTTTTTTGTATGCAGCACTTTACGAAAGCACTTGGCAAACATTCAGCCAGCCGGAGGAAATTCCAAGTGAAACTCAATCCATGTATGTGTTTGTTTTGTGGGAGTCAATTATTTTTATGGCATGTAACTTTAATTGGTGGCAGATACAAAATACTTTACAGTTACACTACATGTTCATTTAGTTATGCATAGAGCCTAGAATATTTAACCAACAAACTTTTAACAGTAACGGGAAACTGTGCATGCTTATGATAATGCCGGGTCCAGTGACAACGCTTAGCCTGTTCTATAGGTCTTCCGGTAGTTTTATTAGATAAATCCACTGCTGATCTTGATGATTCAGTCTGTCATCTATAAAACACATACCCACGTGGGATGATGACAATATTCTTCAGAAATATACTTTGCATAATTTGGAGTTTAGACTTACTTTAAACTCCCCCAAAACAAAGGGGCCAATTTAGGTATGATTTCTGTAGGCCCACAACTGGAAGCCATAAATGTCACCTCCTACCCACTTATTATGACTGTTACTTACAGATTGGCTGAGGGCATCGAAGAATAGAATGAAATGCCATTTCACATTCTCCTCTTCCTGTCTCCCCACTGAGGATATAAAGGTAAAAACCCTCCTTTTTTCCATTTCAGGCTATATGAACTGAGATTTATTGCCCTCCTGAGGATGAAGGCAAGATAATTTGTATTAAGTTAGCATTCTCCTTAGGCATTTCTTGGCATGCTACAGGCTTTTCTCAGTTGGATTTACTCTGCATCTTCCAGCTAATATATTTACAAAGGAGCATAACAAACACCAATTTAATACAGTGATTCTGCAACTGGATAGCAGGATGAAGTGCTGGGCACCTTTCCACAATTTCTTCCTTTTCCTTCGCCATCTAAACCTCATAACTTCAAAAATGAGCTTTATTTCAGAATAAAATATAATATTTTTCACATAGTCTCTATTCCATGTCAACAATGCTTGATAGTCATTATTCAATGAGCAATAAATATTTATTATGAACCTGGCCTATGTCCAGAACAATGTTAGATCCTGGAGAAACAAAGACAAAGTTAATACCGGTTCTGCCTTTCACAGGCTCATACCTTGCAATTGAACAACAGGTGGTGAAACAATAAGTGTAAGTGTTACATGAGCTTAATACAAAGCCCAAACCAAATACAACCGCAACAGTAATACTGGGGTAAGGCTACTATAAGGTAGGACACGGGAAGCCCAGTGCCATCAGGAAAGAAGGGGTCTCCATGTTCTTTCGCCTTTCATACATTTGTATCCTATGCTCTCTCATTCCAAACTACATGCAATTCCCAAGTGTTCTGTCTTATAAACCAGTGATTCAGGTCTCCAAATGCAGAATCTGGACTGCTCTCTGAGGGAACCAAAATGGTAGCTGGGACTTCTAGGAAGTCAAGAGTTGAAATCACTAACTGATTTGATATTTAGAGAAAAATTTTAAATGTTTAAGAATATTCTAAATTTAAAGAAAAGAACAAATATTTCAAATTTTTAATCTGAATTTTTCAAATTCAAATTTCAACATAAGTACAGCTTGTCTGGAAATGGTAGCCGTTTGGTTCCTTCAACTCCAGAGGATGAAATTCAAATACCCTCCTGAACAGGCCAGAAAAACAAGTAAGGTGGTTGATACTCCTCCAGACACTTGACTATAAGACAAAATCAAGCCTAAACTATGGATTTTTCAGAGGTATTATAAGATATTTTGCTCTCCAAAGAAACGAAATGATAACAGAAAAAAAGGAAATAAAATTTGCTCCTGACAAAACTTGCTAAATATTAAACAAGTACACTTGAAGAGTTTTTGAATATTTGCCATTTCCTCAGATGTGCAGGACTTCTGAAGATTTAATTTTAATCTTCTTTCATCATTCTTGCCAGGCCTTTAGGCACTGATAACAGACTGATCAGTCCACACCCCCAGGCAGTGTATTCTTCTGCTTATCCACAGGGTAGCAGTGTGTTTCAAAGTAAGATCACTACTGTGGGAATATAAACGAGTACCCAAAATGTCTGTAGAAAGAAGCTGTTCCTTTTTTGTACACAAACCTAAGAATACTAAATAATGAGGAGAACAGGCTGTTGCAGAAATCCAGAGTGCGGTGTCTAGACTAACAAACAACAAAACACTTGTAGGGAGGAATAATAAGAAAACATGTCAAAGAGAAGCATGGATGGTATTCTGAGGTGAAAACAGACTATATTCCTGGTAAAACACTACATACCCACTGTTTTACGATTCAGAACCTAGAAATGAACTGATTTGTATTTAAACTAAAACCTTAGAAATATATAACTTTATGAGTTGTAAATTTGACATGGCAATCCCAGTAATTACATTTTATGAAAGTTCTACTACAACAAAGGTAATACAGAATCCTTTTGATGACCTTGAATTGATTTCTGACCACTGAGACCAAAGCCAAAACACTGCCATGCTGTAAGAATTATGTGACAAGTCTAAAAGTTGTTTGTTAGAGGAAAATCATTACTGGTGAATAAGAAAGCAGTAACTTCTAAGGGCTGGGAAAAAACATTTCAGGGAGGCAGAATTCATAGTACTTAACAGTAGAGAGCTGGGTTTAGTATAGGCTCCCCTGCGAACATAAGTTATTTAACCTCTATTGAGCCTCAGTTTCCCCAGCTGCAGAAGTAAATAGTAAGAGCATAAATCTCATAAGATCATTTTGAAGACTGAATGAAGCAAATTATGTAAAGCAAAGAACAGTATCTGACAGTTTTCCAGGCCCTTTTGTTCCCATATTCTATAATCCTGCTAATAAGTAGTGCTACACACACAGAGTCAGACTTCTAAGTACTGAGATCATCTGTATGTCTGTGAAGAGCATAGGAAGCTGGTCAAAGTCATGGGCTCAGGAGTCAGACAGGTCTGGTTTCCAGTTCAACTTCTTCCACCCAATAGCTGGATGACTTCAGGCAAGTCACTTTCCTGGGAAGGCAGATAACACCTTATACGAGAACATACATTTCTTAATGGGTCTAAAAGGAATATATTTTGTGATTAAGTAATGTAAACATAATTCAAACATTACATATATACTACAGTATATATAAAATAAATTTAAAACAAAAATAAATTTATTTCCGCTCCTTCAAATATTTGATAGAATTAAAAAACCAAATAAATGAATTACAATGATCTTTATTGTCAACATTAAATGCAGCTAAAAAGATAATTTTTTCAGACAATGTAACGTCTGCCTTCATAGCCAAGAAATTCTCAACTTAAATCAAGAAGTTAAATCCACTAATTAAAATGAACTAGGGGGCAATAAATTTGAATGGGTAACAAAACTGAATTTTAAAAAAGTTTCATAAAATGCAGTGATGTTGTTCTTAATTTTATTGTGAACAGAAATTTGAATCTATCAATAACTACAAATAAAGTTGTAGTGGGGGTAATAAGTTTCTAAAAACTTATTAAGAATGACACAATTGATCATTAGATACCTGTTTATAAAATACAAGAATGATTCTAATAAGATATTTTCTCTACAACCTTTTTTTTTTTTTGCACCCTGAGTAAACCCATTTTTTCCTACAGAGAGAATACAGCCTCCTGCCCTTATGATCACAAATTCTGAACTAATGGAATGGGATTCCATTAATTTTATAAACAGTTCTCTATATGCCATAGATAGAAAAACTGAAGCCTAACTATATTCAATGAAATTTAATAAAGATAAAATGCAGGGCGCCGGGGTGGCACAGCGGTTAAGCGTCTGCCTTCGGCTCGCGGCATGATCCGGGCGCTGTGGGATCAAGCCCCACATCAGGCTCCTCTGCTATGAGCCTGCTTCTTCCTCTCCCACTCCCCCTGCTTGTGTTCCCTCTCTCGCTGGCTGTCTCTATCTCTGTCAAATAAATAAATAAAATCTTAAAAAAAAAAAAAGATAAAATGCAACTTTGTTCAGTGACATCGAATATTCCAATTAATATCCAAGACAGAAACAGTATCATTTTAATCTTTCTCTGATCCCAAATTGATAGCCATACAACAAAGCGCCTCCATTCATATCATTTATAAAATATACCCTGAAGTTAGGATTAGCTTCTTATTGAATAGTGAGGCAAAACTTTCACAGTGGACATTCGATATCATTGCACAAACGAGATTTATATTGGAGAATCTATTCAAGTATACAGTCAAGATCTAAGTTCTAAGTGTGGGTCAGGCAATTGTTGCAATGGGAATTTCGGAGTGAAAGGTTGGATTTATAGGAGAGAACATGGAAGCTGTAGGCCTCTTATGAGTGTTGGAAGACAGTAAGCATAAAGGACAAATGCTGATGGCTTGTGAAGAGGCCAGCCTAATAAAAGCAAAGGGTTATGTGAGAGAGAAGTAAAAGATTATGATTATAGGGAGCCTTAAAACACAAGCCAAGGAATTTGGACTTGATTCAGTAGGCAATCTGCAACTGCTGTAGGATCTTGAGAATGGGAATGATCGTATCAATGTAGTATTTTATAAAATCAATCTCGCAGGATGGAATTGGGAGCATAAAATGAATTTAAGAGATCTTTTAGTTTAGGAGGCAGCCACAGTAATTCTTTGTGATGAGGCCCCAGACAAAACAGTAGCATTGAAAGTAGCTCTCTTTCATTCATTCCTTTCATAGCAAGAGCCTATTATATGTTGGGTCTTGTGCTGAGCATGAAGATTACAATGGTGAACAAGATTCACGGTTCCTTCCTTCATGGAGCCTACAATACAGTGTGGGAGGTGGACAGAAGAACAAATAACAAATAAGCGCAAATACTACAAATTGTGTTAAGTGCATTTTATAAAACAAACAGGGATGAACGGGGCAGAGAATGACTCGTTTTAGAAAGGACGATCAAGAAGGCCTCTCTGAGATGAATTTTAAGTTGAGACCTAAACAATAAAAGTAAGACTAAGAATGTTTTTTGGCAGAAAGAACCACACGTGTAAAAGCAGGAAAAGGTTTGGTTTGTTCAAGGAACTTAAATACAGACAGTGAAGCTACAGGACAGGGAACAGAACTCCAGCATAGGATGGGACTAGAGAGCAGGCAGAGACTCGTCATGCAAGATCATACACATCAACCTTGTTAAGAAACTGGAAGTTCATTTTTCAGTGTAATGGGAAACCACTTGATGATTCTGATCTGGGAAATGACATAAAATATAAAAAACCAAAATAAAATAGAGAAAACAGAGAAAAAATTTAAAAATTGGATATAAACAATTGATATAAAACACCTGAAGTCTAATTTTTTTGAGAGCGAGACAGAGGGGGAACTTTCGAGGAGTGGGGATGGGCAGAAGGAGAGGGAGAGAGAGAAGCTTAAGCAGGTTCCATGCTCAGCACGGAGCCCAACATGGTGCTCGATCTCAGAACCCTGAGATCATGACCCGAGCTGAAATTAAGAGTTGAAATTAACCTACTGAGCCACCCAGGTGCACCAACTTGAAGTCCATTTTTTAAAAAAACAAGTAATTTGTGTTTTAAGACTGGAGAAGCTGTTGTACAATAATCCAATCTACTAAAGTCATCACTACAAACAGGCTGAAATAATTTCACTTTGAAGGTAAATGAACTGTACTGATTAAACTCTAACTAGTACAAATATATTACAACCCAGGAGTGCAGGACGTTGAGAACCAAAGGAACACACATTTACCTCTTATTCAAGAAATGTAACACCAGTAGAAAGTACTTATAAGATACATACTTATGAGAAAACCACATAAATCTGAAAGCTCAACTAGCCTGTTTCCAGCACTGACTGACTTTGGACAAGTTGCTTACCCTCTCCATGCTGTTTCCTGTAAAATCAGACAAACCTGAAGCTCAGAGTTGTTGTGTGGATTAAATGAGTTAATGCTCACAAAGTACTGAAAAGCAAACGCTCAATAAATGTGAGCCGCTGCTTTTATTTGGTAGAGATGTTTTATTCTGCTTCGTTCAATCCATACTTCTCTCATCCCTCTGAAAACCACACAATGCGTTCTGAATGACCCAAGTATTTTCCATTCTTGCATACAGGCTACCTAGACCAGGGTGGATAGTAAATATTTTTGACTTTTGGGGCATTAAGACTCTTATCAATCTCTTACTAAATCTACTGCGATAACCTAAAAGTAGCCACAGGTAATACAAATATTAATGAGCATGGCTGTGTTCACAAACTGGGCACTGAAATTTGAATTTCATATTATTTTCATGTGTTACAAAGTATTATTCTTTTGATTTTTTCAATCATTTAAAATACAAAAACCACTCTGAACTTACTATGTAAAACAGACTATATAAAACAGGTGGCAGGCCATGGTTTGCCAATCTAGACACTTATAATATAAATATATGACTCTTTCAGTCATAATTTCTCCATATATAAAACCAAAGTGAATGTAATCAGCTTTCCTAACTTCTAAATGTTCAAATAGCAAAATTTATTTTCACATAAGGAATAATATCTAGCTCATGGGCTCAATTTTTCCTCCAATTTGCTACAGTGCAACATACCAATAAAAAAATCATGGCTAAAACAGTGCAAAAGGCTATGATACTAGGTTTCCTTTGGGTCTAAAGCTGTGTTACCATATGAAGGATACTGTGTAGCCATATTGTGAAACCTTACAGAGTTCATAACTGTAACATAAAAATTTCTATTGTGATATTAACATTGTTTACCAATGCTTATTGCATAACTAGAACTGTTGCCAGCTTTCATTAACACAACAAAAGAAGATATTTATCCAATCTCACTAAACCCCTGCCAACAGACATACTTTAAATAAAAGGGGAAGATGGAAGTTTATCCCTCAGCAACATACAATCAATACAAATGTGATACAAGAGAGTCTGTCAAACAGTGTGTCTTACATAACATTAGCTCTGAACAGAGCAGGGTGCATCTAAAACCCAGTGGAAAAAATAATGTTTTGCGGGACTTTTCTCCTAGTAAAAAAGATGAAGTCTTTCTGCAAAAATATTTGCTCACTTTGCATATAATTACAATTCATTACAGTAAAAATTCCATATACCTATCAAAAGAAGATGGAACTGGCAAATGCCAACCCGGGTGCTCCTGCTCCTGGCAGAGATATTTGCATATTTACCTGCTACTATACAGTCAATGAATCAATTTTGCAACAAATCCTTAGTTCAAAAAGAGGCATATTAATGGGGACCTTTTAAAAGGAAGTTAGGTATGATCCCTAGGCTTTGTGTAGCTGCTATTTTTATTTCATTTACATACTGAATCAATGACAACTCCTAAATAAAAACACAGGACTTTAAATCAACAGCTAAGACTCAACTTTTGACACTTCCCTTTCTGCTCATCCATTACCAAGTCCCATGACTTGACCTCCTTAAGGATCTCCAACACTTCTGTCTTGGTCATCACCTCCATCACTCCTCTGGATCAAGCTACCATCAGCTCTTCCCCAGACCTCAGAAACAGCCCCTTGGCAGCACCCACTCTGTCCACTGAACAGTCCTGCACACTGTTCTTTAGCCTCTCTTCAAACCTCAGTCCAACTGTTTCTTCCTCCAGGAAGCCTTCCTGACTAGGTCAGATTCCCATGTTAGCATTGTGTACCTCTCCTTTATGTCATGTGTACTTCTAAATAATACTTTTGTTAAAGGATTCTATGCTTGTTTGCTATGTTTAGTTTCCCCACTAGACTTTAAGCTTCATGGGGGCAGGGCTGATGGAGTCCCAATACCTCACGCGATCCAGGAACCTAACAAGAGTTTGATGATTTTACTGATTGCTATACATGCTATAAGACATCATTTGTATACATGTTGAGTAATTTTTTTGTTGGCAATGAAGAATCACCTTAACCTGGTAGTTAGGTAACTGATAATTAATATAAGGTAGTGATAAGTCTCAATCAGCCAAAATGTCTGATTTGCCAGAACAAAATCAGATATAAATCACCATATAGTCAATCAAATTATAATCAATAAATATTATCTTAGGCATCTTCTAAAGAGATTGGTTAGTTTGTCTTTGTTTTTATTTTAAAAGGTTAACTTAAAAAAGATTATATTTTAAAATGCATTTTAGAAACATGCACAAAAAGAACACCACAATGTACCAAATTCTGCCTTTCTTGAAGTACATATATTATTATTCTAGACTGCTCTCCTGAGCTCCAGACCCAAATCGAACTGCTGACATTGCCACTTGCATGTTCGCAAAGCAGTCCCAAAATAATATTTTTTAGCTCTCCCAAATCATTCCTCCTCTTTGAATTGCCATGGTGAAATGTACCATTCCCCATTCATCTGCCAACGGCCAACATCTAGGAGTTATCGTTGACTTTACCCTCTCCTTTTTCCTCTCAGTCACCAAGTCTTATCTAATCATGTTCCTAAACAGCTCTTGTTTTTCCTCTCTTCTCCATCTTTCCTGCCTTTATTCTGGTCTTCCTCCAGCACATACTGTTACTAGGCTGATGCTTTGGCGGGGGAAAATGCCACTGCCCTAACTTGGTATCTTCCAATATTTCCCTCATGACTTCTAAACTCCTTGGCAATATATACAAGAGCCTATTAGGATCTGAACAAACATGCTATTCACCCAGCATTAACTAGCCCATTCTCCCACTCTTCATCATTTAACTTCTACTCATCCTTCAAGAGTCAGCTTAAGTACCATCTCTTCCAGGCGTCTCCCTCTGGATTAAAGATTCCTTCTACAGACACCCCTCTGTTATAAAACTTCTGGTGGTGTGCTGGCACAGCAGGAGCTGAATCACAAGCCAGCTGTTACCATCTCTTCAAAACTCTGCAGTGACATCATGTTGGCTGCTTGAAACTGGCTAAACGGACCAAAAACCCAACACCAGATGCAGAAAGAAATCTTACCTACGCTGCCCTTATCTGACTTCAACAGAGCTTTACAAGAGTCTGCTACCACAACACAACACCCTTACCCCATCTACTCCAGAAGTCTCCAGCCAAGGATGAGACTAACCTTGGGCACCAGGACATTTCAAAAATACTGTGTAACCAAGCCTCACTGGAACCTTCCATGCTTTGAAGCCCTAAACCCCTCCTTTTAAGTTGGTATATAAACATTTACCTCTGGCTATTCAGGGAGCTCCTTAGTAGTGAGTGCTCCCACACAAGTGGGGATGAACTTTGTCTTTTCTCCTCTTAATCTGTCTACTGTCAGTTAATGCACAATCCTCCACCACCACCACCACCACCATTCAGACCTAAGTTCATAGAGGAAAGGTTTTTTCCTCCCAACACGGCCATGGTAGGAGTATTTATACAATGAAAACCAGCAAAAGTTACAAGTCGGAGTGTCCTCCTCCCACAAGAGCCAGTGATTAAACATTTACCAGAAAATCCCTATTTATCACTATTATGCTCCATGTTGCTGTCTGTGGTCCCCTGCTAGAATTTGTTCCTGAAGGGCATGAGCATTCATAATCTCCTCTGCACTCTTAAAGTCAGACTTACCTGAGCGAAATCAGATGTAAATCACCATGTGCTGTGTCAAACTACAATAAACAGTTACCAACATAGGCAGCTTCTAACAGAGACTAATACATGGTGGCAGCTAAAACTCACTACTGATGACTGAATGTAACAAAGATTATCATATTATAGAGAAAATTTATTTTAAAAACATTAAGTGTCTACGGNTACTGATGACTGAATGTAACAAAGATTATCATATTATAGAGAAAATTTATTTTAAAAACATTAAGTGTCTACAGTGAGTTGTTTTGTTTTTTTTTTTAAGATTTTATTTATTTATTCGACAGAGATAGAGACAGCCAGCGAGAGAGGGAACACAAGCAGGGGGAGTGGGAGAGGAAGAAGCAGGCTCCCAGCAGAGGAGCCTGATGTGGGGCTCGATCCCAGAACACCGGGATCACGCCCCGAGCCGAAGGCAGACGCTTAAAGACTGAGCCACCCAGGCGCCCCTACGGTGAGGTTTTTTACTTAGTTTCCCATTAAAAAATGAATTCCCATGCTTAAGTATTTAGGGGGAGGTAAATTTGTGTCTGCAATTTACTTTGAAATGCATCAAAAAATAAGACGAGTTGAATGAATGAACGGAGGGGTAGAAGCTCATAGATGATAAAGCAAAAACAGAAAAATGTTAATGATTAAAAATTTAAGTGGTGAATAAATTTTCACTGTAAAATTCTTTCAATTCCCTGCAGTATGCTTGAAACTTTTCATAATAAAATGTTGGAGCAAAAACAAGTTGTCATTTTTTGCTCATAACGTGTACACAAATATTTTTTACCTACATTTACAACTTGAGTATACTCGAGTTCTGCAAAAAGGACCATGCCTTTAGGATCTTGAAGAAGCTGAGTTTTAGATACAACATTCAAACCTTCCCCTGATATTTGTGGGCCCGGAATGAATGGAGGCCTACATAGCATATATCTAATACTAAATATTAAGAAGTTATATATCAAGCTAACAAAACTATGAATTAAAACAGTTTATCCTTCAAACTTGACAAATACACACCATCATGATAATGTGGAAGACCAGGGTCATATTTAGAATCTTGTTTCCTGAGAGCTCCACATCTCTTTTCTTCCTCCCCCTGGCTCTATCCCATACCTCCAAGGAGCCTTGGACACATGTCCACCTTTCCATAAACTCTCTACACTCCCCTGCACAAAACCCATGGTGACTCCCTATGCCTATGGGTACACATACCAGTAATATGATCTACCTACCAGAGGACAGACGCAGGGAAGAGGTCCACACAGACCCTGGGACCAAGTTTGGGGCCATCTGTGCAGGGGTTTCAGGGACCCGGGTACCCAGAGCACAGTTCAGAAGGTAAGGTGAGGTGAAGTGTGTACATGAGTTAGGCACCTCCCCTTGATTCTAATCACTGGACCTGTGAGAATGGGTACAACTAGAGAAGAGGCTGATCAGGGTCCCCTCTTGTCTGGTCTAGAGGCTATATGGGCAATACCATACAAACAATTGGTAATCATAAGAGAAAATGCCCCCCCCAAATTTTCTTTTTAACTAAGATTAGAATTCAGCCCCCCCAAAAGAGAAACATAGCACAAAAACTACTAACTTAATTCCATGCCATTCCCATCTACAAGTATAGAAGTGAAAAAATCAACATTGAAAAGTCAAATTCATTCATTCAACCAATTTTTACTAAAGACTCACCATTCTAGAATTGGGGATATAATGTTGAACAAGAAAAAAAGATCTCTACCCTCACAGAAATTACATTCTAGTGAGAAGAAACAAAGAAGTAAAAAAACATAGAAATAGGATCATCTGAGATAACAGAGAGCACCATGGAGAATGTAAAACAGACTAGTGGGGTACAGAATGATGGCAGAGGTTGGGGGAATACTTTAGAAAGGGTGGTCCAGAAAGAGTGTGCCAAAGAAGTGACCATTGTACTGAAGGGTGCCTTAGCCTCTGTCCTACATAAGTTATTTGTTTCTATCTAAACAAATACTTTCTCCCCAGAGTGACAGTTCTAGAATACCTTGTTTCTCTCAGCATATAATTCTTTGACACTATTCTAACTATGGAGCTCTCCAGGTTTCTTTTAACATTAAGAAAATCTTATCTCTCCTCCTTCCACAGATCATTCTTTTTTAGGGAGCCACTATCTAATCTGTAATATACTCAACACATTGCATCTCTTTGACCCATAAATAATTTTTAATCATGTGAACACTTCTTATATATCTACATGAGACAGAAAATGAAGTAAATGTAGAAATCCAAGGCCTTCACATAATCAATTAAGCTCATTTTTAGTTATTATGTATTCAATGTCCAGCTATCTCTGATTAGCACGGAAGTAAGAATAAAGCCAAGTTCCTTGGTTTGGGTTCCTAGAATTTTGCTCTAATTCGCAGCCATAAATGACTTTTAACCACCTCTTTTCAAACTCCCACCCACTCAGGAATTTTATATTAATCAAGAGAGAATAAATATCATGTGTAGATAGCTAAAAACAGAATCACCACAGCTTCAAGAAACAAAAAATGGGTCTGATATTTACAAAATACCATGAAAAATGTTTTATTAGATTTCATGAAGTGTGACTTTATATTGTTACAAAGTCACAGTAACAAAAGAGTAGGTAGATAATTAGAAGCAAGTCCTACTTTCTTATAATAGCTGTGTCACTGGGCTGTGATCTTGAATAAGCCACGGAACTTTTGTATCCCTCGGTCTTCCCAGTGGTTAAGAGAAAAATGGAAAAGAAGTTATAGGAGAAGTCAGAAAGCACTTAGAAGTCTTAAAAAAAAAAAAAAAGCTAATATATAAATCCAGGTAAAATTAGCATATCTTTCTGACAATACAGATTAAGAAATGTCGACATGTCATAAATTAAATGATTAATCCCAAACTGACAAAATTTAAATTGGCCCTGGGGCGCCTGGGTGGCACAGCGGTTAAGCGTCTGCCTTCNCTGGGCTGTGATCTTGAATAAGCCACGGAACTTTTGTATCCCTCGGTCTTCCCAGTGGTTAAGAGAAAAATGGAAAAGAAGTTATAGGAGAAGTCAGAAAGCACTTAGAAGTCTTAAAAAAAAAAAAAAAGCTAATATATAAATCCAGGTAAAATTAGCATATCTTTCTGACAATACAGATTAAGAAATGTCGACATGTCATAAATTAAATGATTAATCCCAAACTGACAAAATTTTAAATTGGCCCTATGTGTTTCGAACTATAAATAAAGGGACATACAAATATCAAATAGCATATTAGTCTTAGATCTCTTTTTAATGATTTAGAAGAAAAATCAAGTAAGAAAATGGATTTTTTGTTTATATAAGTACAAAATTCAACTCTAGCTCTAATCAAGTGTGGACGTTGGAAAAGTGAAATTCTATTCATGTAAATTTCTTGGAGTTTCTTCCAAATTGTAAATTCTCACACCCCTCAAAGCATATGCTTAATATCATATATAAATACACACACATATATATGCTAATATCTTGGAGATAATCATAATATGGTATACTCAAAAGACCTTGACAACCTTCTGAAGGTAGCCTCTTTGGAATCATTATGAACAGAATGTAAAATGACTCAGCACGTCTAGCATAGGTGTTAGGAATGGCAAAATACACTGTAAACTATAAATGCCAGCACTTCCAGTGCAACGTGTACCACTATTAGCTAAGCACTATTATCGAAACCAAAGACTACAGTATATAGGTTCTCTCTTAAAGAGTATATAGACTTTAGTTGATGAAAGAGCTGGAAGGCTGGGAAATAATCTTTTTCCCATTATACTGACATAATTAACACAAGGGAGCTGAATTTACATATCATTTCAAGGTAAAGGTTTTAGATTAAAGAATTTTTTAACTCAAACATTTTTACTACATAGTAAAGTTTTTAACGCTATTTGATGTCCAACAGAACTTCTATTCTAGCAGCGTTTATGAGTGGCACTAAAAGTAAGCTAAACCCCAATGCATGTCATAAAATAAGACCATATCAAATTAAACTAACCGTCATAAAACCGACTTCATTTTAAACAGGGTATGCTTTAAATGGATGTATGCTGTGTTAATAACAAGCATCATTCACACAAAGATACTCGATTGCTTGTGTTCCAGACATTTACAGAGTTGTCACACTGAATGTGCTAACATTTCAGTGTCTTTTCAGTGTGCACTTTGCATCATATTACCTACTCTTTTTTTAAGGGGCCACTGTTCACTTTCAAGCTTTTTCATTTTCTCAGCAAAACAATAACTCTTGGTCATCATAGGCAGCCAAACATCAGGCCTTACCCATCTGTCAACTGGCTTGAATTCAGCAAGCATGCTCCTGTAGTTTTAGTTCTAATTGTGTTTAATGCCGCACTAATTATTTCAATGGGGAATAATTTTGTACAGTCAAAGTTGACTCATTTTATAAACTGGAAGCTCCTCAGCTATAAATTGGCAGGTCTCATCCTTCATTCCTCCTAAGCGTTGTGCCAAAGGGGAATAAGTATATGGTTGCTCTGTGACCAAATGTCATGTGCTGGGCAGAAACATTGATCCTGGCTATTAATCACTCTGCAAGCCCTCCCAGTAATCAAAGGGCACAGCTGCAATGATATATGACCAGTGTCAGAGCAGAAAGCCCTTTACAAGACTGCGTGCTTACCAGCTGATGGCCAGTATGTACTACCGCATGCACACTGGCCAGCCCAAAGTGCCCAGGCTAATTAATCATCACCTCTAACTGTTCATTCTATCATTAAACACCTTTATTGGCTGAATTATCGGAGGATGCTTACCCCCCTAATTACTTAGGTCTGGAAGCAAAGAACCTTCTTACCTGGATACAAAAAGCTGCCTATTACCTGTTTCAGACCAGTGTGCCCTTTCATTCTCTTCTCCATAAAAGTTTGCTGACCTAGCAGTGAACTAGAGACTGGGAGAAAATTGAATGTTGTTGCGACTGATTTTGGTGAGGTTCACGTCAAATGACTGTGGAAGAGCTGCGTAACATGAAATCATCTGAATTTAATAAGGTGAACTTCTCGAAATCTTACATGTGAGTTTTACATCAGGAATTATGAAATACTTTGAGACAGAAAAACATGAGGTACAGTTATTTAAGAGCAAACCAGCTTTCAGAGGATATACTGAGAAACGGTCAATCACCGATATGATTTAACCTACTGCTCTATCTGGTGCTAACTTCTCCCTCAGTAAGAGCCTTCACATATTAGTTATCTTAATAAAACATTTTATGTTTTGAAACTAATATCCTCGCATTTCTAAGTTTTTTAAGGTGTCCAAGACAAAACAATGAATGCTTTGGAAACTGTAAAGAAAACTTAAGACAGCATTCACTCACCTTTAATGTATATGTAAATAATTATTCCCTTTCCAAACAATGCTAATCCAAGTAGAAAAGCAGCCGCATATATACAGTTGCCAAGGAAATTCAATAAAATCTTTCTTAACAGGACAAACTCCAAGAGATGAAGAGTCATGTGTTGTTTCAACCAGCATTATTATAATGCATATTTTGGAATATGACTGGTATACTTGATGATAATGGCTTTAGTCCTATAATAACAAAAGTGATTAGAATGCACTGAGTTCAACAGAAATTTTATTTAAACTGGAATGATTCTAATCAGTTTTAGAACCATGAACCAAACCAATCCAGTATCTTTAAAACAGATTCAACTAATAATCAGGCAGATGCCATGTTTTGGTTGTTAGGGATTTTAAATTCTTAGGATTCAAGGATTAAAATTACGATAAGCAAGTAGTAGAATTAAAAGGTAGCACAATCATTAACACGCCCACTTGAAGGATTAAAATGAAAAGACAGACAATACCAAGCACTGGTGAGGGTACAAAGCAGCTGCTATTCTCATTGCTGGTGGGAACGCAAAATGGTGCAGGGATGAAAATGGTATGGCAACTTGGTAAAACAATTTGGGAATTTCTTACAAAGTTGATCATACATTTATCATATGACCCAACAATCCCACTCCTAAGAGAAATAAAACATATGCCCTCACAAAGACTTGTCTCAAACATTTAGAGTGGTTTTATTCATATTAGTCAAAGTACTCATCATTCGTGAATGGATAAACAAATTGCGGTACATCCATACAATAGAAGACTACTCAAAAATAAAAAC
Organism: Ailuropoda melanoleuca; assembly: GCF_002007445.2. Classification (NCBI taxonomy): domain Eukaryota; kingdom Metazoa; phylum Chordata; class Mammalia; order Carnivora; family Ursidae; genus Ailuropoda; species Ailuropoda melanoleuca. The sequence goes on from NC_048218.1 coordinate 164,267,259, forward strand.
AAATGAAGTGAATATATGCAACAACATGGATAAATTGTAAGAAGCCAAACTTCCCTGGCTACAAACTATATCATGCCACTCACAGAACCTTCTGGAAAAGACAAAACTATAGGGGCAGAAATTAGATCAGTGGTTGCCAGGAGGTGGAAATGGAAACAAGGGATTGACTGCAAAGCGGCATGACAGAACTCTTTATCGTGATGGCAATGTTCTGTGCCTTATCTGGACTCTGGTTGTGGTCACCTAGCTGCCTACATCTGTCAAAACTCATCCAACTATACACATGAATTTTATTGTATGTAAATGATACCTCAATAAAACTTACGTAAAAACAAAACAAGGGAGCAAAAGTGAGGAAAGATCTCAAGAGCAAAATTACTTGACTTATTTCTATAGAAGTCATATTTATTTTGAAATCACTGACCTGTATAATGCAAATGCATAAATAACTTAGTTTAATGAACTAAAACACTTTTTATCTGAAAATAAGATTTTAGTATACATTTTAAGAATCATCAATTCTAACTCTGATATAAATGGAAAACTATGAAACACCAAAATACCTTAAAAGGGAGATTACTTTTCTCAACATTTTATCATTCATAGAGTTGAAAAAATTATCTGATATAAATTATCTAATCTGAAGATAAGAGTGAGTGAGCTGCTCCCAGATCTACAGAAATAAGGCACTTTAGTTCAATTAAATGATTTCCCTGCAGGCAATGTCTTTTCAATCTGAGCTAATGACATCATTTAAGGAGGATGGTCCATTTAACTAAAAGGATCTTTTACAAGGCAGACAGACAGAAGGCAATCTAAGAATATTTGCAAGGACTTACCATATTTCAAAATCATAATGGTGAAATGCCTACATAAAATTCTTAAAGTTAGATATTAATCAATACGTTGCAGAAATAATTTCATGAAAAAGAATGTAATAAAGCTCTTAAGAAGTTTTCCCCATTATTTTTCCTTTTTAAGAAACCAATTCTTTCCTAATGGCAATTAAGCTACTCCAGACTAGCAGTGACACGGAGTTTGCTAGAAATGAGAACCTTATTTCTGAAATGCTAAACTTCTTCACCTACCTGCTGTTTCTACGATAACCCTCCCCAGGTCCTACCAGCTTACTTTCCCCTGACTCTAACCTTCTGCATGTGAAGTAGGCACAATTGCCAACTATCCTTAACTAAACTAGCTTGACCAGAAATTAAACTAATTCTCTAAGATGAGAAAAAGTTTCAGGAATCCTCCAGAGTGCTCTTTCCTTAACCCTGTGCCCTAGAATCAGAAATTGAGTCTTAAGTCAACTATCCTTACACAAAAAGTCCTCAGTTCAGTATCCAGAAAAGAGAAGCCACTTCACCACCATAGCCCAGGAGAAGACTGACAACTCTTAAATCATACAATACATGAAATCAAACCACATCCTCTACAAAAGGCTTCTTTTTCCAATTCTGAGTTTTAAAAATATTTTTTATTTAACAGTATAAACAGTGACTACTATTGTATATGACCTGGCAAGGCAGTTAGGTCAATAAGGGCAAGAGACAGAAAGTCTTAACCCTAAATGAGAGAGACATCATTAAGTTATAGAAGCATTTCTGCCACTAACAGGCTGTGTGACCTTGGACGAGTTATTAGCATATCAGTCCTTCAGTTTCCTCATCTGTTAAATAATCTGAGACCACTTTTCTTCTCACAGTCTTCTCACACATATAAAATAAACATTTCTAAAGGCAGATGAATGAATTACAGAGCTACTATTAAATGAGTCAAATTTTGCACTTGCTTACATTGACAGACTTTTTAGAGCAGCAAGATCCAGGTTTGAAAAACAATGAATATGCCTGGCTGTCAAGAAATACACCTATCCTAGGAAATTAGAGCTCAAAAGAAACCAAGACCAGAGTAAGAGATTAGGTAAGTATCTATGAAGAATCTGATATATTAGCTGAAGCTACTTAATCCAATCCTTCTATTTGAAAATGGTCATAATAAATTAAAAGCAAAGAAGAAAATTCCCTAAAGTCATCTGGCTCTGTAATCAATTGAGCTGCTATCCCCAGCAGGAGCTCAATTTTTTAAAGTTTACTCCTGTTTTTTTGGAAATGGTATAACTCATGGTCTTCTATATTTTTTAGTACAGGGATTAGTAAAATTTAAATTTTTATTTATAGAAAGTACAAAGCCTGGGTGGCTCAGTCAGTTGAGCATCGATTCTTGGTTTCAGCTCAGGTCAAGATCTCAGGGCCCTGGAATGGAGACCTGGGTCGGGCTTTGCCCTCACAGCAGGGAGTCTGCTTAAGATTCTCTCCCTCTTCCTCTACCCCCACCCACACCACGCTTGCTCGCTTGCATTCCCTCTCCGTCTCTCTAAAGTAAATAAATAAATCTTAAAAAAAAAAAAGTATAAAGCCAATATATATCATCTATAATAATTTGCCTCATATAATGAGGGAGGGAGAAATATTTAAAGGAGTAGACAAAACAAGGTTGATTATAAGTAGATAAATGTTCATATCCAAATTACAGACATTTGATCACATAAACAGAAAAAGTCCTAATAGTGCATAAGATAAGGGCCACAGAAACTCAGTAATACTCTTGCTACACAGTATTTCCTTCAGTTTATACAATAAAATTCCCCCATCTTTGAAACTTGGGCCAAGTTCCTTACCACTTGTGATAGATACACTTCAGTAATTATACACAGCCAAAGAAGAATGTAAAAGATTCAGATGTTGGTCCTTCCCAGTAAATAATTTATTCCTTTTGATGAATATCCTAATATTAAGTCATACCACTTTTTCCCACCAGAAATCTCTAAGCTTTTTAATGAGATTGAATTATCTAAGTATTAAATATTTTAACTTTATCTTAGATCAAAGGATGGATAAACTCATAAGTAGATTTTTGAATTTTTCTTCTTACTAATAAGTACCTCATTGTGATAACTTTAGAAGTGGGGTGAATTTAATCCAATCAGCATTTATTAGCAAGGTATAATTCTCAGCACTGTAAGTGAAATAATAAAAGTTCAGTCACCTCAACTCCATTTTGGGAAGAAATGAAGTATAAATAGTGATGTGTCATTTAAGCCTCCACGTTCTGTTTAGATTTGCTAAGCAACAAACAAATGATCGAAATATGGTCTTATGAAAAGATACAGGAAGCATACAGAGTACCACTGAAGAAACTAGCAAGTTGCTTAAATTTTTTTTAAGATTTTTTAATTTTTTTAAGTAATCTACACCCAACATAAGGCTTGAACTCACAACTCTGAGATCAAGAGTCACGTGCTCTACCAACTGAGCCAGCCAGAGGCCCCACAAGTTGCTTAATTCTTAAAAAAACCAAAATCTCTCCCACCCTGGTGGCTCTTACTAATAGATCACCAGTGGTTAACTGTTTGGGGTTATTAAGGAATGCTTCTTTATTAAATTCAAATAGCAACAAATCAATTCTATTCTCTAGTAAGCGGAACACAGTATATCTGGGCAAGTGAGTATAATAGGTTAAGATTTGGTGGAAGAAGGGTGGAAAGAGATCTGGAGAAAGAGAGAAAATAAGGCATCTTCATCTAAAAGTCAGAAGTGTTGGACTAGATTTCCTTTGTTATCCTAACTCTAAAATTCTACACTTTATTTCTCTTAAACCAATAACACAAATGATAAGCAAGGAAGAAATACTTACAACCTACATGATAATATTTTAGAATCCTTAACATGTAATGGATATTTGATAACAAAAAATAACAAGCCAAATTTTTAATTAAGCAAATATATGAAAAGGCAATTCCCAAAAAGTACAAATAATAATAACATGAAAACATTTGCCATTGCTACTAATAAAAGAAATTCAACAATGTTATAGGTCAATTATATCTCAAAAGTGAGACAAAAAGAAATGGAGATTAAAACAACAATGAGGAGTGCCTGGGTGGCTCAGTCGTTAAGCTAAGCGTCTGCCTTCGGCTCAGGGTGTGATCCCGGCGTTATGGGATCGAGCCCCACGTCAGGCTCCTTGGCTGGAAGCCTGCTTCTTCCTGTCCCACTCCCCCCGCCTGTGTTCCCTCTCTCGCTGGCTGGCTCTCTCTCCGTCAAATAAATAAACAAAATCTTTAAAAATAAATAAATAAATATATATATATGTATAAATGTGTGTGTATATACACACACACACATTTGGGGCAAATATTTGAAAAATATACACATTTGTATATATATATATATACACACACACACTACCATTTGGGGCAAATATTTGAAAAATTAACAACCAGAGTATAGAAAAACACAATACCATAGAAAGATGTTTCTAGTATATAATATGGAAAATCAGAATGTAAAACAGTGTATAGACTATGAGGTCAGATACACACCAAAAATGTCTCTAGACTGATATATACCACAGTTTTAGAAGGGATTACCTCTGCTACTAATGATTATTTTTCTTCTTTATGCCTGCCAATTGTGGTGATTTTAAACTATGTTCACAAATTCCTTGACACTCTTCCATTCAAAAGATAAACACTAATCCCTTTCCCCTTAAATGCAAGTCAGCTTCAATGATCTGTGTCTAATGAATAGTATGCAGCTCAAGTGATGCTATACGACTTCTCATAAAAAGGATATACTTCTACTTTGCTCTTTCTTGGACCACCGGCTCTGGGGAAAGTGGGCCACCATGTCATAAGGACACTCAAGCAGCCAGCAGAAAGGCCCGGGTGAGGAGGAACAACCTTCAGCATCAACCTGCAGCCATGTGAGTGGGTCACGTGGGCACTGGACTCTCCACCTCCAGTCAAACTTTCAGATGAATGTGGCCCCAGCCAACATACTGACTGCAGTCTCATGAGAGACCCCAAGCCAGAACCATACTGCTAAACTGTTCACAAATTCCTAACCCACAGAAATGTGAGAATAATAAAATGTTTATTATATACTAACAAATACATAATAATAAAATAATATATTGGTTTTAGGTAATTTGCAGGGCAGCAATAAATAACGAAACATCTATATAGAGCTGTGGTTAAAAGTGCAGGCTATTCATTATTGATAAACAGCTAAAAGGTGGAAACAATTTTAGTATCCATCAACAAATGAATGGATAAACAGATCATGGTATATACACATAGTGATATGATTCAGCCTTGAAAAGGAATGAAATTCTGATACCTGCTACAACATGAAGACATTATGTCTAAGTGAAATAAATAAGCCAGACACAAAAAGACAAGTATTGTATGATTCTATTTATATGAGGTGCCTAGAATAGGCAAATTCATACAGACAGAAAACAGAATAGAAGTTACGAGGAGCTGGGGGAGGGGAGATGGGAAACTACTGTTCCCCACTGCACCCCAAATGAGTACAGAGTTTCTATCTGGAATGGTGAAAAAGTTCTGGAAATAGTGGTGGTTACTCAACATTGTGAATGTACTCAAGACCACTGAATTGTACACTTAAAACTGGTTAAAAAAAAAAAAAAAGGTAAATTTTATGTTATGTGTAATCTATCACAATAGGGGGGGGAAAAGAGGCAGGCAGGTCCTGGAGTAAAACTGCTCAGGTCTGATTAATGTTGGTTCTAACACTTACTAGCCATGTGACCTAACCTCTTTATATCTTAACTTCTTCATGTGTAAAATGGACTTAACAACAATTCCTACGGCATAAGGTTGTTATAAGGATTAAACAACATAATCCACATAAAGCAGTTAGCCTTATGCCTAGCACACAGCAAGTGTTCAAAAAATACTATCACCAAAATAAAACGAGCATGCTTTGCTTCTGATAACTAAAAAATGTTATTTTTTATTACAACTAATGACAGACAAATATCATGTCACATACAGTAATATATCAACCACTAAAAGAAATGAACAGTGACTGCAGTATTTAGAACCAGGGGATTTTGGTCTACCAAAAAGGTTGCAAGAGGCTAAGTTCTGAACAGAATTTTCAGAGAGAAAAGGAACACAATTTCAAAGAAAGGAGTAGACAAAAAATATTTATGGCTTAAAAGTAAAATTGGGGGAATTATTGGTAAACAAATGTAGAGAAAAATAAACATGAGTCAAAGCCCTGTGAAATAATGATAGTTAAGTACTAGCGGGACAGTTTAGAAGTCTGAAACATCTCATATTAGAAACAGGAAGGTTATACTGTATGGTGACTAACATAACATAATAAAAAGTTATTATTAAAAAAAAAAGAAACAGGAAGGTTATTGTAGATTTCTGAATACAGATTCAAAATGGCACACTTGAGGAACATAACTGCTGCTGTAAAATATGGGACAAAGTAGAAGAAGGAGAAAAAGAGGCAGGCAGGTTGGTTAGAGACTGTAGAACTAGTTCAAGGACAAGATCACTCAAGCCTGGGCTAAGACCACAGGAAGAAAATAAAAGGGCATATCCAAGATTTTATTATCGAAAAAGAAATGACATTGTGGACAACAGACAAGATATCCCCCAACATCAGTTAGATTTTTTTATATTTGATTAAAGCCAACCCAAAGCACATTCTCAATGTTTACTGAACTAGAGAGGCAATATAACAGAGACCACCATAATGGAAGTCCCTCGAATTAGGTTCTCTTCGAGTTCTGAAACAGATAAGACAAGGGGCTCCCAAACTTGGCTGCATGCTGGAGTTTCCCAGGGAGGTTTTAAAAGTTCTGATGCCCAGGTGACAGCCTTCCCACCCAAATCAAAATATCTGAGAATAGGTGATACTAACGTGGAGACAAGTTTAGGAACCAACCAATTAAATTGTAAGCAGAGAGATCTTTAGACGCCAAAAGGGTAAAAAATTATGGTATCTTAGAATAGGGTAGTACTGGTGGAGGAGGTAAAGAATATTAAGAATATTATAAAACAGGTAAAACTAACCAATGGTAAAGAAAAATCCAAAAAGCAGGAGGCTCAGCTTAGGGTGGGATGGGGCAGGGGCTGGGCACTGACTGGAAAAAAGCATGAAAAAATTTTCTGGAGCAACAGAAATATTCTGTACTTTGATAGTGGTATAGGTTACATGAAGTGTATGCATTTTCAAAAGTCACTGAACTGCACACTTAGAATTTATGCATTTTGTTGTATGTAATATTTATCTAAAAAACTATAAACACAACTCTAATGATAAATTTGCTTTTCATAGTGGTATAGGTTAGCAATTCTGAAGCTACTTTCTTTGAATTAAAGGTTTGAACACATGAGTAAATATGTTGAGAATGATGGCAGCTTAGTTTCTCACTAATGAAGAACGGAGTTACAAATAAGGAAAGGAAAAACATCAGAACGTAGCCTGTGGCGTTAGACCGGAATTGGGGTTACCAGAGTGAATTAATAGTTATTGGCAGGTAGGCAAGTAGATAGGTATGTAGGTAGGTAGGTGGGTGGGAGGATAGGCGGATAAGCTGATGTTTTAGATACATTGGTGCATAACAAACTATCGCAAATTAGTAGTAAGACAACAACCATTTCGTTACCTCTCATAATTGTGTTAATCATGCCTCTTTATATTCTCTCAGAAACCTTTTTTATTTTCTGTCTTTTCTGACGTTCTGACACCTGGACCTTGCCGTCCTCAAGAGCGTGACCCTTTAGGGCAATTGCGCTCTGCAAGTGTGCCTTTCATATGCAAACCAACTAATCCAAAGCCCACACAATCCCCCCACCCAACCACCCAACTACCTCTTTATCTAGCTCTTATACTCCAGGCCACTAGCAGCTACCTGTCAATCTTTCCAGAGCTCCTAGACAAATACGGACTGCTCCTGTGCCCAAGAGCTTGCTGAAATCATTCAAACTACTGTATGGTGATTAACATAACATATAAATAAATTAATTAAATAAATGGATAAATAAATAAATAAGAAACAAACAAACAAACCATTCAAACTAGACAATCCTAAACCTGCTTATCCCGCCTTTCTCACAGAAACTACAATAAAATCTCCCCATGTGGCCCCGCATAGCATGGTGCATCTCCTCCTCTTAGGAACTATAACAACTATCTTTTCAATGGCAGTCACCTCCTGATCCTTTGGCCTCACCATACCTGAATAATAATAAAACCTATACATTTAAAAGTAGTCTAGTAGGTTGACTGGTTAGGCTGGTCACGATTCTGCCATGTCATACTGGTTGAGGTACAGTCATCCAAAGACTCAATTGGGCTGGAACATCCAAGATGGCTTAGTCAACTGGCAAACAGCTGATGCTGACTACAGGCTGGGAGTTCATCAGGAGCTACCAACCAGAGCACATGCACATGACCTTTTCATAGGGCCTGGTCTTCTCATGGCAGAAAAGCTGCGCCCAAGAGAAGGCATTTCAAGAGTGAGCATTCTAAGAGGCCCAGAACAAAGCTGCAAGGCTTCTCATGACCTAGCCTTAGAAGTCATACAGCATCACTTCCATCACACACTACTGATCAGAAGCAAGTCACAGGGCTAGCCCAGATTCAAGAGAAAAATGTGAACACTAAGAGGTGTTGCTCTTGGAAACTAGTTACCACAGTAGATTTAAAAAGGTATGTGCAAATATGTTTAAATATTTAGCTATATTATACATACCCATATTTTCTAGCTCTGTCCACTACAAGAATTTAGAAGCAATGATTCACCAGTAGCATGAGCACATCAAGCACCTAGATTTTGGTATCTAAATACCATTCTCCACTAAAATGAACGAAAGCTTCTTAAAGAAAAGGACTTGGGTACAAATGAGCCAGGTATGAAGCACTCAAAAATAATGGAAACATATTATATGGACATAGGAATCAACTTGAAAGGGTTCCCACTGACCAGATCTGGGACAATCAGCATCAAAATAATGACAGTAAAAGACAGTAACAGACTATAAACACACTGAATAACATAAGAAGCTGTTAAGTCTATACTAATATAAATAAAATGAGAAGGGAAACTATTTTCTTAATGCAATGCCAACTAGTAAATATACAATTAGAAAAACATTAATGGATACTGAAACTTGCATGTAAAAATTCAACGACTAGGCTACTTAGATGATCTTAAAGTATCCTCTTAATTAATTACTAATTACAACAGAAAAAACAGGAGGTTTAAAGTGAAGAAACCTGCTAAGACACCAGCTTAGCCAAGTGACCATAGTTAAGATCACCATCTGCCTCCTGATACAAAGTACTGAAAAGAACAGAACATCACATCTGTGGAAAGTGGGGCCAAAAATGCACAACGAAAATCTTATCAAAAGAATACATCAGGCAAATCCAGATTGAGGGGTATTCAATAAGATAATTGGCCTGTACTCTGTCAAGGTCAAGAAAGACAAAGAAAAGCTGAGCAATTGTCTCAGAGTAAAAGATACCAAAGAGGCATGATAACTAAAGGCAATCTGTGATCCTGGATGGGATCATGAACTTGGAATTGAAACAGCTGTAAGGACATTATTAGAATAAATAATAAAATTCGACTAAGGACTATGGATAGATAATATAGTAATAATCAATGTGAAATTTCTGATGATAATCACGCCCTGGTTATGTAAGAGAAATGTTCTTGTACTTAGGAAATACATTAACTATTTAGGCATAAAAGGGCACAATGTCACCAACTTGCTTCCAGACAGTTCAGAACAAAAGAAAAAATGCATATATATGGAGAAGAAGATAAACACTTGGTGAATCTAAGTAGAGCGTATAAAGGAATTCCTTGTACTACTATCGTAACCTTTCTATAAGTAGGAATTATATCAAAATTTAACAGGTTAAAAAATAATTAGGGGATAAAAGAGTAACTTTACAGTGTGGAAACCTGACTCACACCACACCTCAGATAGGAGATGAAGATTAACACCAACAGTGATAAGTCATAATGACAGCATATACCTTGATATGAAAACAGCACTTTACTTCTGTGGTCTTCCTCCCAAAAATCCAGAACCTTAGTCTAATCATGAGGAAAATATCAAGCAAATCCAAATTGAGGAACATTCTACAAAACAGATGACTCATACTCCTCAAAACTGTCAAGGCCGTTAAAAACAAAGTGAGTCTGAGAAATTGTTCTAGCTAAGGGCAACCTAAGGAGATATACTGACTAAATATAATGCGGTATCCTGGATAGGATCCTGGAAACAGAAAAAGGACATCAGGTAAAAACTAAGGAAATCTGTATTAAGTATGGGCTTTAGTGAGTAATAATGTATCAAAAATAATTCAAATTGTTTTAAGATCAACATAACCTTCTCCTTGTCAAATGTAATCATTTTTTTCAGTTCTCACATCCCGTGACTGACCTGTTTCTTCTGCTATTCCCTAAATGTAAGCTGTCTCTCTCTCTCTGACATCCTGGCATACTAATTCCCCCTCAAACCACTCTCAACTCTCTTGCAGCTTTTTCTTTCTTTCTCATTCAGACCCCTTGTTCTTACATTCTACGTCTTCGATGAGTTCACAGTGTAACCTCATATGTTACAGAGATTGCTTCATGTTTTATATCTCTACTCCTGTCTTCTCATCTCTCTACCTTCACACCAGAGCTCCAGGACTCTGATGAACATCTTTTCCTGGATACACTAGGAACGTCTGCACCACCCTTCCCATGCTCTAATAATTCGACCCAATATCCCCGTTATTGCCAAGAACTGTTTATCCTTTCAAAGCTGGGCCTCTAGCATTTATAATAGGAATTACCAAGCAGAGTAGGTGCTCCCTAAATATTTGTTGAATGAATAAATGCCAAAATCAACTTCCTTGTCATTGGACATAAATTGCGTTCTCCCTCTGATCCCTTCTTTTTGTGTGTCCATTAACTAGTCCATTCAGCTTCCTCTGACTTGTTGCTAAAATTTGACACTCTGCCCTCCAAAATCAAAATAAAAAACCAGGACTTTTTCATCTTGTTCTTATTTCAAGAGCCTCCCAAGTGGTGGCCAGATCACTTTTACATTTTCCCTGTTGACAAACTGACAAAGCACTGTATCAGCTTAAAGTGTACAGCATAATGACTTGACATACATATAATGTGAAATGACCACCACAATACATTTAGTTAACATCCATCACTTCATACAGTTACAACAACAACAAGAACAAAAATGGGTTTTTTCCTTGTGATGAGAACTTTTAGGATCTACTCTCTTGGCAACTTTCAAATATACCACACAGCAGTGTTAACTATAGCCATGATGTTGTATACTATATCCCAGTACTTATTTACCTTTCAGCTGGAAGTCTGTACCTTTCGACCATCTTCATCCAATTTCCCTACCATCTACCCTCTGCCTCTGATAACCACAAATCTGATCTCTTTTTCATACCTATCCTTGAAAAAGAAGTCCATTAAAAAAAAAAAAAACAACATGGGGGGGTCCCTGGGTGGCTTAGTTGGTTGAACATCAGACTCTTGATTTTGGCTGGGGTCATAATCTCAAGGTCCCGGGATTGAGCCCCATCTCATCAGGTCCCTCATCAGCGTGGAGTCTGCTTGAGATTCTCTCCCTCTCCCTCTGCCGGTCCCTGCTCTCACGTGCGCAGGCACACTCTCAAAAATAACAACAACATAGGAATCCTATCATCTTGGAATTCTCTCACATAACTAGAAAAAAAAGATTCGTTTTTTAAAGTCTGATGAATACAAGGCTACTTAAACGATTCAAATTTTACACTTGCAAATACTAACAGATTCGTTAAAGAAAATACAGATGTGGTGTGAGGATCTCATGCTTCACTAACTGGAGTCAGAGGCTGAAGTTTGGGTCCTGGTGTCTGGGAGGCAGGTTACATTGTACTAGGAACATGGACGCTGCAGTCAGATAGGATCCAGTTCAAATACTGGCTTTTCCACTTTAGGAAGTGTGATCATCCTAAATTTCCCTTTTTTTATTAGCAAAATAGTATAACACTTCCTATATAAGGATATTATGAGGACTCAAAAGTAATACATGAGAAATACCTAGCACAGTGCCTGGTATGTAAAAGTCTAATAAATGGTGCTAGTAGTGGTGGTGATGCCATTAATTTGATATGTAACCTAGAGAAGCCAACTAACCATAAGTCATAAATGTTCATCTATAAGATGAGGAAACAGCATGCTAAGTGGCTTTCTAAATCCCTTCCAGAACTAAAAAGATTATAATTCCCACAGTGAGAAATCAAGAAATATGAATTCAACTTCTTTGAACTATCTGGAACTTAGATGTGCTATTAAATTAGGACAACAATAATCTCTTACTACAAAGTATTTACAGATTCACAAAATCTGCGTCGATTATCTCATTTGATCCTCAACCCCATGCAAACAGATACTATTATCCTTATGTTAATCTACCTAGAAAGTGAACTTTAAAGAAGCCAGTGTTTGGCCAGGTCACGAAGCTAGTATCAGAGATTTCATCTCCTGCTTGTCAACATCCAAAGCACATGTTCCTAAACACTCCAAGAACAGGTATTAGTGCTCTAAAAAAGGAAAATCATAGGTTTGGGGGGGGGGACCTAAATTTCTACCTCAGCTCCATCACTACTTGCTGTGTGGCTTTGGACAAATCACCTAATCTTTCTGGGCCATAGCTTCTCCAATAATATGTATGTATGCCACTGAAATTTATTCTGATAGAATTCTCTAGAGACCTAAGGAAGCCACCTGCATACTGAAGTTTCTTTTTTTTTTTAGTGTTTTTATCTTAGTTGAAATACAATGTTACATTGGTTTCAGGTGTACAACAGTGATTAAACTTCTCCATATATTATGCTATCCTCACCAAAAAGGTAGCTGTTATCTATCACCATACAATGCTATTACAATATCATTGACTATATTCCCTATGCTGTGCCTTTTATTCCCATAACTTATTCCATAACTAGAAGCCTATATCTCCCACTCCCGTTTACCCATTTTGCTCACCCCCCCACCACCTCTGGCAACCCTCAGCTTGTTCTCTGTATTTACAGGTTGAGTCTGCTTTTTGTTTGTCTATTCATTTATTTTATTTTTTTAAGATTCCACATATGAGTAAAATCATATGATATCTGTCTTTCTCAGCCTGACTTATTTCACTTCATAATACCTTCACTGCATAATACCTTCTAGGTCCATCCACATTATGCAAATGGCAGGATCTCAACCTTTTTTATGACTGCATAATATCCCATTATGTATATATGTGAGTGTGTACATGTGTGCATACACACGTACACACTCACATATCACATCTTCCTTATCCATTCATCTGTCGATGGACACTTAGGTTGCTCACATATTTGGGGGGAAAGATAGCCTCTTCAGTAAAAGATATTAGGAAAACTGTACAACTACATGCAAAAGAATGAAACTGGACCACTTTCTAACACCATACACAACAATAAACTCAAAATGGATCAAAGACCTAAATGTGATATGAAACCTGAAAACCATAAAAATCCTAGAAAAGAACATAGGCAGTAATGTCTCTGACATCAGTTGTAGCAACATTGTTCTAGATATGCTTCCTGGAAGCAAGGAAAACAAAAGCAAAAATAAACTACTGGACTGCATCAAAATAAAAATCTTTTGCACAGTGAAGGAAACCAACAACAAAACAAAAAGGCAACCTACTCAATGGGAGAAAATATTTGCAAATGATATATTCAATAAAGGGTTAATATCCAAAATATATAAAGAACTTATACAACTGAACACCAAAAAAAAGAAAACCCCAAAATAAACAATCTGATTAAAAAGAGGATCTGAATAGACATTCTTCCAAAGAAGACATACAGATGGCCAACAAACACATGAAAAGACACTAAATATCTGTGCGCTGAAATCTCTGATGAACATTTAATAAAATCCCATCAACTCCCTCAACCCCACTACCTTGCTCCTTTCCTACTCTTGTATCCTTCCTCCCTAGAAACCTCTATTTGTCCTTGTTTCTCTTCTTCCCCAACATATGGACCTATGTGTTAAAACTGAAGTCCAAAAGGTCATTTTGTACATTACTTTGTACTTATAGTCACAATGGAAGGTGAAGGGAAGGACATAGTTAATGATAAAATAGATCTCCCTATCTGCAGATGGCAATTGTTATAAAGTCCCACTAAGAAAACTGCCTTTTACCATGTACCCCAAAATAAGAAATCATTAATAGGGAAAGGACATTAAGCAATAAATGCCACCTAATGATACAGACTAATAAATACTAGTAATTTTAACATAGTAGAGTTTTTAAAATGCGATTTCTACAACTATTTGCAAGAGAGTTTAGTAATTTAAAGAACATTTTCCTTAAGACATCAAATTCCCATAATTTACCTTACAAATAAAACGTTCTTAAAAGCCATAATCTTAATTTCAGTAACATCAAACTCACATCCTAACTTTGGCAATTTACTTGCAGGCATGTTAATTTTTAAACAATTCAAAACCATTCTTAAAAGTATTTTCCATTTCCTCCTGGAGGTTCAATTTGTTCTTAAAGGAATTGTTTCAAAGATGTTAACTGAAATTGCAAAGGGACAGCTGCTTGATACAATGGGGCATATTACTGCCTTGCAATATCAAATCACTCAGCTTCACTCCTTTTCCCTTTTTTGGGCTCTAGGTTGCCACTAAAGTGGCTATTTATTAGAAAGTAAATACAGTGATGGTCATATTATGCATACTGATATGCCCCAAGGTCCTTTTATTGAGAATTGAGAGTATTTGCCCATATACACTTTATGTCTGTGTTAATGTCTGCACTTGCTTTAACTTTCCCTAAATCCCAAAACATGTTTCAAGATTTGTTAACTGGAAAATTCATACCAATGCATTTTTTGTTGTTCATTTTAAATTCTGGAAACTCTCATATCTGTCATGAAGCTTATGAGACAAAAGGAGAAAAAAACACCCCTTAAGTTCATATATTCTAAATATAACATCAGAGAAGAGTATAAAAAAATTCAACCTTATATTAATCTTATATGTGCAATTTCATGTTACCAGAAATTATGACAATTTATATAAAATAATTTAATTATATATATCGAAACATATAGGCTCAAATAATTTTTACATTATTGCTCTAAGGTAAAGTAGGCATTTTTTTAATTACCAAAAAGTAATGCAAGAGTAAAATTAACATTATCTATGCTCACATTACTTTCTATACCATCTTCCTTAAAATCTTGAAACTCAAGTCCTAACCATAGAGTTTGAATGAGAAAAGCCATAAAACTATGAAGGGAAAAAAAAAAAAAAACCACCAAACCTGTTTTTTCCGGTCGGTCCCGGCATCCCAGGATCATAAAATTCAGATTGTCCCTCCCAAATTTATCTTTTCTCACTTGTTTCTTAACTGCTGGGTTATAAATACCTTTGTCTTCTATTAAAGCATGTTTTCTTCTGCAAATTAATTTCTGTAGAAATGTTCCAAATTCTACACCCACATTGTATTAGAATTTAAAATGTGACTTATCTTATATAAATTTAGTTCCTAAATTTGACAAAGCCATAGAACAACTTCACTAACATTAATTTTCCTTTCACTATTATTAAATTTTCTCTAGCATTAATTCTACTAAATGATATAAACACCCAGGGTAGGAATAGATGTACAAACAGACATTGGGGTCAGAACTGATTTCCTATCATTGAACCTGCTGGGCAAAAAGTAACAGTATGCAATTGTATTCATGCTGTGCAAACCTTCTTGCTAATATGCATATTAAAATTCTAACCGTTGGGGTTTTCCATGCTTATTTACACTATACATATATTTACTCTATACTTTTTCAAAAACTGTTATGTGTAGGTGAAAATTTTTAAAGCCAACCACAACAACAACAAAAATGGCTATAAGCCTGCTTGTATTAGAACCTCTTTTGTCTATCAATCAACAATAAAGTATTATTCTACCATCACAAAAGGGAAACCTTTGGAAGCAGTAGAGGACTATGGGTTGTGCAAATGTGCAGTTGCTAAGAAGCAAATATGCCTCTCTTCTAATCAAATAGCCCAGCTCAGCAATGCCGCTGGCTTGGGGCAAGAAGCAAATTCCACCAGCCACAAACTTAGAAACAGTCTTGAATTATTTGTTGCTGACCGCTGGCTGAACCCTTCCTGATGAGCACCATCACCATTAGCCACTACTCAGTGTATTCCATCAACCAATGGCAATAGCAGCATGCTACAGCTCAGGCTACAAGAAATTGATCAAACAGGGTAATGAGACTATTTCTTCACGGAGGTTATTTTAAATGAATATAAATATTTTCTTTCTACATAATTTGCCACAGAAAGGTCACTGAACTCTCTGTGATTCCAAAGAAAAATGCTCTACTGTCCCCTTTACGTATTTGAGGTAAGATAAAGACAACAAACAATTCAGAGCATTTTTTGATATTAGGGCAAATTCTAATGAGCTGGCTTTTGAGACAACAGATTAGCTGCAATATTTCAGTATCACATTAGGTTATTGCTAAGAACTGATCAAATGATGCGATTCTACAGAGATAAAACCAGTCATGATTTACCAATTAAAAACATTTATAAGAGTACATTTTTGTTTAAAAAAAGCACAATTAATCTCTAATGTAGGTGATTGTGAGAACATGAATCATATGTGTGCCTTCTTAGCCGAAGTTATTAAAATTTGATATAATTGTTGTAAATTATTTAGTGAAGAATTCATTTTCCTATAGCCCACCTCCTCCTGCTAGACAGTAGAATAAAATGCATGTTAACGATTCCAGTTAGTACATGAATCATTTCACTGACATCTGATTTAGCTCTTCTTGCACAGTGACATTTATTGCTCCTTCTCTCTATATACTTAAACCCAAACAATTAAACAACTGGATTTAACATCACAACAGGACCGAATTACAGCAATTTAGCTGTATATGCTATCTGACATAAAATGAAAATGTTCTACAGAGTCCAGTTTTCAGTAGGTTTTTAGTAGGTTTTAGTTTTTCCGTTTTTAGTAGATTTCTAGTATAGTGGTATTAATATAATCCAAGCTAACTCACTGTTTAAGAACTTCAAGCATCCATGTACCAATAACAATAAGGATATGAAATAATTATTTCTAACATATCAGTATCCTGTCATTATTATAACCACTGTAGATTAATAACATCTAATATAAACTCGCCAGAAACACTTTTATATGAATGAGCTCCTCTAAAACTTTCTAAAGGAAATATCTTGTTTCAAAAATGAATGCAATCTAATATGATAAATACTGTCAAAATGAACTGCCTTATATACAGCTGCTCTTAAGAGTTTAAGCAATAATTTTTGCTTATAATCTTTACTTTAGAAACAAGTCAAATCAAATAATTCTTTGCTTTCATCAAAATGTGTAGTTTACTATGTAATATGAAAAAAATGGCTTAAATGTATAGAAATCTGTGCTTCAGCAATTTTTTTTTAATTACTGAAACTCAGAAGTGCTTTTTCACAACTATTCCTTTAAATTGTTTATGGATGTTATTAGGCATGACAGTAAAACTACCTCATCTACAAAATAAAACACAAGGTATACACAAATGGTCATTTTTTTAATGGGATAAAGTACTGCTGGATGTTAGAAGGTTATCTTTGCCACTGATAGGGATTTCTAAATATTCATTATTGGGAAATGACAGCAACCGTAACAAGATTTTAAATACACATTGAAATAATTTTTAAACAGAGATACAAAGCTTTGAATGAAACAAAAAAACACCACAATTAACTTTAATCTCTCTTGAAAGGGAGGGCTGCTGGAGAACTAGCTAGAACACAATGCAGAGAGGAGAATCTCAAGGATGACACACAGTATTTGTTTAGGTACATTCTATTCTTTTCACCATAAAATTCTACCATGCTCTCATAAATGGCCAAAGAAGATTCTCTAAATAAAAATCAATAATTAGTTAAAAGAAAATTAGGATCAAATAGCAAGAAACATCCCATCAGCTGTCTAACAATATGACAAATTCAGCAGCAACCACAAAGAACCAATATAACTTCTGGTGCCAAGGAGCCAGATGGTACTGCTGGAAAAAATTAAGTCTACAGATTGGCAGCTCGACCCTGTGATTATTGCCCAAGGGAGGACAAAGTGGAAGAGGAGCGGGAGGTTCAGTATGATGGGGATAAATCAATTACCACCAACTCACTACATCCTTCCTATCATACCCTAACAGTGGATCTTAAATACCATCCCAGTGAATTGTTCAAGGTTTAAATAGTCCCAGTATTAGCTGGGAATGATAAACTAACAGGTAGTGAAAGTAAAAGATAATCTCAGTCTTCCATCACAGGCCCTGGTAGAGGACGTGATAACCTGACACGACTGCGTAAGATCCACGTGCAATAAGTACAGTGGTATTTAACTTATGGCTTTGTTGTGAAAAATAAAACTCTCTTTTTTTTCTATTTTTTCTTTTGCTTCTCATTCATTAATGGTATGTGTTAAACTTCTAGATCATTTTCCAAAAAGAGAATTATGGATAGATAATGGTTATGTACGATGGTCTCATGACTAGATGTTTAATAAAAAAATTATTTCATTTACTTTTTGTACCCACAAAAAAGGCACCTCCTGCTCTGTGATAGCTAAAGAATGCCGAAGAAACAATAACATCTCAAGATATGTTCAAAGTTAAATCATGGTAGGAGAAAGATAATGTATATCATTATTTATGTGATTATGAGAAATCTGAGTTTTAGTCATACTGAAATGTAAGATAGTTATACACTCAGCAGTGCCTCTCAAAGTTTATGTTGAGGGAGAATTTGGGGGACGTTTTATCACCACCTTTCCTTGGCCTATCATTGCCTATGAATGTATATAGCTGTTTGGTATTACTCTCGCTTAAGTCGGTCAAAATATGAGATAAGAAAATTAAGACTATTAAGATACTAAAGATAAAAAATTCAGATACTGATTTTTTTTAAATCCTAAGAATATATAATTTTACAATATAAATGTGTCAATTCATTTAATACATGAGCAATTACATTGACAGATGGATTTTGGATGTAGTCTCAAAAACCAATCAGCAACAGATTAATTAGGTTTCATTAATAAATAAATATGATAAGACAAAAAAGTTTTTGGTTAATTAGTTTGTAAGTGTAAAAAGCAAGGACTGAATTTACAAGGCTTCTAGAAAAGGATTAGTCAAATCAGTGGTACACACACTAATTTGATCGATGTTCACTGAAACCTTTTCCAATACATTTTCTAGCATATTGCAGGACAGGAAATGAATTGCTAACATGAGTTGCTCAATGCACTATCTGAATCCCTGTTGTGGGCACTGACAGCCACAGTGATGAAAAAATTAATCTCTAAGGATATGCTTTATCTAAACTATACCTAACTCACTTTTCCTTATCTAACTAAAATTGTGTATGTATACTTCAAATAGCTTGTTTCAAAAGCTGTTATAAAACTTAAAATGGACATCAGCATTTCAACTTCTTAGGACATATTCCCTCACCATAATTTTGGGATAAATAGCTGCTCAACCTTCATATTTCTGGACTAAATAAACGATGGGCAATGTTTTTATGGTCTCGGGAATACAGCTAGTTTACAGAAGTGCCTGTATTTGCACACTGTGTTAAAATATATTTAAATGTTGGATGAAAATCAGACAGAACAGAGAGTACTGCAGAAGACTGAAAATAATGTCAACAGAGAAGAAATAGTTCATGATACCAGACACTTCATAAAGCTCAATGGGTAGTAAAACAGAGGAAGAAAAAATATTTTGAGTAACAATTTTAACTAAAGGAACTACTATTAAATAAAATTCAAAAATTATGCATATCAAGAACAACACTAACTTATATTTCATATATTTCTACCATCTAAAGGACAACTTTGCAGATATCAGTAACAGAATTCTAGCTGATTAAATTCAGGACAACAATAGTAAGACTTTTTATTTAATCATGAAACATATAATCACATGATACAAGTTTATTTCTTTTAAAAAGAATCAAATATTTGAGAACCGGGTTTTAAAAATAGGAAATGATTATCGCAAAAAATAATTCCTCCTTTTACAAAATAGGATTCACTAACAAGTTCTCTTAAAAGTTACCTCCTAGTACATTTTAAATGAACTTGATTTATAAAATGTTATCTTAATATATAACTCTATAGTCACTATATACCTTGGTTTTTCTGGTAATCAAGTATGCAAATATCCAACCAAAGAATGGAGCCATCTAGAATTTCAAAATTATACACATTTTGATTGCATTGCTATCTCTCTGCCAAAATAATCCTGTTAACGGTTCTTAGGGTTAAGGCTCATTTTGATCAAATTCGTATGCTGTTGTTCCATTACTTCCCTATTATCTGACAGAGACAGGAAGCTAAATACAATTCACCCAAATAAAAAAGAAACAGATCACTGAAATTTAACACAGATTGTGACATGTGTGAACCACCACATGAAAGCGTCCGCCATATTCATAGGAAGAAGTTGAATATTAAATCATAAAAACAATCCTAGAGCTATCAACTCATCGTTTAGTTGTTTAACACTATGACAAGATTAAATGAGATGTTGTCCAACACAATGTAAACTACCTAGGCTCAACCACAGGTATAAATTCCAGGTAATTGTGCAGTGTGTACAAATATTGAACCACATTTTACACTTGGAACTAATACAGTGTTTTATATCAATCATACCTCAATTTTTTAAAATTCCAAAGAAAAAAATATATTAAAACCAAGTTAATCATCCAATCCCTTGGTCATCTTGTGACACAGTAATAGCCAAAAGCTAACAATGGGCAAGTCCTATGTGTTAGGCAGTCATTTATCCTTAACAACAATCCTAAGAGATGCTACAAGTATCCCTATTTTTATCAATTAAGAAACTAAGGCTTAGAAAGAAGATAATTTTCCAAGGCATAATGTCAAACTAGGACAGAACTCAGGTATATGTGATGCCATAATCTGTGCACTTAACTACAACAGTACAATTTGACCAGTGATGTAATAAAGTATAAAATTTATCCTCTTTAAAGCCCTTCAAAATTTAGTTTTCAGTTACTAGAAGTACATCCGGTCTGCCCTGAATATTGCTTAATATTGTTTAAACGGCCAAGGCAAAACATAGTTTAAAAACACGATACCTGAATTACAAGAAAGAAAATAATTAGACAATAAAAACAGACCGAAAAGAAAAGCCTAAGAACATACCAGGATTCAAATGAATACCAAAGAAAATTATCAAGATAAAATGTACCCCATATCTATATAATCATACTAAGGAAAGACAGTAATTAATGGCTTCTAAAATTCTATAAATTAGGATCACATGTGTAGAAGCAGAAGCAGCAAGTCTCCTGGTGTACCTGTAGAAAAGCTGGAGCAGGTGTCTCCATTCTGAACCCCCGAATCTATCTCCTTCTACGATCTCTGGCAAGTCTTATCTTTCTCATGACACTCAACATGTTTAGGCAAATAAATCAATGATTCTCCATATCTCTATCCCATATCTCAGACTCCCTCTGAAATATCTTTGACTGAATTTTTCAATACTCCCTCAAGTTCAACAGGCTTGATCTTTCTAATCCACTTTCCCATTTTCTTTATAGATGGTATCACTTCCTCAAGAAAAGAAGCCAAGCGTCACAGTTCGCCTTAGGTCTAATCATGAAGTTGACCTTTGGTTCTTCCTTATGTTCCCTCTCTGTCCTTCCTCTCCCTCGTCCTTTGTCTTCACCCTCAAGGGGACCAGAAGCCTCCAGCCAGGTCCTTCTCAGGCCCGTACTCCTCAGAAGTGTACCAACCCGTCTCTTTCCTCTACCTCCACGCCCCCTCCCATGACAGACTAAATTTTTACTTGTCTTAACAATACATTCTTCACAACCCCATCTCTACTTGCTTAATCCACTATCTACTTGCTTTCTCCATTATTACTTCAGTTATATATGACAACTGATGAGCCAAAGCAGTAAATATAAGAGATAAGCCATTGGTCCTCAACTACACAACTACCCAAGTGTCTTTGAATTGGGATAAAACTAGAATTAATTTTCTAAGGAAATTTTAGTATGCCTCTGGTCCAAATCCCTTAGCCCACCTTCATGTACAGTTGTGTTCGTCTTCTGTGTAGGCACCTATCCCTGACAAGCTCCTCATCTTCTTAAGACAACATCAATTCTACCTCTCATTCTGCTGGCTAAAAAGATATGACTATAGGTAACTCAGAATAACTTCACTCCAAGTAGTGGTCAAAGAATATATCCTGGGGTGCCTGGCTGGCTCAGTTGGTAGAGCGTAGGACTCTTGATCTAGATATTGTGAGTTCGAGCCCCACATTGGGTGTAGAGATTACTTAAAAATAGGATCTCAAAAAAAAAAAAAAAAAGGAATATACCCTAAATTTCTCTGCTGTCCATTACCATTCTAAGAAATATTATATTTGAACATAGCTGAAGAACGTACAGCTTGGCTATTCTAATTCAGGGGTCAAAAACAAAATCTCTCCAGTCACCAAAAAAGTATGTGCAAAAGACCAGAACTGGGAGGGAAAAGAGTGGTATGGAAGGCAAATTGGAAAGAGATGGTGCATGTAAAGGGAATAACAAACACAATTCAAGTCCAGTGTTACCAGCTGATCCAATTTTTCCAGAGAAGGCAGAAATATGAATTTTTCTGGGTTAGTGGAAATTTTTTTAAAAAACTATATCTGATTTGGCCGAACAAAATACATCAATAGGCCCAATTTGGAATTTGAGACTTCTGTTCTCAGTACTTTATATGCTATCTTAATTTTAAACTAATCTATCAGGGAGTTATGTATGTGAACCAGGGTTGACAAACATTTTCAGTAAAGAATCAGAAGGAAATACTCTAGGCTTTGCGGGATATTTGGTCTCTGTCACAACTACTTACTGCTGCTGTCATAGCATAAAAACAGTGATGGGACAATATGTAAACAAATGGGTGTGGCCGTATTCCAATAAAACATTATTTACAAAAATAACAGCAGGTCAGATTTTCCCCTTGAATTGTAGACTGCCAACCCCTATCCTAGACTGTTATTTTTGGCTCCATGTAAAATGACTTGGCCTAAACTGTGTTTTGGCATTACACTACATGCCTATGATGACAGATCTTAGCCTCTTTGAAATTTCATAGGTTCTAGTACTAGTAACACCTGTACTACTTTTAGGTATCTTATTTATTTTTACATCAAAGTTGGTATAAATCATGCATCTGATCAATTTTCCCTCTTTGCATTGGTTGATAGAAAGCTAAGGGCCAAAGTAAGTGGCTGGTCTCCAGCAGAGTCTAGACTATGGACAGTACGCATTTGAGATATAAACACTGATCCTAGTTTCACTTTGTTTTTCCTACCTACCCTTCTTCTCCCCGTGCCTGATTTCCTAATTTGTCTTATTTTAACCTTTGTGTAATATCTTTATCTTTGTTAACTGCCTCTATATTTTTGGTAAAACGATACAAATTAGAAAAAAAACAATAAAAATAAAAGGCAGGTTTATTAAGGACAAATTAAATTCAAATAACCTAAAATTTTAATTTTTGTTTAGCTATGTATATAATCCTACCTTTTTATATATATTGTAAAAAAGCAGACGATTGTTGGGGTGCCTGTGTGCCTCAGTTGGTTAAGCATCTGCCTTTGGCTCAGGTCATGATCCCACGGTCCTGGGATCCAGCCCCGACTCAGCGGGGAGTCTGTTTCTCCATTTCCTTCCATCCCTCCCCACAGCTCGTGCTCTTTCTCTCCCTCTCTCTCTCTCTCAAATAAATAATCTTAAAAAAAAAAAAAAGGAGGTGATTGTTTCACCTACTTAATCCTTTATTTTGTAACATTTTATATTTTTCATATTTGTAAACCTTTACATTTTTAATAGTTTTTTTCATCTATTTAATCCTTTCTACACATACCCTGCTAAAAAGAGATAAAGAATAGGACAGCGAAAGAGCAAACAGGTTAAAAGCAAAAAACAAAAACAAAAACTTTCCTAACAGGAAACTCAGCCCTAAAGAAAGGTTGGAGATTAAATTTTTTAAAATTTAAAAAAAGGTTAACCAGTCTAGACAGTTACCCTTAACATTTTTTTGCCTCCAGCTCTTCTCTCTGTAAGTCAATTCAAAATTTAACAAGCTAAATAATGATTTTAACCTACCACTTTAATGACATTCCTCTCCTCTAACCAGCTACCTACTGTTGACTATGTTTCTAAGAATATAGTCTACCCCAACCCTTCATTTTCCTACTTCCGACACATGCGTGTATGGCACTAAAGTTTAGTCATACCTTCAGAATATCCTGCCTTATAATAGGTATCTGGCTTTGCCTGCCCTGACTTGCTCCTCTCCTTCTGTCAAATTATCTTACTTTTCCTTTGAAGAATGACACCTCTCCCAATCTGCATGTGGTTTAGATGGGACTGACCTCACCCCCACCCCTAATTCCTTTTTGGGCATATGACCCAGTTCCGGCCAATTGTAGCACCTCACCCCCCATATCCCCCAGCTCTCACCCCCCACCAAGACCACAATGATTGATTCAGGATAAGCATGACCCAGGCCAAGGACTTCTGTTACAACTATTCAGAGATCTTTCTTTCCATTAGGGTTGCTGAGCTGACAGAAAATAATTAAGAAGCTGCTAGTAGCTGGTGGCCATCTTAAAGGAAGCTACACATAGGAAAGCAGGATGTGAGTGAGAATGCTCCTTACAAGTTTGCATGCTCACCTGGATCCAGGTGGGCATGAAGCAAGACCGCAAATGCTATCCCTCTCTCAGAGGTGAACCTATAAATTCCCTTTTCTGCTTTTTGCTTAACCCAGATGGAGGAGTGCCTGGACGGCTCAGTCAGTTAAGCATCTGACTCTTGATTTCAGCTCAGGTCTTGATCTCAGGGTCTGTTCAAGCCCTGCATTGGGCTCCATGCAAGGCATAGAACCTACTTAAAAAATAAAATAAAATGTGCTTAAACCAGTTTGAGCTGGGTTTCTGTCCCATGCACTGGAAGAGTTTGAACCAAAACATCCCTTTACCAGACTGTTTCACAAACCTGAACTGCTACTCCCTCCATGTTCCACATATCAGAAGCCTTCTTGTTCTCCCAGACCTGGCCGGAGGGCCACTCCACTATCGAGACTGTCTTCATTCTGATCATAATGATCATCTTCTCTCCCTCTGTGTGTCCTGCGGCAGTGACTACAGCAATCTGCCTTGAATCAGAGTTGATATTTACATCTCTGTTTCCTCTACTAATCTATAAGATCCTTAAAGGCAATGACATGTCTTATTAATCATTTTATTCCCCCCAGTCTAACAAAACAAACAGTAAAATCTGTTGAATTAAACTTTTATTCCATCTAGCACTCTGCCTAAACCGTACAACATTGTTACCCTTTCTTCCTACTTATATTTCAAAAAATCAATTCTTTACCTCCTATAAGACCCATTTTCTTTCAGCAAAGAAATCCTATTCTAAGCATATTAGAGGCTTATAGCATACATAGATCCCAGGACACAGATCCCAGGATACCAATACCAAAACAAGTCCTATTCAATGAAAGAAATACATATGTGTTTCTTTGTCCCTATGGTAAGAATTTTACTATTTTTTATATTAAGATATTATTTCTATTAACCTCCTTTAGTGTTAAAGAAAGTGATACGCATGTTCAAAATAGTAAAGCTTATAGCTGGTATTAAAAAGTGAGGAGAAGCTTTAAAAGATATTTAAACAAAATGACACAAAAGCACATCTCTGAGATGAAATTACTTTTCTGACAGAGTCTTTAAGACGACACTATCTGTTTCTGCTTTTTAGGCATTGCAAAGAAGTAGATGGTATTCAAGCTACATTAACATTTTCCCTGGTTATTCCAACTGCAAAGCTTTGAGGCCGCACCACTGCTTCATAACACCTCAACTTGGAGACTGCTCTCGGACTTCCATATGACAAAGTATAATTAAATACCTAATGAGGGCATTGGAACTTGTGAGTCTATTTGACAAGAAACACGAATTAGAATCCCTAAAATTTCTCCATAGTGGAAACGAATCTAATATTTAAATTAAACATGACTATGAGTGTAAATGAAGGTACCGAGAAAGATACAGGGCTCCTGAGAAAATAACCAAAAATCAAAAATTAAGAGTCCTGAGACTACTGTAATTCGTTCTCTCTCTGACTCTAGATCAGTGCTTCTAGCTGAGGTGAAGAGTTTTTCTCCCCAAAACATGACAAATTATACTGTGGAAATGAAATAAATAAATAAATAAGGATTACTAGGAAAAAATAATGGCCACATATGGGGATAATGCAGAATGTCAAAATGCTATAAACATTTCTAAGTGTCT
Organism: Ailuropoda melanoleuca; assembly: GCF_002007445.2. Classification (NCBI taxonomy): domain Eukaryota; kingdom Metazoa; phylum Chordata; class Mammalia; order Carnivora; family Ursidae; genus Ailuropoda; species Ailuropoda melanoleuca. Next base: position 164,293,592 of record NC_048218.1, read on the forward strand.
ACTCTCAATTTCTGTACTGATGTTGCTGCAGACCAGTAACAGAGATCACAGACCCAGACCAGTCTGCAGACCACACATGGAGTAGCACTGCTTGGATTAATTCACACAGCTTCCTTGTGTCTCAGTTCCCTTGTCTGGCAAGACTACTCAGTTTGGTGGCTGACACGTAGTTGGGGGGCACGTGGGGGGAGCGGGAGAGGAATCCTTACAAAGGAGAAGAGATGAATTCAAAGAAACAAACCAACTTTCCTTTGAAAGCCAAAAATAGTAACCATTTTTCTAGCAATGATCCCAGCACCCCTTAGATTCTGCCCCATAACTACACGTGGAAAAGCCTAGCAAATTAACAAAAAGCCAGTAAATGAACAAAATATCTACTTTGACTCCATGTTCTCTGAAATAATTTGTTAAAGTGAAATCAAAGTGACATGAAAGAAGATCCATGTGATTCTACATTTATGTCTGTGATACAACAAATACATATTGCTAGAAATGAGACAAGTGATATCATATGCAACAACACAAAGCAAGAATTCTTTTTTTAAAGGATGCTAAAGCCTGCAGAATTCAAGAGTTCACTGAGCTGAAAAGGAACAGCAAGAAAATTACTTTTTGCTATTTGCACAATTTTTTAAATATGCACTAAGCAACAATAACATTAAAGGTGAGCTAGAATATGTCCCCATTTTAACTAGTATATGAATCTCATAACTCTTTAGAGTAAAAGAACTCAGTATTTTAAAAAACAATTTAGCCTTGAGTTAAGAACACTTCAAGAATCTTTAGTTAGGGAAAGACTACTTAAACATGACAGCAAAAGCACAGGCAACAAAAGAAAAAATAGACAAATCAGACTTCATCAAAATTAAAAACTTTTGTGCCTCAAAGGACACCATCAAGAAAGTGAAAGTGACAACCCACAGAACTGAAGAAAATATTTACAAATCATATATCTAGTAAGAGACCGGTAGCTAGGATATATAAAGAACTCTTAGAACTTAAAAAGACAGCCCAACTAGAAAATGAGAAAAGGCTCTGAGTAGGCATTCTCTGAAGAAGAAATACAAATGGCCAATACATACATGAAAAGATGATCGACATCATTAGTCATTAGAGAAATGCAAATCAAAACCATAATGAGATACCACCGAATACCTACAAGGATGACTAAAGCAAAGAGACAATAACAAGTGTTGAAGAGGATGGGGAGAAATGGAAACCTTCTCACATTGCCGGTAGGAACACAAGATGGTATAGCACTATGGTAAACGGTTCGACAATACCTCAAAAAGTGAAACTTANAATGGCCAATACATACATGAAAAGATGATCGACATCATTAGTCATTAGAGAAATGCAAATCAAAACCATAATGAGATACCACCGAATACCTACAAGGATGACTAAAGCAAAGAGACAATAACAAGTGTTGAAGAGGATGGGGAGAAATGGAAACCTTCTCACATTGCCGGTAGGAACACAAGATGGTATAGCACTTTGGTAAACGGTTCGACAATACCTCAAAAAGTGAAACTTAGAGTGACCATAGGACCCAGCAATTCTGCTCCTAGGTATATACCCAGGAGAAATTAAAACATATTCATTCACATAAAAATTTACACACACATGTTCATAGCGGCATTACTAATAATAGCCAAAAAGAAGAAACAACTCAAAACTCTATCAGCTGATGAATGGACAAACAAAACATGGTATATCCATACCACTGAAGCATTATCGGGCTATAAAAGGGAATGAAGTATTGATATATGCTACCATACAGATGAACTTCAAAAACATTTGACTAAGTAAAAGAAGCCAGACACAGAAGGCCACATATTTTGTAGTTCCATTTAAATAAAATGTTCAGATTAGGCAAATCTATACAGATAGAAAGTAGATTCATGGTTGCTTAGGCCCATGGGGCATGGGAGAAGAAGGGGAAAATGGGGAGTATCTGCTTAGAGAATAGGGTTTCTTTCTTGTGACAATGAAAATGTTCTTAAATTGACTGGAGTGATGCTTGCACAGCTCTGTGAACTTGTTTAAGACTACTGAGGTGTATACTTTAATGGGTAAGTTCTATGGTTATGTTAATTATACCTCAATAAGATTACTTTTTTAAAAACAGAATATTTTAAGAATCCTAGACTCTACCCCCAAACTGTTGATGGACTCTATAAAATCAGTCATCCCTTTTAACAATAACTGTATATCTTCTCAAAAGCCAAAATTTTAGGAGGATTAATAAAGGAATTGCTTCAATTTCACCTGCAATTCTGTACTGCAAGGCACTGCTCATTAAGTAGGCAAAAAGCCCCTCAAAAAAATAATTCACTCAAGTTGATTCTTTTTTTTTTTTTTAAAGATTTTATTTATTCGACAGAGATAGAGACAGCCAGCGAGAGAGGGAACACAAGCAGGGGGAGAGGGAGAGGAAGAAGCAGGCTCACAGCAGAGGAGCCTGATGTGGGGCTCGATCCCATAACGCCGGGATCACGCCCTGAGCTGAAGGCAGACGCTTAACCGCTGTGCCACCCATGCGCCCCTCAAGTTGATTCTTATACCTTCCTTACAGAAACGTTTTCTTTAATAGTATCTATATTATTTTTTAAGATTTTATTTATTTATTTGACAGAGAGAGTGCGAGCGCATACAAGCAGGGGGAATGGCAGAGGGCGAGGGAGAAGCAGACTCCCCGCTGAGCAGGGAGCCCGCCACGGGGCTCCATCCCAGGACCCCAGGATCATGACCTGAGCCCAAAGCAGCCGCTTAACCAACTGAACCACCCAGGTGCCCCAGTATCTACATTATTTTTAAATCTACAGCATATGTATCCCATTTTCCCTGAAGTACTGAAGCAAGGACCCTGATATCAACTCTGAATTTTGAAAAAATACTTTGATAAGCAGATACCAAAGACTGTATTCCATGCTTAATCTTTATAAAAATTTAAAAACATTTTTTGCCTAATCCACTCTGTGTCTATTTATTAACAGAGTATTTATTTGTTCTTAATGACTTTCCAGCCTTATATTTGAGTTGTGCGTACTACTCTATTTGGACCTGTTATGGTCTTTAACCTTAATCCCATTTGACTCTAAAATAAGAACAATGAGACACTGATTGGTACCCTTGTTTCCCAATAATTTCAGGCCACTGTTCTCCCCACTGTTTTTCATTTAAATATTCTCAAAAGTTTGCAAGTTTTTTAGTCACTGACTATTGAGTTCATGTGTTAAATGAGCGACTCCCTCCATGGGCTCATGATGCTTATCCACAAAATTTTCCCAAATGTAATATTTCTTTATTCTCATATTCTCATTATTTGCTCAATAGGGAAAAATTAAGGCACAGAGAAGGAGAGCAGTTCCTGGCAAAGGCATGATCCATTTATTATAAAATCTGAACTAGTAGCAGTTTTCAACACAAGAGTACTCAATTCAAAAAATGATCATCTATTATGAATCTCTAAAACTTCCAACTGCAAATCCTACAAAATTCAGTGAAGCATATGAGTTAAACAGTACAAAAGACAGCCAACACCTCAGGCACACAGCTGTGTCGCACAGAAAGAAATCTTTATCTAAGGCAATCCTTCGGTAAAGAGGCTGGACAGCAATAATACTTTGTATTTCGCATGTCCTTACTATGGGCCAGGAAGTATTCTAAGCTCTGTGCATGTTTATCCTACTTAATCCTCATAACAGCCATAGGACATGGGTGATGCTACTATCCTCAGTTTCTTAGATGAGGAAACTCACATAAGTCAAACAACTCTGCTGGAGGTCACAGAGATGAATAATGAGGCCACTATTTTAACCCAGACATTATGATCACAGAAACTGGTCTCAACCACTGTGCTACATTTTTAGGGTAACTGGGGTATACCTCATCCCGTATCTGCCCCCCAAAAGAATGAAACTGGAAATAGAAGGGCAAGATAAGGCTCACTTAAGCTCTATCTCCATACGTCTGGATAATTACCAGGCAGACTGGATGTTCACTGTTAGCTCGAACTCAAATGTTCAGACCCAAACTCAGCAACATTTGCAACTTCCTCCCAATCTGTTCTTCTCTCAACATTCATATCTCAGTCGATTCCTCCAGTCATCCATTTAGAGTTTTGGAATTACCTTTGGCCTCTTTTTAAAATTCTACACATATCCACTTACCATGTCCTGTCCACTCTCCCTCAGATGTATCTTCTCCTTTCCAGTTTCACTATCCTCATCTAGTCTCTGTTTGATTCACATCTGGCTTAATGGGATAGTCTCTTACCTCACAGACCACAGGTTTCCATCTCCTTCAACCCCTCCATATCCCACAACTAGCTACATGTTTCTACAATACTTTCCATTGTTAACATTCCCTGGCTCAAAAAGTCTACAATGGATATTCATTTTGCCTACAGATTCAACTCCTCATGACGCCATTTAAAGTCCTTAATAATTAAGTTCTCCCTTGCCTAAAATAATGGAATTCTCTGTGAAGAAATAGAAACATATTCACAAAGAGAGTGCCTCAGCCAGAGTAACTTGGGTAGTGGCCAAATTAGGACCTGAGGCGAAAACCAATGCTTGTTATGTGCTATCTTGGTCCATCCACATCTCCCAATCCTCTTCAATCTCTCTAAGCCATGTTGGTCTTTGCACAGTTCCTCAAATGACACTCATTTCCAGCCCCGTTTCCTATTGTCCCCACTTCCTCAGCTTATCTGAAAAGCATTTTCCCCTCCACTCTTTACTAATTAAAACTTTACCTATCCTTGTTAAGTTCTGGTTCGAATTCTAATTTTTTTCCATAAAACATTCACAGAGACCAGCCTGCAATCGCTTCTTCCTTTTCCGACCTCCTAGGGTATTTAGTGCAATGCCACACAATCCAGTATTTGTACAAAGTTGATAAAGTTTCCATATACTAGATATGTATACATTGTACCCACCATAAAACTACAATTTTTTTAGGGAAAGTGACAGTTCTTTTCCACAGCTTCTAGCATCTAGGTTCTTCTAGAAAGCTAGTATTCACTCTAAGTGAATATCCAAGGTTTGACTGACACTTTCTGGACTACCTTTAACCTGTAGCCAGGGAGCATACTTCTTCCCCAAGGAATGATTTCAGCAGGTCAAAGCATTAGGATTAGGATTAGCATTTAGGATATTATTAGAACACAGACAGCACCAATCTTTTCTCTTAAAGTCCCCCCTGAAATAATTTTTTAAAGAATTAAACCCTAATAATGTTGGTGATAAAGAAAGAGTATCTTCAGTGGCTCAAAACTGAGTAATTCCTAGCAAGTGGAGAGCAGATGAGACTAAAGTGAGGAAGTCATAGTGAAGGACACCAGAGCCCAGGAGGATGCCAAGGAAAGTAAGTGCTAGCTTCCCCAAAGGAACCTCAGGAATCTACAAGCAGAATTACAGGGTGGTGAAGAAGGAAACTCATTAAAGAACTATAATCAAAGCAGCGAGAACCACTGGGTCTGTCCTGGGTCTGTCCTTAAAAGCAGCCAGCATTTAAGGCATTTGTGTCCAAACTCTGAATTTCAATGTCTAAACGAAGTGCACTAGCTCCCTGGGGAGGGCTCCTGGTGAAGGTACTAAAGCTGAGCAAGCACAGCTTCAGAGAGTTCTGGACTGCCCACACCCCAACACCAAAAAAGGATGGAAGGTTTAAAAACCTGTCTCCTGTTTTTAGGAGTTAAATAAAAGCATTCCACTCCCCCCTGAAAATGCCCTACTTAGTAATGTGACAACTGTGGGAATCCCCATCTGCTTCTCTGCTCCTAAGAGCCTTGAAGCAAGGGGCCTATCGTCCAGCCTTACCCACTTTCCTCACAACCTCCCATTCAAAGGAAAAGCCCTGCAGGATAATAGACATGCAAAAGCAAAGGAGCCCCCCCCCCCAGCTACCTAAACTATTTGACTGGATCCTTCCCTCAGAAATATGAAGCAATAACCAAGGCTTCCAGACGAGGAGAACCATTAGCAGGAAGGAAAAGGACCAATGTTTAAAACCTAACTCATAGACAAAGCACAATCAACTTAGAGAATCAAATATAAATGTTATAGACTTTAACAATGCAAAAATAATTATGAAAACTGGAACTGAAGAGAGATAGAAGAAAGGCTAGGTGCACAAATTTCCTCATATTTTATAATAAAGAGTCAACAGATATATCAGAGGTTGGCACATTACAAAATAAGAACATTATTTAAGTCAAAAGCAAAGACAATAAAAACTAAAAATAAAATAACCCAGGAGGCAGAAGTGGGAGAGGAGGTTTGAAGACGCATCCATCATAAAGGGAGTCAACAGATACTGTTCAAGGTTGCTCAAGTGAGTATACTTCTATATTATACTACAGAAATACAATCCAAAGTTGTTACGGTGACTACAGAAGACACTGTAACAAGTGGCTACTTGGGGAACAGACAGGTTAGGTTGGGGTGAACAAGGCGGCTTTTACTTTTATTGAATATCCTTCTGCTCTTTTTTAACCATACACATGTATCTTGTAATTAAAAGAAAAAACCAGTCCAATTCTTTAAGTTGCATGGCACATAAGGACCAAAGAAGTTGAAGTTTGCTACTTAAAAGCTGGATGTTCTGGTCAAGAAACCGAAAGCTTACCAAGTCTCTGTCTCCACAACAAAATAGGGAAAATGTCTCCCGCACAGGGTCTGAGCCATTAAAGGAAGAAATATGCATGAAAGAATCTAGTTCAGAGCCAGACTAATTTCTCAATAAATATTAATGTATGGCTTCCTTGCAGATGCTCCCCCGACCACCAGCTCCCCCGACCACCAGCACAGTCACCTCTAAGGAAGGAAGGAAGAGATAAGAAGCTCCCTTTAGAATCCTCCGCAGGCTGGCATTCCTTCCTCTGAAATCAAATTGATCAATCCACTGTCTTATTTTTTTTTAAAGATTTTATTTTTAAGTTATCTCTATACCTCATGTGGGGCTCGAACTTACAACCCCAAGATGAAGAGTCATATGCTCTACTGACTAAGCAAGCCGGTACTCCCGTCAGCCCACTGTCTTGAAGAACCTCTGCTTTTCGATTTCTAAATTCTAAATCCACCCTTTAGCTCGGGTTACAAACAGGAGACACAACTGAAAACAGGAAGCCATATATTGCAACTTCTCCAAACTCAAAGACAGCAAAGGAAGAAAAGCCAGTCATGTGCCTAAGTCTTACGAGATACAGTGCTCTGCAAGAGCCAAAAACACCTCTACCAGCAGCCTGATGCCAACACCTGAAGATCTGTGAGTGGGACCCAAACTCCCTCAGGTTAAGGCATTGCCCCTATAAATATGCAGTTACTGATGAAAATCCAGTTTTTGGCCTTCTGCTCCAAATGTTATTTTCAGCACCTTTTCCCACGTTCTCTCCAGAAAACTTCAGGAACCATGCAAAACTCACTTAAATAACGCTCCCCCTCCACAATTTACTCCACAACCTCTCAGAATAGAGGCATCAAGTTTACGCTTTGGTTAATTCAATATAATGCCAAAACGTATGATTGACTCAGTCAACAAATTAGAGAGGAAACCCAATGAAACCAGTTTTTTTCTGCCTAGGTAAAACCACATCACCTGAACAGTGTAACATGTACTACAATCTGCCTTAGAACCTTAGATTGCTAATTACCACTTATTTTAGGTGACTGTCTTCTCCTTCCAACTAGATTACACATCTCTTGAAAACAGGAACTTTGTCTTAATCATCTTTGCATTCCCCATTGCCCTGTCAGGGTATCTTGCACCCTTCCTCACAGACTGTGTAAACAACTGCTAATTTACTGTATTCAAGATGCATTACTTTTCCTAATACTGAGTATTATAACCTTTCTGATCTTTCTTATCTAGCCAACTTTGTTATAGTCTTATTGGCCCCCACTGTTTTACTTTGATGTATTTTCCCATTCAATGGCATAAAACTTAGGTGATTCTCAATAATTACATGTTTTTATTTAATATTTCACATCTGTGTACTTTATATTTCCAATCACATAATATATTATTTTGAACGTAAAAATGTTCTCTACTTTTTATGATTTCCCCAAACTATAACCCCTCACTTCTGGCAAAATACTTGAAACTTGCTATACACATTACAGAAGGACTAAAGTAATCAATCACCTTTCTTATATTACTATAACACACACATGCCAGCAACTGGTATATTGAAATAACAAAAAAGTAAAAAAAAAAAAAAACCCTCAAGTGCAACAGTAATGTATGTTATATACACAAAGATATGTGCAAATTGCAAACTAGTTTAATTCTCAAAATGAAATTTAAAAATATGAGTTTAAGTATCAAAAATCACATGATACTATGGTAGAAAAACCCTTACCTTAAATGGTAAGTTATCAAAGGAACCTTTTTTTCCCCGGTTTTAAACACTGTTTCATATTCTACTGGAACCCAGAGAAAAGTAAAGCATCTATCACGTGGCTTTTACGAGAACAGATTAGTGCGAACCCTAATTTTACACAAAAAGATAACTTCCTCAAAAGTTTGGTGTGCAATGTGTAGAAATTTACACATTAAATGTATGTGTGTGCACATCGATGGATTTATATCTAAACTTGTTTTAGATGCATTGTGAGAGCTCATTATTTACAGGCATCCCAGAGATAATCTCTTTTAAAGCAATCCTTTGGAATACGTGATTTATGTTTTATGAATCCAAATTTTCATACACTAGATTTTCTTATAGAAAAGTACGCCAAAAAGAAAAAATCATTATTTACTCTTATAAATTATGATCAAGACAACTTAGTCCTTTTCCTTAATCCCCAAGCTTTAAAAAAAAACAGTTCCATTCCTAAACCAAGATTTTTTTTCATATAAAGCTATGTCCTCGCAATGCCTACAGTTTTCAGTAACCTATACTTGGGGATTTTTAGTTAGGAAGATACCAGGACAATAAATGACTGTTTTATATCTTTAGCTTCATTTTAGCCTTCCTATATTCACACCCTAGAGGTTCCAGATTCTTATCCACAAAGTGATTATGGTTTAGGACTGAATCAGATTTGTAACAAACGTCCACTGGGATTCTTCGACCTATCATCGACGGGTAGAGCCGATATATGTCTTCTAGCTCATCGAATCTGTTCACCTTACCTCAGGGACTTCCCACAATGCTACGTGGTTAGAAGCCTTCTTTTGCAAATGACGGAAGTGAATGAAAAATGATTTCAGAATAGAAAAATGGAAACCCAAGTCATTATATAGTGTCTAAAGGCTACCCTGCATCTCCCACCTTAGCACCCAAGCAAGCGTTCTAACATATGTACAATAAAGGGTATTCTCCCTTAAGGTTTTGAGTTTCATTTTCTCTAATACTATCTGATTACTGACATGTGCCATTTATATTAACACTTCCATTTATCCAGCCACACAGTACAATAAAACTTCTAACAGCAATCTAGTGTGGAAACCGTTATGATTTGTTTCAAATTTCCCAGAAAAAATAAGGCACAAAGTTAATAAAATGAAATTTCTAGTAAGTATGGTTTTTTATAAATATTACCACATCAAAATGAAACTAACAGCAGTCATGCAATCGTGCATAAATAAAATACAGACTCTTACTGTTTTTCTTAGAAGCTAATTTAGCATGTCACTCTCTCCTTTTTTGCTATTGTCTTAAAATGTATTTCCCCTCAAAAAATAAAAATAAAAAGTGCCTCTGAAGAGAGAGAAGAAAAAATTACAAACTACAATATTTTTTACGCTACAAGCTACACAAAAATCTGTCACCATCTATGTTACAATTCTAGTCATCAATAAGGTACTTTTTTTCAATGCACCACTCAAAAATCAATTATATCAACTCTTTTGTATAGAGAAGCAGCACACCTTTCAGGCAACTAGTATTAATGAGTAGACATGACTATAGAATCTCCATCTGTTTCTCTGACAAAGCTGTGGCTACTCTAGTCTCTCATTGAAATTCCATTAATCTGGTGTACCAAGGTCCAATGCGAAAATCAAAACTCCATCTAACCCTTTATCAGCTCACAATAACCTACAAGTGAACTCTGCCTGTTAGCATGCAGCAAGTTATGATTTTGCTATCAATCAGGCAGTTGGCCAATAAAAAAAAAAAAAGGCAGGCTGGAAACAGAGTGTCTGGCAGGGTTTGAAGACTTTGTTTTTGTTTTCTGTTTTCATCCCCTTTCAATTTCTATAGGGTGTCTGGACCTTGTGAGATTATGCATTATTCTCCTTGGCTGTGATTTAATTGCTACCAGCAATCAAGTCGAAGCATCACTGAAGTGTGCTTGAATTTCATTAGAAGATATAACTTATGCTACTTTCCTACAGTACCTAATAAACCATAAAGAAACCAAAACACATATGGCTTGAGGGAATAACTGGAAAATTAGGTAGCCATTTGGGAACTGAGTGAACTTTTGAACCAGAGGAACAGAGAAAAAGAAATATTAAAGGAAAAGACAGACTTAGAATGCACACAAAGATGTGCAGGTTTGACCTTTTCAGTACCTCGAAAATTACATTAGCATTATGAAAAATACATAGCATGTTTAGAGTTTATAATCCATCAAAGTTCAGATACTTTGTTAGTGCCTACCATAAGGTAAAAGTCAAAAGGACAAAACAACAATCTGATTTGACAAAAGGCCTTTTGGTGACCTGTGCTAATTTAGTTATACTTATTGTTAAATGCATTATCTTTTTATAATTAATATATCATTAGACTGAGGTCCCATAATGAAGGAAAATTTATTCGGCAAGGGAAAGAGAACACATACCAAATCTACGTTGAAGGGAGAGGACTGGTATGACTAGAGGACATTTCAGAGTGGAAGTTAAAAGTCCAAGTGGTAGTTTTAAAATTAATTCATAATATTCTTAGAAGAAAATGTAAAACTATCATATATGACATTTTTATATACAAAAAATAAATAATACTAAAAGTTAAATTTTCAATCTACTTAAGAATTGCTTATACCGACACTAATGAAAATGCACCTATATTTAACAAAAAACTTAATGCTATGCATAAATAAAAGTTATTAAATAATACTCAAATACTGGTAATGTAATCTTTTAACAATAAATCTTTTTCATGCTATTAATGTATTTCCTATATATCTGGCTATGAAAACAAACATGATAAATTATTTATTCATAATTTAAAAATCTGCTAATTATGTAAATGCGTTATAATTTAATAATAATTCACTTTTTCTAACAAAACACTGGCTCACATAGATATTTAATTGTTGGATTTCTTAGGTTAAAATTTTTAAAGAATGTATGTAATGCTCCCTTGTACTTCAAATTATTTATGCTATTTTTTAAAACTCTGAGCATATATATTCTACAAATATTTTGTGTGTGTTGCATGTATATCCTCGAGTATAAATATTCTGTTTCTGTATATGTATACATATACCCACACACTCATTTCTATCTACCAACACTTAACAGAGAAGCAAAACAAATCATTATAATGTGTCTGAAAAACAGTTCAACTCAAATAATGATTCAGTGTTTTGCCTGAAAATATTATTTCATCAATTATAAAACATTTTCTAGTAGAAATGCTTTTGAAGACCAGTTTAGGAAGGGTAATGCTCTGTTTCAGATAAGAAGTGTGACTGAAGAGAAATGTGCATCTTTTTAAAAAATAGGGACTACGAGAGAAAGAAATCTCTTCCTTTAAAAATAGAAATGAAATGTTTGCCAAAATGTAAAATTCAACATAAAATGGATATGATTATTATTGCTACACATTGTACAAAGTTCTGAATATAAAAAAAAAGATTGTGTTGTTCTGAATCAGTGGTTAGAATGTTTATCACTTATGCATGCACTTGACTTATCCCTGTTCTGCAATAGACATAATTTTATACCTCATAAAAGCAATTTATGTTTCCAAAGGGAATAATCTGGATAACATAAAATGTGGAGTGCTCTGTTGCAGGAAGCATATTTTCATTCAGCAATTGTATTTAGAGATGGAACCGCACAGTCTGATCATCATACAGTGGCAGAAGGCATTATTCATTTCTGTGTCTCCGTGAAACTTTGAGTGCCACGAATTAATATGCATGGCTAATTTATCGATACACATTCTTAATTTATAACTATATATCACCCTTATAAGGTCTCTAGAATGCAGATGCACTCAGCCGGCTATAACAGAGAAAGCACGCGCTACACTCAGAGCAAGTTTCACAACTTTGGCGAGTTTTTAAAAATTATGAAGAGATAGACAATTGACTTTATTACTCATTCAATTAATACAAAACATTATAATACTATTGCATAATATGGGTATCTTTAGGTGACAGAGAAAAATGAGAATGTATATTAAAAGAAGGATTTGATGAAAACCTGTCAATGTGAGAAGGCAATGTAAGAATAATTAATTTAATATTTTATGAACTCATTTTATATGAAGTTTTCAAAAAAAAGATCAAAAATCTTTTTCATTATTTATAAAATAAATAATACAAGAAGCCATTCGGCAGCACAATAAAATTAAGCAAGAATCTGATAATATTAAATTAACCAACAAACTCACTAATAATATTCATACAACAATGTAAATACTCTCTAAAAAATTCTAGTCAAGAAAATTTCCTAGGAAAAGAAGGAACTACATACTTAAGAAAACCACTAGAGAGAGCTCTTCTGTTCCTTAAAAGGTTCTGGTAAAGGTAAGTTAACTGAAGCCTCCGCATTTGCTGCTTTCTGACAAGACCACCACCTCTACGCACTGCACTGGCTTGTGTTGGAATATCTAAAGGTGTATTTGATGGCAAAATATCACATACCTTCAGAGTGGGCTTCGTCATCCTTATCATATCTTTCTGAGGCTAATGACACAGTGTCTGGAGGCCCAGCAAAAGGGTCATCATATTCTTCCCCCTCTTCTGCATCACCTACAGAAGAGTCAGAGAAAAGCCGTTTATACATTAGCCATCTTTAAAAAATGTTACTTTGTAAAGAGAGGTAAACTTTACTATTGAACCTAGTCACTGTCATGGAAGAACAGAGTAAAAATAGATCCTATTTTAACATATATCTACTGTAACTTAAATAAAGTAAGAGTATCTGGAAGTCAGTGGACAATTGCTTATTTCTGAGACAAAAGGATACAAGTTCCAAAATTATGATGGTCTCTACAAAGATGAATACAAAAAAAGTAGAAGCAGGGTAAAACAGACTGTGTATCTAAAACAAAGAAGCAAACAAAAAAAGAAACAGAACCAAAATAATAACAAATAACAACAAAAGAAATGGAAAGCATAAGAGAGAAAATAATTCAAGTTAATTCCATTTACCTATTCGATAATTTGAAAAATTATGATGAGAAATTGATAATTCAAAGCCATAGGCACATTTTATGTTTTCATGAAAAATCACAGGGTTACATCAGAGTAGATTAAAAATACTCGATAGCACTTTCAAGAGCAGGAATCCTTTATGGGAAAAACTACTTTAAAACTCATATACCCTTTTAAGTTCAAACAAAGTGATTTACAACTTGACACCTTCAGTTTTCATTCAGTAATATGTTACCATTTTTTTAAATGTTCTAGCCAGTTTTTACATGATTTCCAAATCCTAGGTTGGTTGGTTGGTGGGTTGGTTTGAAGTCATTTAATCCCCACAATAAAATCCTGTGGTTTGGGTTTTTTCCACATACCCATTTAGAATAATTAAAAAAAAAAAAACAGTGAATCAGATATTTGCTAGCTTGGTTACATATAAGCACTCATTTTTCAACCATATTCAACCACATCCAAACAAAATTCAACAAAATTCAAAAAACTGTATGCTTTATACAGTATCAATTATCTGATAATTCAAGAGAAGACCAGCTACCTCAGGGATTACCCAAAAAGCACGACGAAAACCTCCATGGGAATCCTAAAGAACCTACAGCATTACTTTAAGACCACGGTTGCTGAGCAGATCCAGATTAAAGCTACCACTCTCTCCAAAAAACATCTGTAACCTCTAAAATCCATTTAATGGGTGGCACCCTATTTTTCACCATATTTTTGGTAGAGGAAATAGCCCCTTTCAGAACACCGCGATAGTAATTTAAAAAAATCAATATTCATCTCTATTTCTTTATAATTTTGGCATTTCATCAGCATCCATCATCCTTATCCTGAAAAAGATAGGGCTCTCTCCCATCAAGGCAGTAAGAGCAGAAGACAGAGGACTATCTTACTGTCCTTGGTGATTCCACCACCAGGTGCACCACATGGGGATGTTTCTTCCCCCCAAAAAAATCCAAGGAACAAATGTAAACACTATTCATTCTTTAGATCTTAATTTCTTTTTCTTTTAAAATGTTCAAAGCAGGGCACCTGGGTGGCTCAGTCCCTTAACCATCTGCCTTCTGCTCAGGTCATGATCCCATGGTCCTGGGATCAAGTCCCACATAGGGCTCCCTGCTCAGTGGGGAGTCCGCTTCTCCCTTTGCCCATGCTCATGCTCTCTCTTTCAAATAAATAAGTAAAATCTTAAAATTAAAAAAAAAAAGACTAAAATGTTCAAAGTACTTTTCAGAACATTCAGTGATCCCTTACAATATTTCTCTTATGAAAAGCATGCTCTGATTTTAAATATGAGGTAAGAGAGAACCTCATAAAATGCTAGTAAAAATATGTTCGGACATGGAATGACAGCTGATGGAATATATAGCAGTAAAGATCACAAAATTCTCAATTGCTCTTAGTTGCTGGAGTATCCTTATATTCTCGATAAAGTCAGAATTGCTATGGTATGCATTTGCTAAGGATATTTCATAGCGTGAGCTATAAAATAAATCTTGCTGTGAAAAAAAAATTATCAAGATACTTCATATATATTGCCTCAACTTAGCACTTAGCATATTACACTATTAGGTATATAAAAATACAAGAGTAAAACCAATGAACACAGGAAATGATTTTGAAAAAGATTCAGATACTCAGGCTTAAATGTATTAAACTCTATGTGAAATACACAGAAAAAAATTAAAAGTTAAAAAGTTTTGAAAATCAGGATTTGTTATCTTTTGATAATACCCATTATGTTTTTATGTGTGTATCCATGTATATACACACATACACACATGCACACCTTGATCTGTATTTATGTATGTACACAGCAAAAGGATCATTATTAAGGCTATAAAATAATATTTAATGAGTTAAGAATATTTTATACAAGTTGGTTACTAACATGTTAAAGACTTCTGTGGTTTTTGTGTTTTTTTTTAAAAACTTTTTATATTATTTATTAAATTGTCTTCAGCTTACCATTCTAAGAACTGCAGCTCATTTCAAATGTTTTTTTTACAATTAATGGGATAATTTACACTTATCTAAAACAAAATAAATTAAATACTGCTACTGGCTTCATTTCTCCTCCTCCCCTCCTTTTTTCCCCCTTTTTAAGCTCCCTTGAATTAACCCAGAAAGTTAAAAAAAAAAAAAAATTTAATCTCTGTGATATCTATATACGGTTATTCCCTTTTCAACCCGCATTAGGTTGAAAGGACACATCATTTTTCAAAATGGTCTTCTTCATTTTACTACTGTTCACGTGATGATCCATCCCTTTTCCTCCTTCCCAATTATTTTTTTTCAACCCAATAAAGAGGGGTATTATAAGGACCTTTAATTGAACACAGGGGTCGCTGTTGAGTAGTGCAAAGCTTTTTTTTTTTCTCCCCACGGGCTGAGTATTTGCAGCTCTACCTGCAAAGACTTCTATAAATTAAAAGGTAAATGTTCAACTTGTGTTTATGTAATAGAAAACTGAACTCCAAAGCAACAATGGGCATCAGGTAAACGTATCCAATACAATTTACAGACATAATTGAAAGCATTACAGCCTAATCAGACATCTAAAAGAAAAGCATGCTCAAATGAAATGTCTACAGAATCATTAGCTGGCAGCCATTCTATTACAATCACACATAATGTCAGTGGTGCCTTGAGCCTGTGCCAATGACAACAGCATAAATTTTGCATCTCATTTCTGTGGTCATAAAATTAATGATCAGTTTAAAAATACTTCTTTGTAAAAGTTATTGCGCAAAGAAAAGACATGAATGTGTCCCTGTTATGTACTCACAAGGATAATTATGGTGTTGTTGCTCATTAATACTGTCTCTTGTTTCCCTAGAAAACCATTTGATTTATCCCACAACTTTTAAAAGTTTAATTAACGATACAAAGTTAACAGTCTAAAAGACAATGATCCAAGACTTCCCTTCCTATAATTTCAGTGGTAACTTAAATATCATGGCAAAATCAAAGCTGAATCTTACCTCAGCAGCATATTTCTCTGATAAACATTTTTAAGTTTATAATAATTGAGTTCAAATCACTATTATCCCTTCCTTATTATAGCATTCATCCTCAATTAAGATTTTCCTGAATGCCTGGAGATGAAGAACACCAGCAGCTGAACAGTCATGATCTCCCCCACTGCTGAAGGTGACTGAACCAATTTACTGCTTGTTTTGTCAAACAAGTCCTATCTGAAACACAATTGGGTAAACATGAAACTAAATAATATGCCTAAAACTTAGGTGATAGTCATTCCCCCTTTAAAGCATGAAAGGCAAACTTGAGGAGAAAATGACTTGAGTGAAAACAAATTAATTTCTAATTCTCTACTCCGTTTGCTTGTCCAAATTAATTTCTCAAGTAATAACATACAAATAAATTGACAGAATTAAGCATTTAACGTGTCATTTCTTAAGGGAATCTGTAGTTTAATTCTTAAGACTTTGAAAGATTTAAGTCACCACAAGGAAGGAGATTCTGTGCATAACTCGTCTGCAGTCGGAGGGCTTACTAGCAAGCACGTATTAGGCAGAGCTTTAAAATCAGGACATCATTTCTCAAGCACTACCTCTGAACTACACTTCTTCTACTATAGGCCCCATAATTTCAGACATACTTAACACATTTGTACAAGGCCAGAGATGGGTGGGGGCCAGGGAGAGAGTTCAAGTTATTTGCTCAGATTTCACTGGTGGGAGAACTTTCAACCAAACTATACTATATTAAAAAGGATAAAGGAAAGGAAATTAAACATCATCCAAACTTTTGACTTTTCTGTGTTCTTAAGGATTCCATCAGAACAAACTAAAATGAATCCCTTCTTACCTAACAGTACGGCTATTTAAAAAAGGCACTTTAGTCCATTAATAAACTAATAACACAAATGAGGTAAAGGAAATTGCTAAGTAAATCTATGCATATTTAACAATATCAATGAAGTCTCAAGGACAAAATCGATTACATAATTTTTTTAATTAGAGGAAAAATATTTTAAAGAAGAAAATGAGAGCATTTTAGCTTTAGCATCTAAACGGAACTGAAAACAATATGTTCACATTTTTAAGCTATAGACACTAATATTTTACAAATTTGAAAATATTCTCTTGGAATATTTGTCTCATGTTAATATGTCCTTCTTTCGATAATTTATAATTTCCTCAAAAATTATTTGAAAACTGAATTATAAATCAAGATTTACTTAAATCCTCTTGATATATGAAGTCGAATCTGAGAATACACATTAATATAATATTTATTGAATCAGTAGACATTTATGTGTCATGCATAGGTATCTTCACATTAATCATTTTATAAAGAATTTAATCATACCTAAATTACACTGGAGTAAAAAAAAGACTAATATAAAGGCAAGATACAAGTAAAACTTTTTTATCATATACCTAATGTATATCAGAAAATTCTGTCTTATACTCAATCAATAACAGTCTTTACTCAATTAGTAATATATTTTCATTAAAAAAATAATTACTTCAGATCACATTTAAGGGACTTCTGACCATGTCATATGACAGGAACAAATTCTAAGATAATCATAATTCTATTCTAAAATAATTCTAAAAGTAGCATAATTTTAGTGCATGAAACTTAAATTCAGGAGTACACTCTATACTATTAGGCTATATTGCAACCAAGAATAGGAAACTAGGGATAGTTACTCCATCATACACAATATTTTTTTTTTAAGATTTTATTTATTTATTTGAGAGAGAGAGAGAGAGAGCGCGCACAAGGGGTGGGCAGGGGCAGAGGGAAAGGGAGAAGCAGACTCCCCACTGAGCAGGGAGCCTAATTCGGAATTGGATTCCAGGACCCTGGGATCATGACCTGAGCCGAAGGCAGACACTTAACTGACTGAGCCACCCAGGCCCCCCCATCATGTACAATATTTAAAGGATCTAAGAAGGAGCTCCCTCTGGGGCACCTGGGTAGCTCAGTCGGTTAAGCATCTGACTCTTGATTTTGGCTCAGGTCATGAGATCAAGCCCTGAGTTACACTCCATGCTCAGCGTGGAGTCAGCTTGAGATTCTCTCTCTTCCTCTGCATCTGACCCACACTCACCTCCTCTTAATAAATAAATAAAATCTTCAAAAAAGAAGATTCTCTCTCCCTTTCCCTCTGCCCCTCCCCCCTCTCATGCACACGCTTTCGAATAAATAAATAAATAAATAAATACAATCTTAAAAAAAAAGAAGGAGCTCTTTATTCTAGATAGAATAGGGAAAATTTCAAATAAGTAACAGGGACCGAACCAAGCAAGATGGGTTCTAGTTGCTTAGATTCAAATCTTTCTTATACACAAGTAAAACTAAGGAATTTAGAAAATCAACTGATAATTTATTCTAAACTCACAATTTATCAGATCTCAATGGAGAATCCAGACTTGAGTATAGAAGGAGATATAATCAAGAATCCTTAATAAATTAAAGAAATGAAAAGGGAAGCTTTCAGACAATAGCTGAAAATGAATATAAACAACAAATAGAAATTAACTTAATGAACAAGCTTCAATATCCAAGAGCCACTGTAATAAAATAAGTTTCTACAAGTTCAAACTATTCTCACCGAAAAAAAAAAAAGAAATACTTGTTAAAAATCCTCTAAGATCAATGCAGCTCAGTGTTTCAACAACCCTACCAATTCAACTAGTTTTAAGAACTGAAAAACATCAAACTATAATTTTTGTATTGTTAAATCTCAGGATGAGGGGGTAGTACCTACAGTGTAAGGGGAGGGAGGAGATACAGAAGGAGTAAGGAAGGATGATAAACACCCATGTACATTAGACAAACTAATAATTCGGAATAACTGAATTAATTCATTTTATTCAAGCACTGTTCACCAGGTCCCTTTTTCTTCCATTAATGATATTAAAATGGTATTTAACTGCCATTTTAAAAAGATAAAATTGGTGAAATAGGAATATAAAAGTAAAAAGGAGGGGGAAAAATCCTCTGTTTACTTCATTGTGACCCCATATTGACCTGAGAGAGAGTGTGTGAGGAAGAAAAAGAGAGAAAGAACAGGAAAACAGCCAAAAGGAATTCTGCCCAGGTTTCCTTGGATGAAGACAGCCCAAAACCTCAAAGAGAAAATATAAGAAAAAAAAGAAAAGCAGCACTATCGAAACATACTTAGATGAGTTTACTCAATGTAGAGATTTGATAATTACTAATTTCCTATTTTTAAAAAAAGATGTATCTTGAATAATTACTTTGTAACTATGAAGTCTGTACTAACTTTGCTACCCCTAACTACAGGAATAATTTTTTTTAGAACAAAGCTGAATATACTTTGAGGGTATAATGGCATAAAATTACTCAGCTTCTCATATTTCTCCAAGGTATACACCTAATTTATTCATAGGCTTACTTTTAAGCAGGGACTCTTGGTGATTAGTTAATTCAATACAGGAATATTGAACTACAAATGACTTATTCAGAGAAAAATGGTTATGGGGAATCTCTGAATTCTATGGTATTTGAACTCCTATTCTAGGCTCATTTTTTACTTTCTATCAAATACTATAAATTTCCATTCTCTTTAGAGACAAAAACTGTATCTCAGCAATATAATTTTAATATCTACACATCTGAACAAGTCCTAAACCAGAATACTAAAGGCAAAATTCCTACCCTATTATTGAATCATATACAATTATACAATGACTTCATTATCATGCTTTCTTAGCTTAAAAATTTTTAATGTACAAATAATTAAGTCACAATGAGAGTTTGATAAATAATCACAGGAACAGAACATGTCTTTTAAGACAGAACCTAAAATCTAGTATTCCTCTATAAACAGTGCACTGTAGAAAAGTTACAGTAAGAATGCATAAATTCATGATGTCTATATTCAACCAAACAAAATGCAGTATGATTAAACCCACAGTTCAGGATTGGTTGTCAAGTACAAAGAAGCGGGTATTTGTGGGGAAGAAGAGTTTTCTGCTCTTCCCTTTATTTAATAGTGTTAAAATTTTCCATATGGAAAAAAAAATCTCTTCTAGTGCCTTCAATCACAACGTTCTTGATGACTTAATGCGAAAAGAAAACTATGGTTTCCTTTTAAGTATTTGGATCTAGGTCTGTCTGGTGAAGTACTTGGTTTATTGAAACTGTCATTACTCTCTCACTACTCAGTTGGCAGAGATATGAATTACTCTGTGGTATCTGCTATAGAAGATGCCATACTGTTTTTCCCCAAACCCAGATCCTAACTCCACACAGGTTAGCTGACCTCATGTTGTGACCCTCATACCAGCATCCACAGGCTTCAGGTCATGACCTATGAATGAGCATCCTGGAAGTAAGGGCCATACCCAGTTTCCCTTACAGAACTGAAGACATGAAATAGTAGGAACTTCCTATACCCTTCCTGATTTGGTTTTCAAGATGCTAAACAACTGTCCCCCAAATCTAAAGGAAGTCAATCAGGTTACCAGCACTCTCACATATTTCAAACAAATAAATTGAACTCCTGCTCTGAAAATTTCTATAGCATACATTTATTCATATCAGAAGAATCACAATAATAAAAACCAGCATTTGGAAAAGATTCTACTCGTGTTTTCAATCAAAAATTGACACTGTTTTAAGACAATTACTCTCCAAAAACATTACCTATGAGCAGCCAGCCACAGGCCCTCTGATCCCATCACAGCTATAGAATCTTCTCTGCGGTGTTAAATGGTGTAGGCTTGGTATCTCACCTGTGCTTTACCAAATGACTCCATGTGTAGCTGCAAGTATATACTTGTCTTAACAAAGTTCTGCCACAACGTGAAAAAACATCAGAACACCGAAGAATGTTAAATACATAAGATTTCTGCATCAGGAGATTGTGCAGAGTAGATTCTGGATATGCTTTTTAATTTTTTTCTCAGCAGGGGGAGCTAGCACTCTCATCTTGAAAGTCTAAGTATACAATATAGAAATATAAATTTTGATCCCAACTATCAAATTTTAGTATGTTTTAGATTACCCTATTGAACATCTCTACAAGGATAAAAAACTTCAAGGTGGACAAACTTGAGAATTTACCTTTGTCTTGAAAGTCCTGAAGATAGCTGGAAAATAAAGCAAGAATATCATATTTTAAAATGAGGGGTGACAAATCAAAACAAGGTCTATTCGTTGGCAATATTTTAAAATCTATGTCATAAATACACAGTTAGAGAAAAAAGTACTTCCTATCCTGAAATAACAATTCCGAAAGGCTTATGGATTTATAATAAAAGTATTTTTGAAGACCTAAGACACAGTAGTAGAATCAAAATCTTTAATATTCATGATATACATTTATTCATTTCCATATCTAGAGCTATTTATATTAAAATTCTCAACCTACCTTTGTCTTATTATTTAAACCAAATATATCCTCAAATAATCAAAATAAACAGTTGGATTTTGCTAGAATGCTTAGAAAAAATATATAATCAAGAACCTTCACAAAAAAGGATAATACAAGTGTGTCAATTTTTAAAAACTATTATAGAGAACATATATTTTGTCCCTTAAAATATTTAACACCAACTAAATTAGGACATAAAAAAAGTAATTCCGTGATAATTCTTTATTAAAATGTTAACTACAAAGTTGTTTCTAAGTAAGAAATAATAAACAGCGAGTAAGTGACTTACATAGACTTTACATCTTTTATCTTCTTAATAAGGGATTCTCTCTTTTCCTTTGCTTTCTTGGATAAATTTTCCCCTCTCAGTGTGTCTGCCACAAATGTTTCAACATCTAAACCATGAAATATAAGAAACAGGATACAAATTATAGGAAAGAATCATTTTTTGTGAAGACAAATAGGACAATGATTGTTTCTACCCATAAGTGTTAATATCTGTACAATTTGTTACAGTTATTTATCAATCCAAAGCATAACAGTAGAAATATGTTTCAAATACTAAGTTGGACAAATCTGCTCACCACTTAGCTAATAAAATTTGTATGCTCTACTTATGCTTAGCACAGCAAATGCTATTTGGATGTTTGGCATCATTAAACCAGAGAGAAGCTCACAAGTTTTAATAAACTATGGTGCCCCATAAAACAAATTCTCTCATATAAAAGCAAGCACAGAGCTTTTATGCATGTGTTACTATCATTTTATAGTATTTTGTAAGCTCCTGTATGAATGGGTCATTCACAATATTATATCAATATAAGCTAATGTCTCTGGCAAGGGCCTGTTTTTTCCAGTGTAATCCATTTTTAGGTATGTGCAATATTTAATGTTTTAAAGGAAAAAATAAATCCCTTCTTCAAGCCAAGATTCCAAATTAAACCCTCCTCCTTCCTACCTGCCCCACCCATTCTACCAGCCACCTTCAAAAAAAAAAAAAAAAAAAAGATAATCTGCTGTGCGGTTTTATGTGCTCTTGCTTTCTGCCTCGGTATTACCACCTGGAAATATTTCTTTAAATAAAGGAAGAAGTGGCAAAAATAGATTCATCCACTATTTAAAAATATAGTAACCAAGAAATAAGATTTCCATGGCTTCATATAACATTTCCACAAGGCCTCTTTTTTTTTTAATTTAATAAACTTGTAAATTATTCTGCTTTCTAGTTTTTTCTAGTACAAAATTCCAACGAGTCCTTACTGGTTTGATTTTATAATAACCCCATTCATATTGTTCATGAACCATTGTGCGACTTTAATTTTATATTCAGAAGTTCAAATCTTACTTTGAGATATCTAATATAAAGGATACCATAAAGTATGACTGTAAACCATCCATATTTCATACTGAAGAGATGTATGTATGTTTTACTTTCTTTTTATTTAACTACTTTGTCTCCTAACTCACACTGATAAAAAGACAGTTCCAAAGCATATGATAATAGTATATGTAATTAATTCAAAGCACTATAATAGTCTTTCAACTGTACTTATAATTAACAATTTAAAACCTAGTATTTGAGATAGAACGTTGTAATCGATTTTAAATTCTTGATTACAACAGTATCTTGATCCAATAAGCAAAGTTGATTAAACTGTTATCCCATACATTCATAATAAATGTATAAAGACCATTTTTCACTAAATCAATATGACAAGGGAAAGAATTAAAATTTAATCTTGGAATAATTTTTTTAAATAGCTTTCTGGTTTGAAGTCCATTAATGACTAATGTTACAAGTATCAAAACGAAAAAAAAGAAAATGCCACAGCTTCTCTTTACTTGAACTGTCCATATTTTGAAGAGGAGGACATACAGACATAATTCATAACCAGTGCAAGTGAGACCCAGACTTCTAAAGTGAGTTCAAAATAATGAAACTTATTTATTTAAAAACACACACACGAAAAAGCACTCTCCTCTACACTCTAATTTTTTTACCCAGAGAAACAAGCAACCTTCGGACATTCAGACATTAGCTGAAATGGAAAAGATCACTGGGTTCTTTGAGATGGTTAAGATAAATCTACTAAAAAAGTGGAATAAGGGAAGGAGTAGCATCTCTAGTGCTGATTCTTTCTTCCAACCGGACTCAGTACTTAGGAGAATCTCTGGCACAATGATTGGTGAATAGTCTGCTTAATGTTACTTTCACTCAGTGTTTGTCTTTAATTCCCTCATCCACAAGTATTTAATTGCCTATTTTACATTTTCATTACACAATCCAAATTTAAACAAACAGGATCTATTTTCTATCTCCGGAAGCAATAACGAAGGAATTACAGACCAAGAGTTATTTCTTTAAAAGGTCGTTTCAGTTCTATAAAAACTCAGAAAACATAAAAAGCTGCAATGCTCTATACAGGGTTTCCTAACACTCCCAAAAAATATTTTTAAAATTCTGACCCATGTTATTTTACGAGGAAATGCTCGTTATAAGAGTATGAGACTGCTGAAAGAATCGGGTTGTTTGTTTGTTGAGGGGGAGGAGATTCAGAGATCTGGCAAGGGGCAAGATCTAACGTTTTAGAGTAGTCTTGACGTATTTATTCTTAAACTAATCCCAGAAAGGGGGTATAAGGCAACAAAAAAGATTTAATAAACACTGATTTTTTAATAAATTATTTCCTAAGGAGACAAGAAAAGTGTAAGAACCGTTTTTGCTGTTTTCTTGTGTTTTTTTCTCTTTTTTAACAAAAAAGTTAGGAACTTTAAAGTGGAATTGATTCCTGAAATCTTAGTTTGTTGGTGTTCACAGATTCAGTCGGTTTTGAAGTTTTTGAAATCTGGGTTATTTCTTTCAAATCCACACTGTGCCCATTTATTTTCGAAATGAATAAAACCAGCCTCTCCCAGGCACCGGACACCCTCTGGGTGCACGGGGGACCTTCGGCCGCGTCCCTGCGCAAAGCAGGGACCATGTTCGCCCAGCGCAAAGACCCGGCGAGCGCTAAATTACTCTGGGCTTTCCTGCGAGACGCTTCGGTTCTGCGGTCCTCGAACACTCGACACTTGGGAGTGTTAAACCCCGGGGTTCCAGTCATAGGAGCTATGAGCAGGGAGCATAGGTTTGGGGCAGCGCCCTCGCCAAATGGGACTGGATCTGTGGCTTTGTAGCTCAGAGCCAGGGTAATATTTCAAAAGCGCAATAAAAGTCCTGGACGAATCAAGCGCTCCTCTGGCTGGTTGGAAAAGAGATTTGAAGCTTTTTATTGTGCTCTGAGTAGCCGGGCAAACGATAAACTAGCGAGCGCGTTAGCCCTTTTCTACCTTCCTTTAGGGGTCGTGTCCCTCGGTTAATATGTAGAGTTCACTGACTCCAGACTGCCCGTAATTCGGGGAACAACCGTAATTTGATTGCAAGAAAAGGTCAGCCTGCCTCCTCCCTAGCCTCTCCGCCTGGCGAGTGAGAATTCCTCTTCCTCAGAGGGAGGGGTTTGCACTCACGCACACACTCATCCAAGCTTGGGGACCCGCCCGGCCCGCGCGGAGACACAGTTCCCGGAAGCCCCAACGCAGCAGGTCTAACCCCCACCACCACCCCGCCCGCAGCCACGCAGACCACGGGTCAGCTCCGCTGGCATTTAACCCCAGAATTAGCCCCATCTCCATCAGCCTCTGCCCCCGAGTCATCACCAAGGAAAAAGTTATCCCAGAGACTGTAAATGTGGTGGTGATTCTTGCTCGTTTTACACCTTAACGCTGTCAAGAATAAACCTTATCTCCCAGTACAGCTGTAAAGATCTGGGGGAGAGGGCCCTGAGAAGATCAGACTTACAACTGCTCTGTAGATAACTGTTAAGGTCTGAAAACAAAATTAAAAGATGACATCATGTCTTGGCTCAGCAATCTCACGCAGTTTAAGTTAGAAACCTCTCAAAAGCCATCACAACCCCTAAGAGGCAAACACAGCACATACCAAACCACCGAATGGTATTCCAATATCCTCTTTTTTTTCTTTTTCTGTAGGAATGGACCCCCAGAAAAACTGCCCACCTCCATTTCCCCCTATAGTCCAAGTGGCTAGGACAGGTATAGAGAGAGAGAGAGAGAGAGGTGCTAACTGCTTTCTACCACCTTCCACATGGATCACACAGTGAAAAACTTGAAACCATAAAAGGTTAGAACAGTTCTTAAATTCCTGCAAATGAAAAAATAAACTGCCACCCATTCAAAGCTCACATACAGGTTTCCACTCTTGAAGAAAGCTGAGGTTTGGCCACTTGCCCTCCCCATCCTTCACCAGCAAGCAGCCTGGAATATGACTTCCTGGGAGGTTGTAAATAAGTCACAAAAGTAACACCTGATGTCTTCTGCCTCCTCTCCCAACCACGCAATAGCACCCTGAGAAGGCTTGCCTGCATACACACACACAGCCTCTGTGATGGCCTGAATTGTACAGGAGAGGGGGCCAAGAACTGGACTGAATCCACTACTATGTGCTCAGCTCCACATCAATAAGTGTAAAACCAATTACACCTCACCTCCAAATGGCTTTACTTACTTAATTCCACATCCTTCTCCACTTCATGAATTGGGCCAGGTTTTACTGCGTATTCACTAAGGTACTATTACCAAACTTAATATGGTAAGAATCCTAACCAAACTTTAAGCTGACATCAGAACAAAATAAAGAAACAAAAAAGTTTTTCTTCTCTGTTAAGGGGAGGGGTACAGTCTGACCAAACACCTACTGGTAAAACATAAAAATCAATTAAACTGGGCAATGCCAATGCCCAAATTTGGAAAATGGCTAAGTGAAAAGTCATTGATTCTCTAATCAATGTCTTCTCTTGATTGCTTAGCACTTTTACAGGTTATGGCTGAACTGTGAATTTTCCAAACATGGAAGAAGAGACATGAACGAGCACAAGGAGTTCTCACAGTACAATAAGTAAAACATTCCTGAGTCTTATAATCCAATCATCTGACAAAATTTTCAAGATTGGCTTTGGAGGCTAAATGATTTATTTTGATAGAAAACTGGGCTGCTGAAGAATATAGATGAACATCTTTCACCTCTAAAAGATGACTCTTGATAAATAACACCTTATAATAATCAAAATCTTTTTACCACACATTTTCAAAGAAGCCACAGTGAATAACACATTAGTCTGAGATTTACACTATATTCACTGTTAGGTAGTATCTATTGTAATGTGTTCAGTATGTGATTGAAAAAGAAATGTAAACTCAGTGGAATGAAAAAGATAGACTTGGCTTTAATTGAAAAAGACAAACTAAGTGAATAATGAGTATATAAAAACTAGCCTATGCCACTTTTATCACCCATATATGACACTTAATCTTAAATTTATGAGAGACAACTGAAGTGTGTTTCAAATCACCAGAGGCTTTTCCTACGCTGTTGTTTCTATCTTCCTTCTAGTAATACTTTAATGCTGATAATGTAGAGATAAACCCATTTGGAAATTTTTTCTCATTTTTTAATATATTTAGATTCCTTTTTTTAAAAAGAAACTCAGTCATAACTTGGGTTGAGTAACTATAAAAACTGCACATACTATCAAGAGCCTTATGTAGTCATCTGAGATGAAAATACTTCCAATGGAAAGCGATGCCGGAAAACAAGCCAGCCAAAGATTCCCTCTCAAGCAAAAGTAGGATATTATACACTTAATATAGGCAAATAATTTTCTGAACATCACACCTTAATTTATCTGTTATTCGACCCATAACAAGAAATTATAAATTTTTGATTCTTTGATTTACAAACACATATTCCTATTTCTAGAAGAGAAAACCTTAGAGGTGTCATAGACTGATTTCACTTTGAGATCAAATGTCCTCGAGCAACTTTATGCTAATGAGTTATTACTACCAAAATGGGGCAGACTTGTTCTTGCTCTGTAGGAAAATTCAGGTGCTAAAGAAGTAGGTGACTATTGGTGACTCAGTAGGTGGCACTCTTCCCTTTACATACTCAGCCAATGCCCTAGAAGCAAATTATGGGACACTAGATGTACCATAAATAATTCTCATAGGAAAAATAAACCCAAAATGTTGACCAAATTATAAGTGAAACTTAGGAAAGGTGGAAATCAAACCATACTATTCTTAGCATTGAAAAAATTCTCCCTGTATTTCAACTGAATTGCATTCTTTACCTTGTGCCCCTAAAGGGATTATCAATTTTAACGTGTGAAGTTTAAAAAAGAAAAAATGTTCTGGAAATCCCCAGTACGGAAAAATGCAATATTTCTAATCAAGATTGCCCTATGAAAAAAACCTCAAGGTCACTTTGCAGAAACCATATAGCCACTTTGTTTATTGTTTGTTTGGTTTGGTTTGGTTTTGATTTTTCAGAGTACTGACAACCACTATTTTCTCCTATTAGCATTGGTTTCATTTTCTAACTTAATAAAAAGAAACTTGCATCCTCTTAAAGCTTTTCTCTTCAAATATGTTGTCCTAAAACAAATGAATGAGAATGACTGAGAATATCTGATAGCAAACTACTAACACTCCACTATTCAAAGGATGATTAAACAAATGAAGGGGGTTGGGAACCCGTGGTTCTAGTTCCTCTCACTTTCTCGCCTGCCTGGAAGAAAAACTCACATAAATCAAGATTATTCTTGCTGTTAGTCCTAGTCAAAATATTTGGATGTAGGAAAAGATTAAATGGACAAGATTCGGAATTATCCTTGATTCCAATTATTCAGGCTAAACCTGTTCTTCCATTGTTGTGAAAAAAAATTAAAGGTTGCCTGTACTGCATAGGCAGTTCGAAATTTGCTTTTAACAAATATCTATAATCTTTTTTCTATTCAGGTAACAAAAGAATAATACAACACTTTTATAAGAAGTATAGGCTTTCAAGATTTAATATACTGATTCCACAGAAATATAAATCATATATAGTCAAAACTATATAGCCACTTTTTCAAGAGTAACATTAAATGTGAGTTAAGAATGATAGCATCTATGGGTTTTTGCATTTCTATAGAATAGTTTAGAGGAGAAGGAATGAGAAGAGAGGGGGAGCAAATATTGAAGGGAAGCCTAAAACTGCTATAATCAGAAAGAAAAACAAAGACAAAGAAAATAATATAAACTGATAAGAATACATCGAGCACCTATCTTTATCAAGCAGTCCAAATGTCAAACATTTAACATATGACATACAATGATCTGGATAATAGGCATATGGAACACAAAGGGAACTGCCTGAGCAATGTTATTTTGATAGACATTATATTTTGACTTCATATCCTTTTTTTTCTGTAGGCAAGGATTTTAAGTGCCTGAAAAGTTTAGGTCCTTTTCTTCTCTACCTGGGAATTCTAGCACGGTGTCAAGCATTCTCAGAGTGCTCCACTGTTAACTACAACCACCACTACCAATATCTCCTTCTAGTTTCAAAGAAAGTACTAGGTAATCCAGCAATCTCTAAAATTCAAATCAATGCTCTCCCTCTATAGTTTTAGCAATTTTAAATCTAACCATGTACTATTACCCAACACACTTGAATTATGCAAAAAATCATGCACAATTCCAACAGAATTTTTTGGATGGAAAATGTGAAAAATCTGCTGAGAACCTTTATTCTTGAAACCTTTCCTACCTCCAAAAAGATTTTAATTACAGTCAAACACAAAATGTTAACAACTTTCTTTGAATGGTAAGTTAAAAAAGAAACCTGAAAAAAACACTAGTTCACTTGTTTCATTTCTTTAAAAAGGATAGGTAGATAGATAGATAGATATTCCCTCAAATCCATACCTCTTGAAAGTGTCCTCTGAAAATAAAGTATAAGCCAAATTTAAATATTAATTTTGATTTTTTAATTTTAATATTTTTAATTTTAATATTTTCATATTTTTAATACTTCATGTGTTTTGAAATATGATTTGTTTAGTAATATGAAATATTGAAAACATCAATAAGATGACTTTTAAAACACTCATTTCGGACATTATGCAGGCATATTAACTGACTAAGGAGAGAGAAGTGGCTAAAGTATATAGGAAGTTAGCATTGGTAGATAATTTAAATATTATGTAATTCTAAGCTTTCAACAAATTACACACATAAGGGCCACATGAAATATTTGTAATCTATGGGAATCAGAATAATGAGTCTCATAAACCGTATGTCCTACTATCTGCAAAAGTACGATTATGGACCCAAACAGCAAACTGCCTCCTGTTGGAGTTCTTAGGCTTTAAAGGTTGTGCACCCACAGGTCTGTACTTTATTTCTTGAAGTCAAAAATTCAGAACTAGAATATCCTGAAGTGGTGCCATCTACTTCTGGAGTAATGATAAACACTCCTCTGGTCTGGTTATTAAAACAGTATTCTAAACACGCAATTCCAGCATTGTAACAATGAAAATGTTAACTGTAGTAAAACAAAATCATTACTCATGGGAAACTCTCATATAATGGAATAAAAGCTGCCTTCAATCAGTCTTTACAGTTCTTTACATTTCTTAGTGGTACCCGTTAATGACAATACACATTCTTAGAGTAAAATACCATCCCACAACAAATGCATTTATCACACTGTAATCGTGTTGAGACAAACGTAAGTCTGCATTCATACGCTATTGGTTTTATTCTCTTGATCATATTCATGATGCTAACCAGCAAAACAGCGTATTAGGAGATTCAGTCTCACACTGCTCTAACAGCAACTTACTATTTAAAAGTCACATTTTAGATATTAATTTTTAAGAGTTAAAAATAAGCAACTTGTAATAGACATCTAAAAGAAACCCTTTTAATCTAGCTATTAATGACCAAGATTTAAAGATAAATACCTGAGACAACTAAACCAAAACAATCAAAATTCGGTTTCTAGAATTCTGATGAACCTATGACAAAGTGAATGATGGTAAGAATTCCATAGCATCAGGATAGGTAAGATTTGTGCTACCCTAGAAAGATGTGTTTTCTACTTTGTGCAGAAATATACACTTCCATAATCTAGTAGAGTTATGAATTAGTAGCGGATTCGTAATATCCTTGAAGAACCGCATCTTTAACTCCTAACGTAAGTTCCTATAAATGGTCATTTAAAACTGAAAAGGGGAAGATGAGGGTGCAAAGATGAAGTACTTTCATCGTGTGACACAGGAAGTTGGACCTTAACGCATACTTCCTTTTTGTTTTCATATGTTACTCAGGCTGAAGACAAGTGGCCATTTGAGAATCAGGCCCTCTTTGAAAGTCTTAAATAAAAGCTCAGTGAATGTTTAAGAAAAAAAGAGACTTTCAGAAACGCCAAAACCTTGCGTCCCACAACCTCTAACACCTGTAGCTCAGACATCTTTTTGCATCTTTACACTCTTCTCCTCCATTGGCCAGGCCACCGAAGAACTACTTCTTTGACTTCTGATCCCTTCCCAGTTCTCACACGCGCACTCATTATCATTCCCTCTCTCCCTCCCTCTCTCCTCTCTCTTTCTCACACACACGCACACGACGTCCTCACGATGCCTACAGAAATGTCCTGATCCCATTAGTGTTGCCCATCAAGGAGGGCTTCCCCACCATCCTCGAACCAAATTTCAACACACGCCCACTCCCTTTCTCAGCCCCCTCTTCCCCATTTCCAGTCCTGCTCCCACTGGCCAGGAGACACGGGAAGCGTGGGGAGGGAGGGCAGAGACGCTGAACGCTTCTGTCCCCACCCGCTTGCCGTCTCCTCGCCCCCGCCCCCGCCGCGTTGCCCGCCCCCTTCCCCCGCTCTTTACCTGCCAACAGGTTCCTAATTTCCTCAGGGAGGGGGTAGGGAGAGGAGGTGGTGCTGGGGTTGGGCATGTTAGGGAGCGCGGGACGTGCGGGGAAAAGACCTGTGCTGAAAGGGGGACCGACGGGCTGAGGTTGCGGCTGCGACCTAGACTCGGGCTAGCGGTCCCGGTAAGGACAGCGGTGCTACGAGTCCGGACACTGCCGGGCCGGGGCTCACAACAAGGAAGTCACTGAAGCCCCAGCCAGCAGCTGCTGGACTCTCGGCCCAGCCCCGCCCGGCAGATCGGGGCGGGGCGATGGGCTGGGCGGAGATCCGAGGCGCCCGAGGGCCCCAACTGCGCATGTGTATCCTAGGGTTTTCCTAGCCTCGGAAAAAAGCCTCCGAACAGACCACACCTACCCCTACGTAAGGGAGCGGGAGGAGCGGCTGGTGGGAAGGGATCGGACTGAAGCTGAATCACCTGATCTGGAGCCTGAAGCGCCTTGCAGCCATTTTGGTTACTGGTACCTGCAAAACTGCTGGCCGTTTCTCCAGGATCCCGAAAAATAAGATATCCAAAGTGCCCCTAAGTTTTCAGATTAAGGGACCTCTAGCCAAAGGTCAGCCCGCCGAGGTTTAATACCTCGCGTGGTAACTCACAAGGAATTTCCGACCGCCCTAAACTATTATGGCCTTCTTTGTCCGATTGAATGAGGTAACCCAAGTCCCATCTTCCGCCAGTCTTCCCTGAGAAGCCAGTCTGTAGCTGCTCCAGAGAGCTATCTGGCTCTTAAATTACTTTTCTACCTAATTCTTACTGTTTGGGAGACTTTCCGTACTACGAAGGAAGAGTGAGAAATTCTACTCACTATCCTTTTGTGTTAGGAAATAAAAAAATAGAAAGCTAAATAGGCATAGATACTACCGTCCCATCTATAAGCATAAAAAGAAAATTGCTGGTGATTAGTAGAACGGAATTATAAAATGTGTTCACTCCAACCTGACCGACAAATATTTATTGCATGTCATCTATCTGTAAATCTTCTTACATATTTTCTCTAAAACCCAAAAGGCACATTCTGGTGCCTTTAAAGTGTGTGTATATTCTGTATACTGTATATGTATATTCTATATATATGTATATTCTGAGCGTGTGTGTGTATCCCACCCCCCCCCCAATATGGGAACTGCTGCCTTGACAAAGCTCTTTCCTTCATGCTACTATTGTATTTTGAAGATTGTACTGTGGTCTGTGGTGTGTAAATTGTTTATTCCTCTACCCTCCGCCCCTCACTGGATCAATAGTCCTTAAACTTCAGTTTGCATTAGAATGACAGAGAGAATTTATTAACAATGCAGATTCTCAAGTTCCACTCCCAGAGATTATGATTCTGTTTAGGGTGGGACCTGATTATTTCCATTTTAAATAAGCCCTCAGGTAGTTCTGATCCTAAGATTTGATTTTGAGAATCACTTTACCATTTTCCAGCTCCTATAGGGCACAACATTTGTCATAACTTATCTCTCATTCCCACCTGGAACCCTAAATTTGACATAAAGTAATGGCTCTATTAATATTTCATACAAAAAAGTCTCGGACAGTAATAGTAAAAAATTAAGTGGTCAAATGCAATGACATTTTTGTATAATTCTGTAAGAGATACAACAAACACTAATTGGAAAAGGAAAAATTAGAACATGTTGGAGTCCTTTCAAAACAAAACAAAAAACAGGGGCTCCTGGCTGGCTCGGTCAGAAGAGCATGTGACTTTTGATCTCGGGGTCATGGGCCCCATGTTGCATGTTGAGATTACTAAAATAAACTTTAAAAAAACAAAAAAAACAAGATGAATAGTTTGTAATAGAAGTAAGACACACAAAATAACTACAAAAAAGACTCCCCGGAAAACAAACTCATTCCCTAGAATGGAATCTGAAATTCCTACTCTGATTTAGAAATGTGATGAATTATAGAAAGAGTGCTGAAAATTAGAATTCTTTTTGGTGGAGGTAAAAGTAAATAGTCATTTTACAACATAGTTCCAACTTCAAGGAACTGAGAATTGTTATTCTTAAACTACTAAATTATCTTCCTCCTTAAAGAAAGAAGAAACTATTTCATGGACATATTATATTGGTGAGGATTCTACCTTCCTTTAGAGTTATCACATATAATTCTCTGTCTTGTCACATTTTTTATTAAACCAGGCCTCCAAATGTTCCCATCCTTTGTTTCCTTCTGATAGAACTGACCACATTTTTTCTTTATTCTTGCATCTCATTTATTTATTTATACTCCACTCATTCCACAAAGGAATTGGAGTGATTTACTCTTGTATCATATAGACAATTTTCTGGAGTGGATCAAATGGACAGTGTCTACACTGCTCATTATGATAAGTCATTCTTGTTAGTGAGAGACAGGAAACTATTAAGATTGCTTTAAAATATATAGCATCTAGTAGTCCAAAAGGTAATAACAGAAAATGGACTTTTTGTATGAAACACATTTCCCCTACTTAGGAAGCCATTCTCAGACACAGGTTTGTGATGGATTCACTTGGGCAATGCTTTGTATACTCTATCATTTTTACTGTTTATTGTTAAAGTTACTGAAATTGATTATAAGATGGAAAGAGAAATAAAGAGAGGCTAGAAGAAATATATTCTTATTTCTCTTGTTTCCAAATGTTTCCATAACAAAAACCAGGAAGGAAATCAAATCATACTTTACATTCTTTAACTAGTCATATTAGGTAAAAAAGAATAATAAATGAAATTTTAAATCTCAACCTGTAAGAAGAGTAACAGCTTCCCTACCATTCCACAAAGAAGAGACTAGACTCTGGGAAAAATCTCATGATTTGTCTTCGCAAAAGGAGATCTTTCAATTCAAAGAAGATGTATATAGAGATATATAACCCTATAACTAAAGCTAATCCGCTTCTTACGTTTTTCAAATTTAGTTTAGCTGAATAAGTATTTGCCCACAGGCCTAGGGTTAAAAGAATCTAAATAAGCATTGAAGAAAAACAATGAGCTAAAACACAATTTACTTTTTTTTCTCTGCATCTCTTATCTTCCTTTAGTTTGGCATTCATAGGCATGTGAAAGAGAGACTGTATTTTATACTTAGGCATTGTTGCCACACAACAAAACTTAGCTTTAAACTACCATCTCCCATAGTTTCTGATGGTCAGGAATCCATGAGCAGTTCAGCTGGACGGCCCCGGCTCAGTCTCCCATGAGGTTACAGTCAAGCTGTAGGCTGGGTCGCAGTCATCTGAAGACTTGACCATAGCTAAAGGATTAGCTTTGAAGAAAATTCACCCACAGGTCTGTTGGCTGCAGTCCTCCATTCCTCTTTGGCTGTTGGCAAAAGACCTCAGTTCCTCACTACACGGACTTCTCCACAGGGCTACTTGAATGTCCTTTTGACATGGCAACTGGCTTCCCCTAGAGCAAGTGATCCGAGAGATAGCCCAACCTAGACAGAGGCTGCAATGTCTTTATCACTTAATCTCTATTATATTCGTCCCACAGACCAAGCCTGGTTTGTAGAAGGAAGGGACTATACAAGGCTGTGAATACCAGGAGGGGAGAAACCCTGGGCCCAAACTGGGAGCTGGTTACCATAGTTAGCCCTCTGGCCCGCATTCACATTTCTCTCCCATGCAAAATAAACCCACTCCCTCCCAGAGCCACCTGTAAAGTCTTATCCCATTATAGCATCAGCTCAACTAAATCAAGTCCAGGAATGGATGATGCTCCTTAAATATAGCTCCTTGAGTACAGTTCTCTCAATTTAAAGACCTACAAAGTAAAAAGGCAAGTTATCTGCTCTCCATATAACCTGCAATGGTGGAACAAACATAAGATAACCACTGTAGACATTCCTGTCCAGAAGGGGTAGGGACGATAAGAATTATACAGAGATCACTGATTCACAGCAGTTCTGAAATCCAACCTGGAAAATGTGGGAAGTTCTTTAATTAAAAGCAGTTCTATTCCCACCTGGAATAACTTCTCCATGGATCTTGGTTCTATTCTCTGAGTCCTCCTTCCTTGTCCATGAAACATAACCCATGTTTTCAGTTGCAGAATTTGCTCAGCCTGCTTTTTGTCAGGGATCTTTTGGGGGGTCAAAGACCTCTTTTCATTTTGTACTCTCACCGTCTCAGTCTCTGTCAGGGTTCAGTCAGAGAAGCAGAACTACCAGAATGGGGACAGTGATCAAGATATATAATATAAAGCAACTTGTTACAGAGACTTAACCCAACACAAGCGTGGAATGTGGTGAAACCGTCTGTTACTTTTGCGTCTGTTGCTGGAGCTTGAAGTTCACAAGGCAGGGAGTCAGGAAGGGAAGATAGGGGAGATTCAGGACAAGCCAGAATGTTTAAGCACAAGCCATGTTCGCAAGGACCGCCTGAAACCACAGGTAGCTCTTGCTGCCTCTGATCCTGATGGTACAGATGCCCTGCAGAAGTCAGGGTCCTTCCTGACAGAGCTAACACACACTTGACTCAGCAATCAGAACTGAAAGGAGGATCCAGCAGAAGACAGAGCAGTTTGCCCTACCTGGCGTTCTGGCCTGGTAGCTTTCGTAGGCCAAAGAGGTGAATCAGCAGACAAGCAACAATACGTGGGAGCCACAAAGTGACTGCTGCGTCACGTGGGTAGCCCTCACACAAGAATCTCCTTTGTGGCCCACCCCAGCCAGAAACAGAAAAGGGAATTCCAGGAAAAGCAGGTCGACAGATTGCAAAGTCACCAACCACACACTTGTACATATGTAAAGAGTAGATTAGACAATAGACGCAATTGAAATCTTGCATTTATTTTACAGCCTACTACATTTTTAAAACTTTTTAAAGCCATTGTGTCTTTCAAGTCATCTAATAAGGGCTCTTTTAAGAATTTTCAGAAATGAAGGTTTGTTTTTATTTTCTAAATCTTATTCCTCTCTTCATTTGAATCATCTAGGGCTGGTAGGTATAAAATTATTATGTGGTGCCAGCAAAAAAAAAAAAAAAATTATATTCTCACTGGAATTAGCCTGAAGAGATATGATACAGAAGCCCACCAAAACCAACAGGTTCTGATAGATGCAGCTCACTAACTTGTCTTTTCAGTTTTTAGGTCATAGTTACTATTAATCCTCTTAGTATCATTTACCCACAAGATAAGAAAACACATTGATTCTCATTTGCTCTCCATCTCATTTGCATATACACAAACATGTGCTTAGGCACTTTGCTGCCCTGGCCAATCATTGTAATATGAAAATAATAAGCAACTTAATATAGACCAGATCTGAGTTCTTAACAAGATCTTATATGTCTTTGGGATTCCACAAATTAGGACTAAGGTAAGAGAAATGTCCATTCCATTCCGGACTTGTCAGGGGCTGCCTGGTTCTCTCCCCAGGTAAAAACCCTATTCTCCCTTTAAGTGAAGTTCATTTCCCCTATCTAGAATCTCGGTGCTAGAGATCTCACTGTTGTAAGGTCAGCTCTGATGGTCATCTGGCTCTGGCCTTATATCCCAGTTCTAGGAACTAAGTTTCTCCTGCCTGGGTTCTGAAACCAAGTCTTCTACTTTGCCTACTTTCAGTAAAGGGACATTTTTTTTTTAATTACTTCTAGCCCCCTTGGACTATGACTCTGTCTTACTCTCACAATCTTGATTTATAGTCTGGTATATTCTAGGTGGATATCCAGAGAAGGGATGGACCCATATCCCTGTGTTGCCTTCTACTAATCAGGCTTGGTCTCCAGGCTTGGTCTTCAAGGTGAGGTTACCTTGAACTGTGAACAGGTGCATAAAAAGACAAGAACTTTCGATTTTTCCCCTTAACTCTTTTCCTCAAAATCTTTACTTTCTATCTCAGAGTCCCAATTGAGTGACCTTGAAGATTCCATTTTATTTTTGGCTCAGAAGAGACTTAACAGAGAATTATCCTTGAGCTTAACCTTAGAGATAATTTGCAAGGTCACTGGTATAATTTAAGCCTTTCCAGGGTTGCCTGACTGGCTCAGTCGGTAGAGCATGCCACTCTTGAACTCAGGGTCATGAGTTTGAGCCCCATGTCAGGTGTTTAGATTATTTTTAAAAAATATTCAGTATAATTTAAGCCTTTCCAGTCCACCCCACTCCCAAGGATGACCCTGACCTGTACGCCCTGAAGTTCTATCAGAGACCTGAGAGACTGGCTGGGTAACTATCTCCCTGTGTGCCTCAGCCTAGACTGATTTGAGCAGTCAGGTCTAATACCTGGATTAAGCACTGTGGTTTGGATGAAAGATAACTGAAACAGTGTTTTGGAATTTAAAACATCCTGAAAGAAGACAGGTTGCATACACCTTCCAAGGAATGGTTTCAGGACTAGCTGTATATAGCAAGCAAAGTCTTTATGGGTATATTTTATGCTGTATGCCCACTCTTTGTTTAGGATAGCACTGGTCCCCACAACACCCTTACCAATATTAAATGAGAAGATGGTCTTCTAGAAGAATGAAACTGAAGAACATGACTGCCTTATTAATTAAACTTTGGAAGACTCACATTTGGGCTCTGAGTCTTAACCAGCTCAATATGAACTATTTATTCAATTTTTAAATTTTTTTGTTAGTTTTTGTTACAGGAGTTTTGTTTTGTTTTGTTATTATAGCTATTTTCAAAAACCACAAATTTAGAGGAAAGATAATTTTCAGACACACTTCTAGAATCATTTTATAGCTAAGCTGGCAGAGATTTTAGAACATTAAATAATTAGAAACAGGCCTAAGTTTCTGTATACAAAGACAAAACAGTAAATTGTGATCAGAGTCCTTCTTCTTATTACAGTACATCTATTCTCACTAGGCAATTTTAAAATACCAAGCTGTCTTCAGCAACAGTAATTCAGTGGGTTTGTGCCTAATATATTCATGAAGGGCTTTGATGGATTTGATAACCATAAGCAGCTGTTAACATTAAATTGCCATTTAATTTTTTTCAGTGACTTTCAAAGTTGTCAATATTAAACAGTAGTGTTTTACAAATGACTACTCTAAGACTAATAA
Organism: Ailuropoda melanoleuca; assembly: GCF_002007445.2. NCBI lineage: Eukaryota > Metazoa > Chordata > Mammalia > Carnivora > Ursidae > Ailuropoda > Ailuropoda melanoleuca. The sequence continues at coordinate 164,332,148 of NC_048218.1, forward strand.
GAGCAAAATTAAATAAAATATAAAAGTCTCAACCAAATTCTCCCCTTTCTTCCGTAAGGTCCCACTACTAAGCAAACAGAAGGGAAAAAATTTTACAGGGCTTGAAGCGCTGCTTTGTTATATTTGCCTATAATTTCCATTGTATGTTACTATACTCAGTAATTCTTCCATCCCTTCCCCAACCCAACCCATTTAATTTTTGTCCTTTTGTCATCTATCTCAGCTTCAGTTGAAAAAAAAAATGAACTGAGGAAACTACTGGTCAGGTCTATTTAAGTATAAACAACCTTAACTGCAGTGACAAAAAAATTAAGCATTAAGTTTGTCCTCATCCTCCCACAATCAGGTGACGTATGTGACTTCTTATTGTTATTATCGATAGTTTTTATTTTTCCAGGTTTTCTGAGATAGCATTGACATATAATGAGGTATATTTTTAAAGTGTACAGTGTTATGATTTGATATATATGGAAGCCTGGGTGGCTCAGTCAGTTAAGTGTCTGCCTTCAGCTCAGGTCATGATCTCAGGGTCCTGGGATCAAGTCCCACATCAGGCTCCCTGCTCAGCAGGGAACCTACTTTTCCCTCTCCCTCTGCCCCTCCCCCTGCTTGTGCTCTCTCTCTCTCTCTCTCTCTGTGTCAAATAAGTAAATAAAATCTTTTAAAAAATGATCTATATGTATAATACACAGTGTTTACCGCAATAAGGTTATTAACACATTGAGGCATGTGTTTCTTAATGACCTAGGTGCATCAGAAAAAACAAAGGACCACAGGAATATTTTAGATTCTGCGCTGATGGCTTACTCTTCAAGAATTAAATAAGAACTCTAGCTCTCATATTAAAATTATTTAATTTTATTTCCTCACCTGAAATAAACTTTATCTATTATGTATTATGTTTTAGAAAACATAAATACAACACTGAAGCTATGGCATTTGCTTTGAGAAAATGGAAGTAAGCAGTTTTAAAAACCGTATAACAATAAGATTCTTTACAATATTGTAAACATGGTCTGTTAATAATTGCTCATAGAGTAGATACAATTCAGCCAGGACCAAAGCAGGAGCCTGGACATGCAATAATTCAATGAATGATTAAGAAGAGGCAAATATTAACTCAAAAGATTAAATTGGTGAAGGGGGTCAAAAAGTAAAAAACAAAAAAACTCCTACAAACCAATAATAAAAACACAAACAACTCAATAAAACATGGGGAAAAAAGATTAAACAGGAAAGAGATGTAGAAGTCACGAGTATAATATAGAAAAAGAAACATTAGGGCGCCTGAGTGGCTCAGTCAGTTAAGCGGCTGCCTTCGGCTCAGGTCAGGATCCCAGGATCCTGGGATCGAGTCCTGCATCACGCTCCTTGCTATTCGGGGAGCCTGCTTCTCCCTCTGCCTGCTGCTCCCCCTGCTTATGCTTGCTCTCTGTTTCTCTCTCCCTCTCTCTCTGACAAATAAATAAATAAAATCTTTAAAAAAGAAACATTATGTTTATATATGCAAAAACGCAGGGTATTATATGTATATAATTCTCTGTGTGTGTGTGTGTGTATCAAATCCACATTCAATCCCATTTCATAATACAAAATTTTGAGGGTACATTTTTACCCTCATCCCCAAAAGCACAATTTTATGACATTTTACTTAATAATCTGGATCTCAATTCTTGCCCTTTTATTTTTCCTGTTTGGATGACTACTTTAACATGAGTTTATGGACTCAATTTTGGTAAGCAAAGAAAGTCAGTACTGTTGACATCTACCCAGCCTTCACAGTTTGCCTGCCACATGTGTCGATGGCACAATGAAGGACAGCAAGAATGATGCAGTTTACCATACTCCTGGGCTTTGCTGTCCCTCAGTCCATTCGTTCAGCGTTCTGAAGATACATTGCTATCTGTTGGCAACTTGCTTCCTCTTTGTTCTCATTCTTTCCTTTGACCCTGACATCATACTATCACTTTAAACATTGTGCCTCGCCCAAAAACCATCTATAAAGAGGAAAAAGGACTGCCAAAACTGATTCCTCTCCAGCCAGTTTGCTTTATATTGCCATGAGCATTTGATTTTTGTAATAGCCATTTTAATTTTTTTCAGAGAGGTAAAAAAGCATTCTTATATTTTCATGCAGTCCTGTCAAAATGTATACTTTTCAAAATCTAGAAAAATTAACTTGCCAGAGCACAGAAAAAGGACTTCCTGAAGCGTCCCCAAATTACATGCTTTCTTTTATTATGTTTCCTCATTTTTTATATTTTCAAATAAAATATAGCCATGTAATTATTGGGGAACAATGTTCGTATGGAACATTTTCAGGGAAATTGTTGTTTTTCAAATGGAAAAATAAGTTCTACATCTGTGATAACTGTACTGTCATGCCATTAAGAACTATTTAGACCACACATCAACAAGGCAAGGTTAAACATTTTCAAAGTCATTCAAATAACAAAAAAATGTTACTTGTCTAAAACAAAATATTACACTTTTAAAGGTAAAACTACATCTTAGTTTATTTAATATATTTGTAAAAAAAAATTGGCAAACTTGACAAAATAGATTCAGCATATAATCTGCAAATAGGCCAATTTTGGATACTATCTGAAATTATTTTCTCTGGCAGATAACAAAACAAATGTCTTCTGCTCCTCTAGATACTTTTGTGGTTCACTTTTTTTTAAAGATTGATTTGAGAGAGAGAGTGTGTGCGAGTGGGGGAGGGGCACAGGGCTTGAGAGAAACTTAGGCAGACTCCCCCCTGAGCGCAGAGCTGCAGCGCTGGATCCCACAACCCTGAGATCATGACCTGAGCAGAAACCAAGAGTTGGACACCTAACCAATTGAGCCACCCAGGCGCCCCTGTGGTTCACTTTTTTGTTGTGGTTGTGTTTTTATCTTGTTTGGTTTTTTTTTTTTTCTCAATTCAAAATATTTGAAAACCATTTTTCATAATTTAAACTTTCAGTTACTTTGGCTTTTTTTTTAAGATTTTATTTATTTATTTGACAGAGAGAGAGGGAACACAAGCAGGGGGAGTGGGAGAGGAAGAAGCAGGCTCCTAGCAAAGGAGCCTGATGTGGGGCTTGATCCCAGAACGCCGGGATCACGCCCTGAGCTGAAGGCAGACGCTTAATGACTACGCCACCCAGGTGCCCCGTAAAGTTTCAGTTACTTTGAAATTTTGGGTCATTTCAGTCATTTTAGCCTCAGTTGAAAGACATGACATGTAAATACAAGAAGTCAGACCTGAATGAATTAATAGAAAGCATATCCCATTTTCCTTTTCATATATCATTTCTTAATTTAAAAAAAACTAATATAGGAAAACGAATTTGACAATGAATTATTAGTAAAAATTCTCAAATTTGTACATTCAAATATATTCATGTTCTTGATCTGTCATAATGAAAGACAGTATTAGTGTTATTCAAAGTATAGTCTACTGACAGGTGCCAGTCCACAAACTGTTATCAGTCCATGAAAAGATAAACATAAGATGTGAGAGTATTTAGAAACTTTTATAGCAATTGGACACTGCCTTAATACCTCTTATTGCATCTTATTAAAGTATCAGTCAACATAGATTAGAAATTTAATAACAAAAAATAAATGTTCTTTCACTGTAGGTAGCTTGAGAAGCACTAGTATAAATAACCAAAATCAAGAGACATTATCCAAACTTAAACTAATAGTCTTAAACTTTTTCCTAATAATTATGTTTTTTTAAATCAGTTACATTATGAATACACAATCAAATTGAATAGAACACAAAGATTTCATTAACCCATCATTTTTTATAACACCACTATCAGTAACAAAATTTCTAAAAGCTATTTAAACAAAGTCTGTATCTTCTTCCTGTATGTATCTCTAACACCTACCACACTCACAAGCTAGCTACTAAATAAAAATTTGTTTATCTAAGGGCACATCAGTGTAGATTGGCCATGAAGAATCAAGTCAATCAAATCTTTGCTATCCAACTCAATCACAGAATAACCTCAAGTTTCATCTCTTACTTCTGCGCCTTTCTCTCCTTTAGGAATGTCTATGAGCTCCACATGAATGGAGCACAGAGGGTTAACTTCCAACTGTCTGCCCAGAACTTTGCATAACACCTGGCACGTAGGAGTTAAATAATTGTTAAATGTATGGTGAAGAAATGCTATCTAGCAATAAAATAACCACAAGTGGAGAATAAGATCACAAAAGAGGAAAATGTAAGAACTCTACCGTATCAGTTAGCTGTTGCCACAAAAATGAAGTGTAACTATCTCAAAATTCACTGAATTTAAACGACAATAATTTATTCTCAGAAATCTTTGGAGTAGCATATGATCAGCTGAAGGGCAACTCAGTCCTACTCCACATGACTCTTGTCTTGGGCATGTTCTCAATGACAATGATAGAGGTTCAAGAAAGCATGCCTAGTCACATAAGCACTTTTCAAGCCTTTGATTGCATCACAACTGTTAAAATCTCATTCACCAAAGCAATTTGCATGGTCAATCTCAGAGCCAAGCAGTGGAGAAATTCTCCTTAATCATAGTGGGACACGGCAAAATTACTGCAAAGAATATGGAATATGGATGTATAATGCTACTTCTGGGGAGAGAATGAAAAGTTGGAATAATAATCCAGTCTACCACACTGCAGTAGGGAGAAATAATGACCCTCACCAAAGGTTCCACATCCTAATCGCAGAACCTGTGAATATGTAATCTTACACGGCAAAAGGGACTTTGTAGAAGTGATCAAGTTAAAGATCTTGAAATAGGGAGATTATCCTGGATTACTCACATGGGCCCAGTGTAATCTCAAAAATCCTTATAAGAGGGAAGCAGGAGGGTCAGAGTAAAAGAGAGGTGACAACAGAAGCATAAAGAGATATTAAGATGCTGTGCTGCTGACGTTGAAAATAGAGAAAGGGGTCACCAGACAAGGAATGTAGGTGGCCTCTATAAATTAGAGAAAGCAAGGGAAAGGATTCTTCCCTGGAGCCTCTGGAAGGAATGAAGCTCTGCTGACACCTTGATTCGAGCCCACGGGAGGCCATTTTCAACTTCTGACTTCCAGATGATACATCGTGTCATTTTTAGCCCCTAAACTTGTAATAATTTGCTAGAGCAGCAATTGGAAACTAATATACACACTTATAAAATCTATAAACTGAGTAAGAGATTTCCAAATAATCAATAGAACCAACATATGGAATCATACTACCAACTAAATATGATTTCAGCTAATAGGATTATAATATAATATAATAACATAATAGGAAACATATTAATACTTATGACATTAGTTTCCTTAATGTAAATAACTATTAAATAGTTTTCTTCGTACATCAAACACATTTCCTGGCAAAAACTACTGAGACCATCATCTCTAAACTCCGTACTTGAATAATGAATGTAGTTTAACAACATCGTATTTATAAAGGCAATAACTATGTTAGTCCAGCCCTGATGAACTTCTCTGAGTTTCTTTCCATCTCCAAATTCATGCCAGTCTGCCTTCCAGTCTGTTTTTTAGATCTCACCATCCACTTACTAATAAACTTGTTCCAGGGTAGTTCTCATATTTATCCCCCAAATGAGACTCTGAGGTCAGAAGACACCATTTCATTAATTAATCATCTAGAAATCTCTTAAGTTCCTCCTGATTGCCAAAATGACTCCATTATTTCTATTTTATGCTTAGAAAAATTTCCATAGGTGAAATTCATAAACATTCCAAGTATAAACATATAATTTTAAAAACTGAATTGCACAGAACTTGTTTGGGACTTTTAAAATTATGTTGTGATTCTATAAAATGCATAAAAGCAATGAAAGCTTCAGTCTTTGAAAAGGCTTAAATTCTTTTAGCGTGAGTTCTCATTGAAAATTATTTTCAGTTGTTTATTTTTGATAGTGAGAGCCTTTGAATGTGGTACCTATGTGGTGCTGATTCTCTGAAAAAATGCCACTTAAGACTTACCATGTGTGGGTTAAATGGAAACCATCCAATTTAATCATAGTGACCCTTCCTAACTCATCACACATTCGTAGGATCATCTTTTATTATTTCTACTCATGAAGGTTCATCTGAAGGAAACTAACGCTGGAATTTTTGAGTACTACATTTTTTGATGTTTTTGGGATTTGCTGTCCTTATGTGATTGCTTTAAGTAGCAACAAATCAGAAAGCCATCATAAAATTCAGATGAGTCAGCCATTCCTGCTGTCTGGGTCCATCATTGGTATTTGGGGACATATAAATGAAAATGTGCTCCCAAAATACATAAATAATCTTCTGATCAGCTTAAATCAGAAGTATATATATATTTTTTTTCTCATTGCTATAACATCCTTTTCCACAAGGGTCAAACATTTCATTTCTTTTTACTGACGCATATAATCCTAAAACATTTCGATAAATAGAAAGCATTTATTTTTCTACAAATATTCATTCTAGTTCTATTATATATGTATTGTTAACTTTATTTAAGATTTTTAAGTAACCTTTACACCCAATGTGGGGCTTGAACCTACAACCCCAAGATCAAGAGTCACATGCTCTACCGACTGAGTCTGTACCCCATATTACTAACTCCTGTGGCAGTGGGCTCCATATAAGTAGCTAAATGCGGATTTGTAAAATAGGAAATCTTGATAAACTTTTGATGTAAATTCCAATTATTTCAATAAAGTCTGCTAAAAGTAGCCTCATTTTTTTCCATTGGAACTATTCAATTAATATTGCCCTTCTTAGTTTTACATACGAAATTTAAAGACCATAAGATCAAAATGTGCTATTATCTGTACAGTGAAAGCTTGTATACTGCTTTTGAGGAATTCCTTTATTTAGAAAAATACTGTAAAAACTAGCACTGTATATTTGGTAGGCATGGTGATGTACTCTCTAGAAATAAGGAAACTGGGAAAATAGATTGCCCTCTGAGAATTAAACCAGGAAATCAACACATAAAAGGAGGAGCAGCGGATATATGCAACCACTTAAAAGAAACAGTATCTGTCTCCACAGCCCAGAAGACTTAGCTGTAGCCTGATTAAATATGGAGACCTGTCTCCCAGCCTTGTGGTCAGCTCTACGAGTACAGAAAAGAACCACAGAGGCAAGCATGACAGTGTTCACCTAAACACTATAGAGGAGAGAGCCTTTGCCAGGAAACTTTCATTTAGTGGGTGAACCAGGCTTGTTTATAAGCAGATGGGAATAATCCAGTTGAGAAGACATTTAAAATATTTAAGATACAGGACAGAGAAGTGATAATCTATAGCACATGTTTCCTGAGAAGGCAGGAGGTGCTGGGACTCAAAGCACACGTGGAAAAACTGACCTTGGATAGGAAGAGAGACAGCTCTTCTATTGTGACAAGAGGAAAAGAGGCCAGGATGATAGACATAGGTGAGTTTGGAGATCTGGTATTAGAAAATTGAGGAACATTCCATCTGAAGGCTTCTATTTTCTCTGAGAACAAGGCATGATCATCTATTGAGAGTGTGTGTGTGTGTGTGTGTGTGTGTGTGGCAGGGGAGAGTGTGGTCGGGGTAAAAAAGAGGAGGAATTTCAGGATCTCAGGTTTGATTTTTTTTAATGTTTAATAAAGATTAGCAGTAATATCTTTAGCTAGATTTCAGCTAGCATTCAATTTGACTTTAAAAATCTGGAATGAGAATATATATATACATATATATATATATATATGTAAAGTCAATGTGCTCTTATGACATCACACAATGAAATGACTATTCACACATTCTTCAGAACAAGTCATGTTAATTTGTATGTATTATGATTTATATATTTATTTTATTTCATTATACAAGAGTAGAAATTAGTGATAGAACTGGGATAAGAACTCTGACCTCACTTTACATTTCAACTGACTTGTAGAAAATGTTTTCCACTATGATGTCTATTTTTGTTTGTTTTGCTTTTTTGTCTATGTTATCCACAACAAACAAAGACAGTCACATCTTTTTAATTGGATTTTAAATAGTTGGAGTTTACTCCCAACGTGGACTCAGTGAACCCGAAAGCTGATATATTCGGTAGAGTTAGATTTGACTAGGAATTACAGAAAGCCCCAAGTACAGTGGCTTAATCCGAACAAGTGTTTATCTGTCTGTTGTTTTAAAGTCTAGCCAGACCATCCCGGGTGGTATGGTGCTCAAGCTGACACAGGACAGTTCCACTCTTATTGGCCAGAACTTAGTTACACGGCAACACAAGGCCAAAGGGGTCTGGGAAGTATTTATTTGGGGGTGGTCCCACGCTCAGGTAAAAATTCTGTTAGTCTAGAAGAAGAGGAAAACAGATATTAGGAACAGACTAGCAGTCTGCCATGGAGTTGAATATGTTTCTTCTTGCTGAATAACAGCAAGACATAATGTATGCCAGCACCAAGTTCTGAAATCCTGCAGAATGTTTAAAACAAACAAACAAACTTTTAGGCAATTACTGCACTTTCTGCTTGTCTAGCTGCTAGCACCTTTACTCCTCTCTCCTGGGTGAATATTCTTGTATGCGACAAAGTCTCAATTCCCTTGTTTCTCTAGATTTGAGAAAGCTTTTCTTCTTAATTCTGCCATTTCCTGAATTGGAGAGATTAGCCATCTGTTTCAACCTCCAAGCAATGGGAAATTTAATCTACATCTATTTTATTTCATATATGCCAGAAATGGGTTTGCAGTATTAAGAAAATGAAATAGTAATTGTTATTAATACATTCTCATGGCTTAGCTACAGAATCCACTGCCTATTAGCTAAAAGCAGAGCATTATCTGATCAGCTAACTTAACAAAGAAAGTGTATTGTTGATCATAAATTTAACTGAAATTGAACTTTCACATGTTGATATAATCGAACTCTGCATTTTGGACCTACTATGCAAAATAAGTAAGAGTGTTGGTAAAAATACCTTGTTTTAAAATAGAAAAAAGTTACAAAGCTTTTTACGTGAAAAATTAATTCAGTGCTCACTAATACAGATGATTTAAGACTTCAGTAAACTCAAAGTTAAAGCAGGATTTTCCAGCATAAAGTATTTTCAGAGAACAAAATTAAAGTAGAGATTTAAAACATTTTATTATTGCCATAATGCGACGGCTGATCCCTTCTTAGGATGATTTCCGTTTTTTTCTTTTTTTTCCTTTTTCCTCTTCCCTGAAGATTTTCCAGCGCTTCCTATAACAGTAAAAACCTTAGGAAGTTTCCTTGCCACCTCACTGATGAAGATTTGGAAGCAGTTTCTGTTCTGGTTCTTCTTGCTGTTCTCCCTGACATCAGCAGCTAGAGTACAATTCGAAGAAATTTGAGATGGAAAAAAGGTTTCTCAAAAGTGCTTCGAAGCTGGTCAGAAGCATTTTTACCTGAGCTGCTATGTCCTATGCTCAGAATACAGCATATGATGGCCTATGATGAAGCTGTCATCGTGGCACCCTCAGCCATTAATATGTCACCATTCTAAAATAAAAATCAAACCTGAACTCTATAATCGATTGGTCTTCATTTCTTCTAAGGAATAAAGACAAACATGAATGATTCACTTCCATTTATAGCAGTCCTACATTTAAAAAGGCACAGTAGTCTTTAAAGTATTTAATTAAAAATGATAATGTAACACATTCTCCTGCAACAACAACAACAACAAAATCAAACTGGTATAAAGTGAAAAAAAAAAGTAAAAGTACCTTTCCCCTTCCCCAACATTATTACTCAGAATTTTAATAGGTATTTCCAAAATACCTTCTAAAAGGTTTGTACTTATTTGCATTCTACTATTCTTGAAACATCTTTATAAATAAATGCACTTAGTAACTTGTTATTCATTTGCTCAGAGCCTTTCCATATTTATTGGTTATTAACCTAATTTAGTTTCACAGCTTTCCTATGAGATGAAGATATTAATCTCCCAATTTTATAAACCAAAAAACAAAAATAAGGAGACTTTAAGTTGCTCAACAGTATCTCCATGGTGTGCTAGGAATTGTTAACTTCCTACCTTGTGGGAACATTATCTAGCCACTGACCTAGTCTCAGGTTAATTGGGAAGGACAAAAGTAAAGCCTACAGAAAATTCTTAGAAAAGACACAAATACTGAGAACCTGGTAAGCACCAAATATCAGCCTACCAGTCTGGTCACCTAATTTTTTTCTCCGACTTAGAGTTAAAGCCACATTGATGACCAATTTGACGTTGTTTCTATATATGTGTCAATGGGGACTCATTAGCCAACAGTTATGGAGACTAACACAGTTGTCCACTAATAAAAGGCACAGCACACTGCAAACAATGCAGTTCCTGTATTTTAGAGATTCTTGGAAATGCTTTATCTTTAGTTTCACATCTCATCACAAAATCTCTGTGGTACCTGGGTAGCCACTGTGTCTAGTTGTGTATTATTACCTAAGAGACAAAAAAAGCATCTCTGATAGAGAGTGGCTCTGACTCTGCAAGGCTTGGTCTTGGCCTCCGCTGTGACAGTCACTCTACAGAGCATCCAGAAAGTAGATGAAGCTTATGTGAGGATTAAAGTTACAGCTCTCCTCTACAAAGAATCCGATGGCCAAAACTGTCTCTTCCAATGCCCCTTAGGCTGTCATATCACATTGGTGCCCATAGTTCTCACTCAGATGTTTAAAAAAGAGGCTCTTTTCTTGCTGCTGTTACCTCTTGGGTTCACACTTGGCCTTCACATGAGTGACTCAAGACAGGAATTTTGTAGTCACAGGACACCTTTGAGTAAGAAAAATGGATGTCCTCCTCTCTTTAGAACTAGGTTGTCAAATTCCTATTAAATTTAATTCTCTAGGCCTAACTCTATAGGACTAGAATTGTGTTTATTCAACTGATGTTCATAGTTTCCTGGGAGGTTGTCTCTGGATGAGAAGTGAAAATGTTAAGTAAACATCTTGAAGACTAAAAACAAACCTGATTATTTTGGGAATAGTCAGGTAACAAATTCAAATTCAAATTCACTTTGAAACTGAAAGTTTGAGGTCATGTGGGAACCACCTTTATGTCCTATGAATACGTAAGATGAGACAGAGAGACTGAATAATAGGTTGAGCTTTCATACCAATTTTGTTTAGCACATGAAATTTCATCTCTCATCAACAGCTCTGTATTCTCTCATTTCGATGCCTCTCAATCCCTATTATTAAATCCTAATGGTTTCTGATGGTTTCTGCAGATTGGATTGGGCGAGATTCAAGATACCTAATGCAGATTTGGCTTTTCTTTGCTTAATTGTGCATTTGGATGAGAAGTAGCTTTCCCAGTAGACCTGGGAATAGAGTCAGAATAGACAGGATGTGTGAATGAGCAGATGGGAACCTGACCTTGTCCGGACGTGCGGGGGGTGGGGGGCGGGAATCAGTAGCTTGATACCTAGCCACCAACTCTGTTTTCAGCTTTAACCCTGTACTGTATAGTTTTGGAGAGAAAGAGAGCAAGTCTGGAATTTCAGCTCCGTCAATTTATCCCAGAACTTGGGCAAGTTACTTACTCTGAGTACCAGTGTACTCATCTGAAAGATGAGAATCAGATCATTGTTGTAGGTATTATAGATTATATCTGTCTGCCTGGCACACACACAACAGGCATTCAATAAATAGTCACTATAGGGGGGTGCCTGGCTGGCTCGGTCGGAAGGGCATGCAGCTCTTGATGTCAAGGTTATGAGTTCAAGGCCCACATTGGGTAATACAGATTACTTAAATAAATTTTAAAAAACTTAAAAAAGACAGTATCTATAGAACTAGTCAGAAAATAGTGAACATTACCAAGCTGCCAGCCGAAACAGGAGACATTTTTATCACCAGTCTCTCCTATTAAACTCACTCAAATGGTCTGGAACTATAGAAACATGAAGAACTAGTCTAAAGTCCATAAGGAGAAGAAACTGGAAAGCTCATTCATCCATTCAACAAATATAAGCAAAGAGGACACAAAGACGTCAGTCTGTAAGGTAAGTCATGTGCACACATCACTACAACACACAGTAGAACAAGATACATACCACAAGACAAAGTGAGTTAAACTGCTATGAACCTTTGAGAAAGAAAATATTTTTTTCAGTTGAATTACCAGACAATATTATATGGAAAAGGTAAGTTCAAACAGGGTGCTATAGGCAGAGTGGGTAAACAGGGTGTGTTTATGATATAGTGACTAATTCAATTTGACTAAAGCATGGAGTAAATGAAAGGGGAAAGTGTGAGACAAGGCAAAAAAGGTAGGTTTGGACCAGACCATCGAGGCCAGGCTAAAGAATTGGGAGACGTTTTTTCAGCAGAGGGATAATATGATTGATATGATAATAGCTTTATTAATCATTGATCTAGAAGCTTTGTGAACGAAAGAGTGGAAGGAAGAAATACCAAATCCAATGAGGAGATTGCACAGTAAGACGGGAAAGATTGTGATGGGCTGATTTCAGGTAAGAGCAATGGGATTAGAAGGGAAGGAGTGGACTCAAGAGTTGGGGGAACTTGCAAATATGCTGTTAATTAGTAAAGAAAGGAGGGTTATGTATTTCTAACTTATTGTTGTTATCAAAATAAAAACATATTGTTTGATTCTGTCTTTATTTTCATTAGAATAATGGACTGTCTTTAGCTTTATGTTAATAAAGTACCGAATAAATGTGGGATGTTTGATGACAAGTGTTATCATCTGCCAATATTATTGCATTAGGAATTAAAACCTAACACCTATGAAAAATAAATAAATAAAAATAAAATAAAACTTAGCACTATGTTTGACTTCTCTGTTTTATTCTTCCTACGAACACTAGTCTTCTCTCATTCTTAGAAGACAGTTCTCAATCCTGGCTGCTCAGTAGAATCCCCTGGAGAACATTTTAAAAATTCTGATATCTGGAGGCATCTGGGTGGCAGTCGTTAAGCATCTGCCTTCGGCTCAGGTCATGATCCTAGAGTCCTGGGATCGAGCCCCACATCAGGCTCCCTGCTCTGCTGGGAGCCTGCTTCTTTCTCTCCCACTCCCCCTGCTTGTGTTCCCTCTCTCGCTGGCTGTCTCTCTCTCTCTGTCAAATAAATAAATCTTTTTTTAAAAAAAATTCTGATATCTGGGCTCCAGCCCTGGATAAATGAATCAGAATCTCTGGGAAGTGCACTTGGGCATTAGTATTTTCAATTTTAGTCTCCCCAGTGATTCCTGTGTACAACCTCGGTTGAGAACTGCTGACCTTGAACAAGATATACTCTAGTCTCTCTATAAGCACGCTTGCTCACATGCTGTTTATCCATTCATTGTAAAAGTCACTGAGCACGCTCATGGTGGTTCATTCTTGAGTCTCAACAGACGGGTGGTTCCCCAGAATTCCAGGGTGTTTAGCATTCCTCGCTTGTCTCTCCCCATTCTGCACCACTTCATTTGGGGAGAATAAATAATCCCAATTTCTACTTGTAAGTACAGATATGAGAAAAATTAGCCTGCAAATAAAGTAGACACCATTGATAGCAGAGAGCAAAGACAGAAAGAACACAGGGCCTTGGTGAATTGAACTACTACATCAATCAGTCCAGAAGCCCAATCTACCATTGGACTTCAGGTTTATAAGAACCAAGAAATTTATTTATTATTCAAGCCACTTTGTTTGGAGTTTCTTTCACCTCCAAAAGAATATCATATTATCAGCCCTCTATGCTCTCAAAATAAATGGTTTTAGATCTTGTTGATCCCAGGTCAAAATGGCAAGGTGCAAACCTGAAATGTGACATCTTTTATAGGATACCCAGCAACAATATTGTTGTCTTAGTGACATAAACACTTGAGCTATAAGTGCTGCACAGCTGTGAAAACGTGGACTTTGAAATCTGCTGCCTTTTCCAGCTGTATCCTGACCATTTAACCATGTTCTTTTGTTTTGTTTTTAGCAGCATAAATTACATGAAATTCACTTATAGTGCTATTTTAGTGAATTTTCTTTTCGTTTCTTTTTTAGAGATTTTATTTATTTATTTATTTATTTATTTATTTATTTATTAGAGAGACAGCATGAGCAGGGGGAAGAGCAGAGGGAGAGGGAGAAGAAGACTCCCTGCTGAATAGGGATCCTGCCTTGGGGCTCAACCAGGATCCTGGGATCATGACCTGATCTGAAGGCAGACACTTAATGGACTGAACCACCCAGGCACCCCTCAGTGAATTTTCAAAAAAGAAAATAATTCTAAGTTCTAGGCTCTGAATATGCCCTTGAAATTCAATCACATCTATGATATTACCAGAAACTACTATCAAATTTTATGTGTTGAAAATATACTGAAAAATCCATTTCTTCAAAAGATGCTTCCTAAGATATAGAAGAATGTGAAAAAAGAGAGAAAATAGAACCTATATTTACATTTACTTATATGTACATCAGAAAACTCTGAAAAGAAGAAGTTATGAATAGTGGTTAATTTTGAGGGGAGTGGGGGACTGGGCAGATGAGGATGTCGGGGGAGACATATCGCTGTATACTTTTTATATTTTATGATCTTTGAAGTGATGTGATTATATTATCTATATTCAATTTTAATTAAAATATCACTTTAATGAATTTTAAAATTCTAAAATATACTTTTTACCCAAAGCACACCTAAATTAATTGATTGCCATCAAGAACCCACCCAAATGAGAACCCTACCATCTCCACTCAACACCATATTAGACTTTTAGCTTTAACAATACTAAATTAGAGATTTCAAAGTCAATTTGTGCAATGCCCTTTTTAGTGATTCACTTCTGTTAGGACATCCAAAGCATTAAGGTCACAAGTGACCCTGAATCCAAACAGAATGGGATAAAGCAGTCAGAGTAAAGGCAGAGAAGACATGGTTAAAAATGAAGAACAGAAGAGGCTGAGTTGGCATTCCAGCCCAGAGTATCTGAAGAATAAGCACAACTCACAAATCTTATGGCTAACAACTAGATGTCTTACGAATGGTACATGAGGGTTGATTTGTTACAGCTCATTTAAGGTTTTCTGCATCATTGTCCTCCAGCTTACCCCAGCTGCCATTTCAAACCAGATCTGGTTCTCTACTTTCCCATCTCTAGGGATAGACAACAGAGTCCAATGCTAATAACAAAAATAATGATGCCAGCTAACATTAATCGATGATCTGTTACAATCGTCTCCTACCAAGTATATATTTCAGACTCATACTGAGCATTTAGGAGACACTCATAGACCCAACCAGATTAGAAAATCAAAAACAACAACAAAAAATCAACAGCCAGATCACTAATAAACCTCTTTTTTTTTAAGTTGGCTCCACACCCAACATGGGGCTTGAACTCACAACCCTGAGACAGAGTCGCATGCTCTACCAACTGAGCCAGGCATGCTACTCCAGTAAACCTAACTTCTAAAAATTTTCCCCTTGAATAGATTCATAAATTATAGTACAACAACACTTTATAATGATATAAAGCTGCTATAAATAACTGACAACTGTATTAAAACAAAAAAAATATGTAACGGGGTGCCTGGGTGGCTCAGTAGGTTAAGCGTCCAACTCTTGGTTTGGCTCAGGTCATGATGTCCTGGTCGTGAGATTGAGCCTTATGTGGGGCTCTGCGGTTGGCATGGAGTCTACTTGAGATTCTTTCCCCCTCTGCTCCTCACCCCCTCCCTAAAATAAATAAATAAGATCTTTAAAAAGAAAAAAAGAATATGTGTAACATAAGATTAAAAATCTTTAAGAAGCAGAATGTCAAATGGTATGTAAACACATTAACAATTACATAAAAAACATGCATGTGGATGAGGCATAGAAAATAACATACAAATTTGAAGATAGTTGTATTAGAAAAGTGGGATTACAGGTGGTCTTTTTTCCCTTTCTCAAATCTTTTTTCCTTTCAATCTTGTCATTACCCCATGTGTTACTTTAACCTATGTTAGTCAGCATATAGAGTCAGCTACATCACAAGATCCAACATGTTGGTCAATTAAATAAAATCGCGGTTTATTTCTCTCTCATATGACAGTCCAAATATAAGCCATGCAGTGGTGATATGGATTCTAAACTCATTGTTTAGAAAGCACCGTGTGTCTAGCTAGAAATACTGTTACTAAGAGGGACAGAAGGGATTGGGAAATCAACTAGCAGTTTTTTGCCTCACTACTACCTTCTTGTCCTAAGGGTATGAAAACCAGTTTGCAGTTGTTTATGCTTTTAAAACCATATTAACTGCAAATTCTCCACTCACCCTTATCTAGTAACTAGCTCCTTAAATCCGTGATGCTATACCTCTTCACCAAGCACATGGTACCGCTCTCGTCACCAGACTGTTTTGTGTTTCCCCGACCCTCCTATGGCTGGCTCCTGCTTCTCATTCAGGTCTCCGCTCATGGACCTGCTTCCCCAGAGCTGCCATTCCAGAACTCCCCTACTTAAAGCAGGCTATCACTTAGTCACTGGGTCTTACCTTGGTTTTTTTTCCAGACTATCACTATTTAAAATTGCTTGTCCTTATGATTTGCCTTCCCACAATAGAACTGAAGTTCCATGAGAGCAGAGACCTTGATTACCTCAGCATCCGGTGTACAGCACCAAGCACAGTGCCTGACACACAGGAGGAAGACAAAATTGTTAAACGAACGAATGCCCAACCCTGCAGTAACTGTAGTGCTGAAGGGGCCCAGCAAGGAAATAATAAGAAACACCTGACAATGGGGCACCTGGCTGGCTCAGTCGGAAGAGCATGGGACTCTTGAACTTGGGGTAGTGAGTTTGAGCCCCATGTCAGGTGTAGACATTATTTAAACAAGGGAAACTTAAAAAAAAAAAAAAAAAGATACTTGACAATGACTAGACAGTCCTCTGATGTGTTCTCATTGACCTGAAAAATATCAGGGGGAGAAAAAGATGTTTTGCAAGTTAGTGGGAAAATACGTGATTGTTATCTAAACTTATGTAATCTTGTAGGACTGATTCAAGGTGCAGGCACATGCTTCTCAATAAGAATGGCGTACCACTCAGCTCCATTAAACCTGCTCGTCCAAACTCTTGACCAACTCATCTTCCTATAACCTTCTGAGTTCAAAGTAACAGCTGATGGTGTTAACAGAAATCACCCTAACTGGAACTGTAATAATGAACATCAAAAAGAATTATAAGTGAATTGTTATTTCCCTTCCTTCCAGTCTGAGGCAAGTACAATACCCACTGAATTCAAGGGTAACTCTCAGTGAGAATCTGTGGGTGAGGAGAATAAGAGCACTGCCATTCATCTTTATTTTTTTTTAAGATTTTATTTATTTATTTATTTATTTGATAGAGAGAGAGATTAAGCNAAGAGCATGGGACTCTTGAACTTGGGGTAGTGAGTTTGAGCCCCATGTCAGGTGTAGACATTATTTAAACAAGGGAAACTTAAAAAAAAAAAAAAAAAGATACTTGACAATGACTAGACAGTCCTCTGATGTGTTCTCATTGACCTGAAAAATATCAGGGGGAGAAAAAGATGTTTTGCAAGTTAGTGGGAAAATACGTGATTGTTATCTAAACTTATGTAATCTTGTAGGACTGATTCAAGGTGCAGGCACATGCTTCTCAATAAGAATGGCGTACCACTCAGCTCCATTAAACCTGCTCGTCCAAACTCTTGACCAACTCATCTTCCTATAACCTTCTGAGTTCAAAGTAACAGCTGATGGTGTTAACAGAAATCACCCTAACTGGAACTGTAATAATGAACATCAAAAAGAATTATAAGTGAATTGTTATTTCCCTTCCTTCCAGTCTGAGGCAAGTACAATACCCACTGAATTCAAGGGTAACTCTCAGTGAGAATCTGTGGGTGAGGAGAATAAGAGCACTGCCATTCATCTTTATTTTTTTTTAAGATTTTATTTATTTATTTATTTATTTGATAGAGAGAGAGATTAAGCGCACAAGCAGGGGGAGCGGGATAGGGAGAGGCAGGCTCCCCACTGAGCAAGGAACCCAAAGCGGGACTCGATCCCAGGACCCTGAGATCATGACCTGAGCCGAAGGCAGACATTTAACCAACTGAGCCACCCAGACACCCAAAGTACTGCCATCCAAAGGGCGTTCTTGTTCTAAATTCAGTTTGCCGACTTTTCAACCAAATTTAGCGTTATATGAATTTTAATAACAGCTCTTGAAGCATGCCTTATAGATAAGCCAGTAACAAATCCTTTAAGTACGCATAAGAGGTAATTCTAGCAAATGCAAAGTTAAATAAACACAAATGTGAAGAGATATTCATCCTGCTAAATTATCAGTAATCATTCCTTAAGATACTAAGATCCTAAGATCTTACCTTAAATACCAAGATCCACCAAGGGGTGAGGAGATGTTGAGGGATTATAGAAAGTATCCGCATTATGTTGCTAATGGATTCTTGTGCTGAAAGCATATAATATACATTACATATTTATGATTTCCAAACATGGCACATAGGAAGCCACTTGAAAATCAAATTATTCATATGTGATTGCCTCTGAAGCTACACAAAACTTTAGCTTTCATAGAATCACTGATTTAAGAAGTCTTTTCTTGAGAAAATACTTTTTTAATAAGCTTGAGAACTAAAATGACCACCAGTTTCCAAAAGAGAAGTCATTGTTTTCCTTGTAAACCAGACCTCCTCTTGGGTTCCACATTCATGAATGGCGACACAGACTTCCTAGGCACTTAGAGGTATCTGCTATGTTCCCCACACTTCCTGTGTCCACGGAGAAGCTCACAGTGCCCTCCTCATCTCCTCTCAATGAGGTAACAACTAATAGCTTCTTCACATTTCCCTCTACCAACAGCATAAAATTTGAGTTCCTTTCCTATGACATACTACCAGGTTCAGCCCAATTAGGATTCATTTCACTTTCCAGCATCACCTCTCACTACAAATCCCCCAAGCACCGTGCTACCTGATGCTGTAATTAGTATTCACGCCTCTGTCTCTCTGTTGATACTGTCAGCTCCTTGAGATGTGGGCTTGTATCTTTGCAGCTCCGTATCCCCGCAGTGTCTAGCACTGTGTTTTGTGCATAATAGTTTCGTGCTCAGATTCTTTACTAAATAAACAGAAAAGAGGGTGTGGAAGCTTGACAACTCTAATAAAGTATAATCTTCTCACACCACTCCTTTCCTCCCAGCCACTTCCCCACCTTATTAGTACTGATTCCTAAAACTGCACGTGGTCCATAAAGCAGAAGCTGTGGCTATCACAGAGCTCTGAAACCCACACTAGCTGAACTGTCCTGAGAAGTGAAGCCATGCAAGTACCACATGATGAGCAGCCTACCAGAGGCTCAAACATCTGAGAGTCAGCTAGAAATATGACAGCGGTTCCAGCTAATTTCCGCACAATCNACACTAGCTGAACTGTCCTGAGAAGTGAAGCCATGCAAGTACCACATGATGAGCAGCCTACCAGAGGCTCAACATCTGAGAGTCAGCTAGAAATATGACAGCGGTTCCAGCTAATTTCCGCACAATCGCAACAGTTTTGTCCCAGCTGCAAGCATCCCAGCCCTCCAAGCATTACTAGCGCCATGTTCATTGAGCAGTAACAATTGCCAGATGCAGTTCAGAATGTTGACTTGGATGTGATCTTTACCTGGGAGACCGCTAGTTTCAATTCTCGACCTACAGAAACCTAAGAATGGGTTCATCGCCTTCTCTCCCCCATCTCCCACCCATACATGTATCCAATACTCCTCCAGTGAGTCAGAGGACCCATGGGTACTGCATGAGGCATTCAGCAAAGATGCATTAACGTAATCAGGCTGAGATGATAGCGTTTAGTGTGCCGCAATACTCACTTGCCATCTAGACCTTGGTGTCCTGCACAAGTTAGTAGAGTTTTTAAATGTGATTAATGTCCTAACATAGTTTATGATGTGAGATCAAAGATGTAGCCCAGGTTGGCCCTAGAAAAAAGCATAAGAGAGGCAGAAATATAATTCTCACCTCTCCTAATAGCATCACCTTCTGCTTGTGGTATGTGCCCCCTTTATTCCGCGAGGCTCCATCCCATTTCTAATTGCAACTAATCTCTGCTAAACATTTCACTGGCAATGGGCCAGTGAATACATTACATTGTTAATTTTAATTTTGATCAAAGTAATACATGCACATCATTTAAAAACTAAAACTTGACAAAAAGCAGCCCTCTTGCCCATGCTTTCCCAGTCCCTATTTCTGTTTCCCTGTCGTAACCACTTTCAGTTCTTTTAACCGTGTCTTTCGGTGTTTACATCCATTTGACAAATAATGTGCTTATACTGTTATTTCTTGATTTTTATATTTTAAACATTACTTGCTTCCTTCTATGGGAGATGAGGAGTTACCTCTTTTAACACATCACCACACACACCCAAAAACATACACGTATTTCCCCTTCTCCATCTTCCCAATGTAACTACAGCACACTTTTAAGCTAAACCCATAATTGAAGATTAGATTATTATGAATCTATTAATATTGTTTACAGCTCAGTCATGCAATACAGTATATTTCTTGTACAACTTTTCATTTCCTAAAAGCTTATACTTTCCTCTATTTTTTTTGTTGTTGCTGTTGCCTGATTTTCTATATGCCTGTCATCAACTCATTCTCAAACTCTCCATTAGAACTGAAAACTCCTCTCAATGTGGTCAAACACCTCATGTAACCTGTCAGCTTAATTTGTTTCCTGGAGACTTCTCTAACAACTCCTCTGTTCTTCCATTACAGTCTGGACAAATTGTTTCTAGGTTTCTTGATACCTACCACTGTGGGGCTTCCTCCTGCATCATCCTGAGAATTCCTTTTGCCTCCTTCTTGTGTTAGATCCCTTATCTTTTTTATTTCATGTCTTTCTCTTTCTTATTTTACTTATTCATTTTCATGGAGCATATCCTTCCATATTTTTTTGAAAAAGGATGCAGGGGCAGTAACTCTGTTGAGACCTCACATATCTGAAAACATGTTTACTGTCATATTTAGACAGGTATAGAATTTTTGTTTGGTAACCATTTTCTCTCAGAATTTTTAAAGCATTTCTCCATGGTTTTCCAGTTTTTAATATTTAACAGACAGAGAAACTGAAGGCCAATGTACTCAGTGGCAAAACCAAGTCTCTAGATCACATCTCTCTCTCTTTTTTTTAAGATTTTATTTTATTTTTAGTTAATCTCTACACTCAGTGTGGGGCTTGAACTCACAACCCTGAGACCAACCACGCTCTACTGACTGGGCCAGTCAAGTGCCCCAAGATCACATCTCTTTAATTCAAGTGTCAGGAATATTCTTCCCCTATAAAACCCAGCCTCCATTTACTTAAGTGTGGAGGGAACTACTTTCAGCAGTACTTGTAATTGGATAAGGGGCTCATTTGTAGACCTAAAGCTTGAGTCAAAGGATTGAAGTTAGAATGGTAAAATCACCAATGATATGTAGTTGATTTGAGGGACAGGACCACTTAAGTTATACGGCACAACTTTTATTACTACCCAATGTGTCAAGCTGGTAGCTTGTCCTAAAGTTTCTTGGAACTTCAGAAATTGAGTGTTTTTGTTTTGTTTTGTTTTTAAAGATTTTTTAAATTTTATTTATTTGTCAGAGAGAGAGAAGGGGAGAGAGCACAAGCAGGGAGAGCAGTAGGCAGAGGGAGAAGCAGGCTCCCTGCTGAGCAAGGAGCCCGATGTGGGACTCAATCCTAGGACTCTGGGTCATGACCTGAGCTGAAGGCAGACGCTTAACTGGCCGAGCCAGACAAGCATCCCTTTAAAGATTTTTTGTAAGTAATCTTTACTCCCAACATGGGGCTCGAACTTACAACCCAAGACCAAGAGTCTCATGCTCCACCACCTGAGCCAGCCGGGAGCCCCCAGAAATTGAACTGAAAGAAAATTCTCCATGAGTTTCTCACATTTGTGCACATCTTGTAAGCAGAAGCACTGACTTGCCTTTGTTCTGAACTATCTTTTCTAGAATGTATGTATAGCAAACAGCCATGGGAGAATCAGATAATGTCATGCATTGGAGCAAAGGGCAGGCTTGCTTTCAGCCCTGGAAGATAGAGATAGTGTTTTCCTCTGGAGGAAAAGGCAGACATGATTACTGCCCATTATGAACAACTTGGGTTCCCTCACTCAGGGTTCCTCACCGGTAATACTCCTCACTGGATGCGTAGGTGTGACCTGATCCTGCAGGAGTTGAGGCCCAGGGGCCTAGCACAAATGCTGATACTCTGGCTACTGCTAGTGCTGTGAGTAATAAACTACCCTTGGTTTCTGACATAGGAGTATCATATCTTCTGCTAGCATCCCTGAAACTGTGGCAGGCTAACTTGTTGGCTTGCAAGTAGAATAAAATGTCAGACCCTTTGCAGTTCCTGAAAGAGGTATATCCAAAAATATATAGAAGAAACATTTAGGGGGATATGTGGATTAAAAAAAGAGTTTCCTATCAAAATAATTTTTTGGCTTGGAAATACAGATTCCAAACCCAACCAGTCTAGAAGTCTAAAAATAAATATACTTGAAATTTGGCTTCAACAAGTTAAATATTTTCACAATGCATCTCAGGTGCCTATGTTTCTTGTAAGTATTCAATATTTCTATGATTAGCATTCTCTATTTTTGCAGAGCTCTTCACAAAACATTTATCCTCTAAGATGTGACCACTTGGGAGGTAGCAGGAAGAAGGATCTCTTACAATTATCTCAAACCTTCAAGGACTATTTCAACTATTCCTGTGGAGCCAAAAACATAATAAAATCTTTCAAATGTCTTAGAAACCCTTAATTTAAACTAAGCCATAATACCAGGAAATATCTTTGAATACATGGGCTGTGATTTGTTCCTGCTTTGGCATCCTTGGCAACACCACTGAATGCACTAAAAGCTGTGAACCTTGTAAAGTGCTTCATGTTCGGTACTACTGC
This sequence comes from Ailuropoda melanoleuca, assembly GCF_002007445.2. NCBI lineage: Eukaryota > Metazoa > Chordata > Mammalia > Carnivora > Ursidae > Ailuropoda > Ailuropoda melanoleuca. Next base: position 164,355,078 of record NC_048218.1, read on the forward strand.
AAGTAATCATCATCACATCACACTTTAAATACCCAGAAGAAAACACCTGTTTGCCATCATGCACCATGTACTTCTGGCCCAGTGAGAAAGAACAGTTGAGAGCCCAGCATATAGGAGAGTAAGTCTCTGGAACACTGTAATTCATTTATTGTGCTGTCACCTTCCAAAGTCATCCTGGTGTAGAGGTCACTTAAGAAAACTAGAGGAAGGCTCCGGGATGGACCAAAACAGCACTCTGATGACCTTTCCTGCTAGAGCTGTAGTAAAGGGGAAAGAACACAGGCTATGGATTCAGGAGAACGCTATTCAAATTCCAGCTCCACTCCGACCAGTCAGGAAGCTTTGGGCCTTGTTTTTTACCTTTTCCGAGCTCAACTTCCTTGTCTGGACACCGGCTGTGGTAATACCCAACAAGATTGTCTTGACGATCAAAGTCAATGTTTTGTGCAAATTTCTGGTGCATCCAGGATTCCTAATAAATATATGTTGAATACAAATTGCAGAGTAGGCCTGGAGCAGTGCTTGCTTTCCAGATTAAAAATGATACAGAATCCTCAGACCCATTAAAAACCTGATGTCTCTATTTAAAATAAAAGACATTTTCTTCCTTATGTAAAGTGCTTCTTCTTAAAGTTAAGAAAAGTTAACCTCTTTCCTGAGATTATTGTATTAAGATGAAGGTGGAAAATAGATTTGATACCAGCTAATAGACAGCCTTGAATGCCAAGTAGGGAATTTGGGCTTTATTCCAGGAGGAAATCGTTAACGTTTCTAAACTAGGTAATGACAGCTTAAGGAACATTACTCTGATAGCAATGAATGAAATGATTTGGTGGTGGTTAAAGAGTGCAGAAGAAAGATTGGTTAGGAGGCAATTTAAATATTCCATAGCAGAGGCAACCGACATTCAAATAATGATGGTAGTATTGATGGACCTGACATGAGGTCAAAAAATCTCATACTGGCTATAAACTGCTCACGGAAAATGAGTAGTGTTTATCTTTCAGATGATAATGTGTTTATCATACAGTTGTCCCAGTAACCACTTCACAAAATAATTCCTTCAGGTAGTTGATATTTTTACGTGTCATTCTTAATAACATGAATATAAAAATGTGTCTTGGCCTAAAACAGACAATTTTAAAAAGACTTTACTTATTTATTTGAGAGAGAGAGAGAGCATGAGCGAGGGGGAGGGGCAGAGGAAGAAGGAGAAGCAGACTCCCCACTGAGCAGGGAGCCCCACGCAGGGCTCTATCCCAGGACCCTGAGATCATGACCTGAGCAGAAGGCAGACCCTGAACCAACTGAGCCACCCAGGTGCCCCCAAAACAGACACTTTTAAGTAAAGTTTATTTATTTATTCTAATACAAACTCTTCAGTCTTGAGGGAGGAGGATAGAAAAATTATCTCAAAAAGACAAGACATGAATTTAAGAGTTCAGTGAAACAAAGTCAAAATTTTGGCTTAAGCTTTTAGTTTATAAACATGTTAATAAGCTTTTTATACAATGAGAATAGGAAATAGACTAAGAATAGGAATGCACTGAGCATCCTTTCGCCGAAGGCTCACCAGTTGCAGGGAATTGTGGCTAACATTTCAGGTTATGCAGGGCAGAAGAAATCACCTCATTATTTGTGTTCCTTTTATGACTGGAAACTCATCCTCTCAAATATTGCCATGGTTTTCAGCAAGCAAGATCATTTAGGTTTGCCATCTCAGGGGCTATTAAGAAATATTGGGTGGACATTACTAGGTTCATGGGCTTGTTTACTTCTTTCATTTTTCTCTTTGCTGACCAAAGGAAATTACAAACCATTATGTGCAACTGTGCCATCATTACAGATTTATGAGAGAAATAAATGACTCCTTTGATGGATTTAAGAATGCAGAAGGCTTACGTAGATGCTTTCCTCAAAACATAATTCCATTTCCCATTGCCAAACCTGACCTCTCGCAAACTCCTTCCTTCTTTATAACTGATAATCCTGATGTAGAGAAAACAGAATATTGAAGAAAAATAAGTTCATATAATCCACCACTACAATATTCAACTCTTTAAACAAATTCATAATTGTATTCAGTATCTGTCTACTTAAGGGCAAGGTAAGTTTCACAGAAAAGGTTCGTTCCCTAATGATAAAGAATGGCAAATAAACGCTCATGGGTGCTAAACCATGCCCCTCAAAGTCTGACGGTTTTAATCAACTACACCTCAAGTAGTTAGGAATAACTGAACATTTCTGAGTATGGAATTCGCAAATAGAAACTGGGAAGAGTTAAACCTGCCAAGATGCAAAGCAACATAGTTCTGTGTGGTACTGAACAACTATGAGGCCAAACGCATGGTTTTAATAAATCTTCACTCAGTCTTGATCAGGGAGCAGTAAGAAGCCAATCAAGCTGCTAATGAAGCCAAGTCCTCACAGTACTAGAGTAAAGTTGAGAGAAACTGAAGTGAAAGGAGAAGGAATGTGACAGATTGCAAGAGGGGCCCACCAATGCCTCCCATTCCTGTATGTGCACCCTATATGGCCTATGACTTTGTATCACGTGGATGAGCCTGGGCAAGCCTCCTGATGCCGACAGGCATGTGGCTCTCACTCGAGCAGACACAGAGCCACCACCAGACATATGTAGAGCCTTCCAGCACCAGCCGAGCCAGCTTCGATGAGAGAAAACACCCAGCCAACCCACAAAACTGTAAGAAACATAGCTATTGTTGTTTTAGTCCAAAGCTTTTGGACAGTGTGTTGTGCAGCCAGAGCTGATACAGAAAGTGGTATCAGAACTGGGGGGCTGCTGTGACAGCGACTTAGAATAGGCAGTACTCACTTTGGGACCAGGTGGGAGACAGAGGCTGGAAGGTGGCAAAAATAAATGGTAGACAAAACTGGGAAAATGGTGCATATATTGTTGTTAGCAGAGGCCAGACAATCGACGAAGATACTGCTCCAGGACCCTGGAAAAAAATGGAATCTGCGTCATATAGTAGTGAAATAGTGAAACAATCCCAAAGCTGATGTCTATGATAATTTGGAAGACAGGAAATTTACCTAATGCAGCTGTAGATTTGGGTAAGGAGCTTCCCTGGCAAAATGTTAAAGGAGTGGTTTTATTTTGATTTTTTAATTGCATAAAATAAGGCACAAAACAGAGAGATGAGCTAAAGAGGGAACTGTAGCTTTCCTGCAGAATTCTATAGGCATTTTAAAGGAGCCAGGGGTTGAGAGCTTAGAAAATAGATAAAAATTTATATCTCTGGTCTCTCTAGTCATTAAAGATTCTCAAAGTAAGAAGTGATGTCAGGGTAAAGATCCAAATCGAGGGTGTGGCTGAAAGACACCTCGTTAAACCACTGAATGGTATATGGTAGTACCTAGAATCTTCGGGATGCTGTATCCCAGCAGACTGACATGCAGCCTCAAGTTGAAAGTGGCCTTCTCAGAGAGAGTGGGGTGATGTGCCTCTAGGGCATAGAGCAGGCCCAAATTAGACTCCTGGGAAACCCACAAGTTTTTAAGAGAGTTGCCTAACTAAATTCTGGCCAGCTTGGACTAAAACAGAAAGAACTGGAAATAAAAAGATTTCTCTGGGCCCCCAATTTTCTACATGCAAGAAGCAAGCTGAGAAAGCAACCCAACTACAAACATGAGCTACTCTTTATTGAAGTGGAAAGGTGTCTCAGAAGGAGAGGAAAGAGCCCAGCAGGCAATAAACCCCCTTCCTCTGAGAAGAGCCTGCAATGACAAGAAGCCAGAGAGAGTCAATTTTAGGAAAAACAACTGGCCCTAATCAAGAAACACTACCTGTTTCTTGAGTGAGGGAACCTAGCAACACGTGTCTGGCTAAACTTCAGAATTGCTTTGGACAATTTTTTTTTTGGACAAAAGTTTATTATTCTGAGTGTTACTTCTTTTTTTTTTTTTCCTTTTAAAGTCATCTCTACACCCAACATGGGGCTCGAACTCACGACTCAAAGAAAAGAATTGCTTGCTCCACCAACTGAGCCAGCCAGGCATCCCTCTGATGATTACTCCTTAAGACCTTTAGTATATTCAGTGGTCCAGGGGTGAGAGCTTCGTTCCCTGGTGACTGAAGCTAGAACCACAACAAAGTAGCCCACCCAAAATAGCAGTTATATTCTTTCTTGGATCTTAGGAAGTTGGTAACTTTGCACATTAGAAACTATGTGAGGTTATGCACTTTAATTAGTAACCCTTGAATTCTTGATTATCAGAACAATAAGCTTTGATGAAAACTGTGCCAGTGTCACTAATTCAAACTGCAGTCTTTTTCTTCCCTAATCTAATCTATATGTGCTAGCTATTTTGACCCCAAATCCTCCTCAGAGTGTCCTACTTCATTTTTTATGTTGAATAGAAAGGGATTTGTGTTGGTGATTCCCGGGGGAAAGAAATAGGCTCTCTGAAATTAGTATTTATTAATTATAAACAAAAATATCACAGTTCTTCCTGGAACAATAGCTCCCTAATAGTTCTAAGTCACACCTGTTGTACACTGCAAAGGGCTGCTGAGAAAGCAGCAGCAAACCATGTTAATCTGGCCAAGGACAAGAGCACAAGTTCAGGCCCAGTGTCCTTGGCCATATGATGAAGGATACAAGAAGTGAAGAAGGTAACTTCACCTGGGAGTGGTGATTGGGTTACCCGGGCCTATTTTACACAGGGTGTGAGGCCAGATAACTTTAAGAGAAACTGCACCTGAGGAGGCTGCATCCAGAGAACCTCATCCATGTCTGGACCAGCTGCATATCATAAGACCCTGGACTACGACCCTGATACCTTAGGACAAACTTATGGTGGGGAAGAGTCCTGTGACATGAATAAGATTTTACAAGTAGGAGAAATGTGAATGATTTGTGGCCAGAAGTCAGATTGGCCAACTGTAAAAAAAGAGCCACATATTCCTCCCATTCCTGAACGCAAGCCCTTTTCCCGTATGACTTTACAGCTCAGCCCATCCAGAGCTGGGATCTACTTTTCTACCCCTTACATCTGACCTTGACCATGTGATTTTGCTTGAGCTGATAGCACACGGCCAGCACGACATGAATAGAGGCTTAGAAAGTGCTAGTACATTGGGGCTTGCCCTCTGTTGCTGCTTGGAGTCTTTCTGCCACCATGTAGGGGAGCCTGGGCCAGGCTGCTGGGTGATGAGAGGTACCCGGTTGTCACACCAGCTGACATAGACCACCTCCCATCCTGTGAGGGAAGGTCTCCCAGACCACATCCAGCTTGGCCAAGCCAGTCCAGACCAGAAGAGCTCACAACCCCCACCAATAGCTGTTGTTTACTCCACTAAGTTTAGGTATGGTTTTTAGCCAGAAAAATTCCATGGATAAAAGGGGCTCTTCCTAAAGAAGTTGTTCTTTGGGATAATAGCAAGAGCGGAAAAGATAAAGGAGCCTATAACACAGAGCAAGATTTTACAGGAAAGTGGGTTTTTTTGGGTTGTTTTTTTTTTGCAGGGGGAGTGGGAGAGGGAGAAGCAGGCTTCCCGCTGAGCAGGGAGCCCAGTTGTAGGGCTCCATCCCAGGACTCTGGGATCATGACCTGAGCCAAAGGCAGACGCTTAACGACTGAGCCACCCAGGTGCCCCTACAGAAAAGCTTCTAAAAGAAAATGGAAAGAGTAAAGCGAAGGGCATGTAATGGAGAGGAAAACAAAAGACAGTATCATTGACACATCCAGAATTTGATTTTTAAATAAAAGCAAGAGTCCACCAAGGAATCTACACATATTCAGCTCATACATCAGTAGTCTTACATGCTACAGTAGAGGGCAACTGGAATTTTCCTCCCCAGTTTAGGTGAGTAGGTCATGAAATGGTGTGCATTGTTCTGTAATACGAAGGCAAAAGTTATCTCATAGAAAAATTTTTACCAAGGAGGAGAGAAATAAAATGGGTTGTAGCATTTTAAACAACAAAAATTAATCGGATTATCTTATTCCCCTGAGTCTTCTCATTAATCAAGAATATATGTAATTAATAGATTACTTTCAACAGGTCTCAGGACCTTTCTACTTGCTCTTCTGTCTGGAACACTCCTCCCCTGTGCATTTCCATGTTTCAAATGTCACCTTCTGGTGATGCCTTTCCTAACCACCCTTTTGGAATTGTAAACCATTTCCTATTTCCATTCCCTGCTTTATTCTTCTTCATACTTAAAAACCTCTCATGTACTATATAACTTACTTACTCATTTGGCTTATGAACTTTCTCCCACTAGAATGTAAATTTCATAAACACAGGGACTTTTTTCTGTGTTTCTCATTGTTATATCCTCAAACACCCCCAAAACTGACAGGCTCTTGGGAGGCCCTCAATAAATATTCACTGAAGGAAAGAATTGATGCTTTTGTCATTACATTTCTCTTTGGTATTGTATTAGGAGATACTTGTGATTTTCATTGCCAAAACAAAACAAAACAGAACACAATGTGGTCTAAATGTGGTATCCTGTTCACAGCAGTAGTCAATACTTTCAAAAGGAGGTAAAATTTCAGTATGAATCAAGCCACTTGCCCAGAGCATCATAAGGAAATAGAGAACTGCAAAGCTCCCACAATGATCTGTTTGTGCCCTGAGGCATGAGATTCTATTACCTTTATCTTAATATTCATAACTGCAGTATTATGACTGGTCATAAAATTATCTAGCCCTTTCTAATTCATCCATTGACTAAATCTATGACCACCCAGGGTAGTAAATTCCACAGGTTGGCCATACACTGGATGAAGAAATATTTTCCTTATGCTTTTTTTAAATTCTAAATTTATATCAACCATTAATTTTGCAAAATGAGTGACCCTTGTCTTAATATTTGGAAGACACAAAACTACATAAATTGAGCCTGCAATAAGGATGTCATTTTAGTCATTCTGTATGGTCATGTTCCATTTAACATGTGAACGTGTGGCTGTGTTTGAAGGGTAGGAATAGCTAATTGTTTTCCTTTTAGGTTTTTACCCTCATAGGAGTACAGAAAGGACATGTCAGGATAGAGATAAAGGGAAAAGGAGAAAAGGAAAACAAACAAGGGCCATGTGAGACCGTCCAGACTGTGGATCACTACCATTCTCCTCAGGTTTTTTAAAATTGCTATGGTCTAAGATGATAAGGTAAGGAAAATTGATTCAATCACTTTTAAAGCTGATATTTTCCTGGGTACCCATCACAAGGATTTGACTACTTCTATCCCTTAGGTTAGAAGCAAATGAAAGAAGAAGGATTTGCTCTTGACAGGATCTTATTCTTAAGGCTAAGATTGTCTTTAAAACCTATTAACAAAGTATTTTCTAATATAATGACTGCATGGGATTTGGGTGTGTGTGTCGTTTTTCACAGGCTGTAGTCCATTTCATTGAAATGTGTAAGGTCAGCTAATAGGGGCAGTCTGCTGCCTGCTGCATGATTAATCAGGTTGGGGGCCTCAGTGGGATTAAGCCTTGGAATACACAGGGATTGCTAGTTTGTTTGTTTGTTTACTTATTTATCTTTTAGCTTTGGCAATTCAGAATTTTACTCACTGTACTGATTACAAATTGTTGTAAGAACACAAGATCCTCCATTATATAAGTCTTTTAAGGATACATACAGTTTTAATACAGAGCAAGAAATGGTGGATATACCGATGTGAAATGGTGAAGGATTTTGGCACTTGGGGTTTTCAGGAGATGAAAAGGGTGCACATGAAAAACAGTTAATACTGCAGATTATAATATACCGTGTATCAATATCTACGTGGGTTGGCACACGTGCATTAGAAAAAAGCCATCATAGGCTGGAAAGGATTTTGCAATCATCTGGTACAATGTGAACATTTTACAAAAGAAGAAATGAGTGTTTGAAAAGTGATGTATTCGAGATAACAGAGCTACTAGTGGAAGGCAGGAAGGTCAGGCAATCGCTCTTTCATCAATGGCCAACAATTCTGCCTGTCACAACATCTTCAATAGGAGGACCTTCGACATGTGACCAAAGGCTGATTACTTTAAGATTTCATTCCAGGCCTTGTTTGCTCAAGTTCAGAGAAATCTGCTCCTCTTTCTCAAGACCTGGAACACTAGAAAGACTACTTTGCCTTGGGCATAATCAGTGGGAAAAACAACTTACAAATAAACATACAAGGAAAGAGTTGCTGTGATGCTCCTTCTTCTCTGACCGCCTCCCTTCCACCGCCCCCCAAAAGGTGAGTAGAGTAATGAAAGCCTTTTCAGTCGCGCACTGGCAATACATCTGACAACACTGATGACTATACTGATCTGATACATACTAAAATATTACTTCCAAACCCATGATTCCAGTTTTCTTTAACACTGTGGCACATAATTATAACTTTAGGTCACATATTATGGGTCTGACCAGAGGCTTGGAGTCATGCCACTATTGCTTCTCCTATTACTAATTCTCTATTCTTTAGAGATATTTTTATGCTTTGTGTGTCATTCTGTCACATGGAGTATGTTGTAATGAGTATATTTATGAGTCCAGCCATTGGGAGTGGGAACTGATGTATTATGTAGCCTTGCACCTCACGTGCAGCTGAATTATAACACAGACCTTAACAGCCAACAAGTCTGTGTTCAGAGAAAAAAAGAATTTCCAAACATAAACCATGTTCTTGGCACTAGCCTCGAATACTGGACATTCATAACCCACAAATGCCCAGACTATAAATTTGCAAGTTGCATTAATATGGCAGTAAAAGTCACTCTTCTGAAAGCTGCACTTGTAAAATATTTATAAATTCACATGGCTGTTCCTGGCAAATAACTACATCTGTCAGCTCTGTCTTTTTGCACCCAAAGCAGCAGGGTTGGTGTCCTGTGTAATTCACAATATGTTCATAAAAAATTATTTTGGAAAAATCAAGATGGAAGATATTTTGTTCTAGGGGGAAATATATCTGCTCCTTCAGTGGTTTGGTGTTACTGTTTGATCTCCTAAGATTTTTTTTATCATCAAGGCTTTTTCTTTGAACAAGTTTTCATTTTATTGGACTTATCTAGTTTCCAAATTAGCAAGCTAACTCCTGTGGGGTTGTCTTAAAAATCCCATATTAATATGTACAACAGAGTGGACTTTTTCAGCCCTGAGGTCAATATGTATCAATGCCATACGGTGAAGAAATTTTCTATGTATATTATCATCTCCCTACAGTATTTAGGAGACATTTACATAGGGAGCTGTCTGTACAAACCTGTCCAAATAGTTGTCTGCTTGTTTATCTTTAAGATAGGAGAAAAATAAAAAGAAAAGACACCATATTACATTTTTATATAGATGTATGCCATCTAGGGTTATTCTTTTCAGCTCACTGTTTCTGAAAAACAGACAACCAAACCAAAAAATGCCCTCTGAAATCACACCTACTAACAGGCTGAGTACTTGACAACAAGATGTAGTCTTGTATTTATGTTCATATAATTTTTACAGATATCTAGCTTTTCCTTCCCTCTCCTCCAATAAAAAAATGATTTAGATTGTTTATAATTGAAATATATTTGTTACAGAGACAGAACAGTTAATGGTGAGATCAAAAATATAAAACATCATATAGTATTATGGTCCTTAACTTTTTCTAGATAATGCATCCCCTTAAGAATCTGGTGAAAACGTTGGGCTCTTTCTACAGAAAAATGCAAGTGAATAAACACACACACTCTACACACACCTCTGCATACAAATTCAAGTGTTCAGAGAACACCAATGCCATTTCACAGACCACCACAGAGGAAGGAAAAAGAAACTGTGTATCAGGAAGTTACAATAAAATTATCAGTACAACTAAGCACAGAATTTATCTCCAATCTTTGCAGCCAAAGCAAAAAGGATAATTCAATGAGTTGTATAGATGTCCATGTTTAATAGAGGAATACACACCAGGTTTTCAGGAGACATATTTTAAGAGGAATTTGTCAGATAGATGGATCTTTGATTAATAATTAAACATTCAATGAACAATGTCTTTAACAGCAGTTTTACAAAGGTGTAAACCTATTTTTCAAATGGCCATTTTTACATTGTTCCCTTAATAAATCCTGAGGATATCCTTATTAAATAGTAATTTTTATGAGCAGTTACACCAACGGAGCCTAGGTAATCCGGCTTCTGTATCTGACCTGACACAGCAGCACATGATTTTCCTCTCGAGAAAGCTCCAGTATCCATAAGGCACAATGTGCCTGCAGCGGCCTTCCCTCAACTACACCTTAGTCAGCAAGGCGCCTGGGGAAACTGCGGATTCGGTGCCCCACACACCTGGTGGGCCTCAGTGGAACGAAGGTACCTCTAAGCAAGGCACCAACAGATACATGAGTTACAGGTAGAACTAAAAACTACAAATAGGTTAGAGTGGGACTGAAGTCTTGTCTGACTTGATTTCCATACATTGTGGAGAACTGTATGGTTTATGTGTTGATCTTTTTTCAGCCATAAAGCTGTTCCAGTCAGGCATATCACCTGGGAATGGGAGAGAACTGACTTTAGACCAACTCATCCATCACTGAGGAGAAGAGATACTGGTCAGGGAAACACAAAGCTAAGGAAGGAAGAGTATTATTTGGTCACTAGATAGAAATGGATTGCCTGATTATATTGATCCATCAAATGCTATTCTGGTGATTAGCAGCTCAAATAGTACACATATACATATAATTTTTTTTTCAAAGAAATTGTCACATAAGCTTCTTTAAAGCATGATAGCATGATGTCTTATCAAGTCAGAAGAGCAAAATTTCTTTATAAGATGCTCAAGACAGAAAGCCCTGGTATCATCTGTGTAAATAAGGTCAGAATAGCCATTATTTCCCTCCACAAATGGAAGGTGGGGGTGGGGATTTACTTTGTAGGATTCAGTCAATTTTGTACTGGGCACAGTTTAAGAAAAGAGGTTCCAACATTTGGGACTGGAGGGCCTGGGCTGCATATCCCTCGCAGTGCCTGGGGCAAATTCAGGGGCTAGAAAATCCTAAAAACATCAGCCTTCTCCAGAACTTTCTTTTGAGTGACATATGGGGTAAATTAAATTTCTGTTTAGTCCTGGCTTTAGCTGCAGATGTGAAGGTGTAAATGTGCTTTCCAGGAACTGTAGATTATATGGTCATGATGTAGACCACTTTTATTAGGAGCTCAAGTACCACATTTCCAGAAATATGAAGAATGACAGCAAGGAAAAAAGCCTTTAGAGCTTAAATTACAACCACATCTAATGAACTCAGAGGTGTTTTTCACTTACTAGGGTATTGCTTTTCAACTCCTGTAGCTTAAATGAATCTAGTGATCATAACAGTAAATATGGGTTCCAAAGGTATCCCAAGAGGTATCATTAGTCACATATTACATCCTTTTCTAATTTGTACACTTTCCATGTTTCAGGGTTTCACAGGGCTGCTGAAACCTCCAGAATTTCATGTTTCCCTCAGCAGTCTACAATAACCCTTAGTCTGAATGACATGTATTATTTCCTCCACAAACATGTGATGTGGGAAGCTTAGTAAAAGATTTATTATAAGAAACGGCTCGATGTTTTATTTCCTCCCTTAATTGAATACATTATTGCTCTGTGTTTAGAAATGCTGTGTTGATGTATTACACCTTGGAACAACTACGCACATGCCATCTGTGGCAGGAAGGTTTATTAGACTACAAATCAGGATACAGATGTTGGAGGGAAAGCTATGTATGCTAAGTCATAATACATTACAGCACATTTTAAATCTGTAAATCATGGAGGTCCAGCAGGTTTTTACTCTAAAAAATTAGATATTGGTACTTAGGAAAATGAAGGGACTAGAAACCCTCTCCTTCATCATACATATGATAGGTAAAGTGATAAGCCACTGAGGGGGTTGCTATGTCCCTGTAGATGGGAAAAAGGACTAAGTAACTTCAAAAGAAAAATCTCACCTTCTCATTCCTTAATTCTAGCTTAAAGATCCATATTTACAGTCAGCACTCTGAAGCAAAGGAGCAGATACATCTTCTGGGAGTGTGAATGATCACATATTTATTGATCCATTTCACAAATTTAAATTTTCATCCATTTATTCCAAAGAGCATTTATTGAGTACCTGTAACTTTGCTAGGTGATACTGTGCTCTAGGGTTTTATGAAAATGAGACTCACTTGTATTATTTTGATGCAAGAAGAGCTGTTGGATTTCTTTCCCTCTCCGACTATTTCAAGCTCAGGCCTAATAATGGACAAACTGCTCCAGAAAGTTTACAACAATATACCAACTACCCCATTGGTCAAAAGGATTAACAGGATGAAACTTGGCCAGCGCAGCTGAGAGGATTGCTTTCCTGAGAGATGATGTGATTCTCTTCCATTAGATTCTCAAAAATATAACTCAATTGTACCGGTCTTAAATAAATAAAATCCAGGATGCTCACACTTTCAAGAGGGATTAGTGTTCTGTAGATCTATTGATCTTCTGCACTCTTCTTCAAATATCTGGGGGAATCATTAGCAACACTTTGTTCTGATCAACTTGCCTGTCATCCGAGGCTCTTCCAGCTCTCTACAAATACACTTGTGCTTTATTCACCATGCTTATTCTATAATAAAGACCTAACATTACTGGCATTTACAATTGGGAGGCTTAAGACTTTTAAAAATTAGATTATATATGCCTTTTAAGTAGGGTGTAGATTTTCAAGACAAAGTGGTCTTCTCTTTCCCTGGAACTATTCAGAAGAGAGTCTGCCTTTGGTTGAGCAGCACAGGTAAATGCAACAATTCAAGAAACCACTATAAAAATGCACATGTCAGCACAAGAAGGAGAATATCTTACTTCCTCTTAAGCAGAGTCAAACAGGTGATTATTATTAGCCATCTATCACATTTGTGTAACATTTAAGTTGCATGGCACTGTCACGTATACTGTCTCATTTGCCATATGAAGAGCAGTATGTATTCATTCATTCCTCAAATTTTCATGAATACCTATTGGTGCCGGGTATCTTACTCCGCACTAGGGACGCTATGGTGAATAAGACACATTCTCATCAAGCTTACTTTATAGTTGAAGAGTAAGATGTAAGCCATTAGATCATTCTAAATTGTTATAATGCAGATATGATGAAGTATTGAAACAACACAGAGTTACTGGTATCATAGCTTCATTTTACAGAAAAGGAAACTGTTCAGTAGTATTAATATTAATAGTATAGGATAGTTTTAAATATTAAATGAGAAACTGTCTTAAAGTACCTATACAATGCCAGTCCATAGTAAGGACTCCATAAGTGTTATTACTAGAGAAGTAGCATGAGGGGCGCCTGGGTGGCTGCCTTCTGCTCAGGTCATGATCTCAGGGTCCTGGGATGGAGCCCAGAGTTGGGCTGCCTGCTCAGTGGGGAGCCTGCTTCTCCCTCTCCATTTGCCCCTCCTCCCACTCATGCTTGTGCTCTCTCTCAAATAAATAAATAAAATCTTTTTTTTTCTTTAAAAAGAGGTGTCATGAGTAATAGTTAGAGCAGTGTGGGCTCCATCAGACTTTTTGTCTTGAATCCTAACTCTAATACTTCTTAGTTGTGTGGCCTTGGGAGATCAATAGAATCAATCTAGATCTCAGTTTCTCCAGGCCTAAGATGGGAACACCAAATGTAACCATTTCTTAGGGTTGTTATTGTGAGGATTAATTTGACATAAATGCTCAAAAAATGTTATCCACAGTAAAGATCAAAGCTGGGAGGAGGTCTGAAAACTTGTATCACACCAAACTCCTAGTTGGCTTCTCACAAAATACAGATAGTATAGGCCTGAAGTATATAGTATGCCCTTAAGTTATACTGTGGCAGAGCAAGGTCTCCTGCGGAGAGTTCAAGGTGGGGGAAGGCAACAAAGGATACTTGGCATCTTAGAGCTTTAGGGAAAAACTGGCCCAAAAGAGGGGGAGAGCATGGAACTAGTGGGGATGGGGTAACTGGGCTTCGGTGGGAGTTGGAGTGGACACAAGAGAGGGAATGGCTTTAAGTAGAGAGGAGGGAGGGGCGCTTGGGTGGCTCAGTTGGTTAAGCATCTGCCTTCAGCTCAGGTCTCAGGGTCCTGGGATCAAGCTCCAGATAAGGGCTCCCTGCTCAGCGGGGAGTCTGCTTTTCCCTCGGCCCCTCCCTGCTTGTTCTCTCTCTCTCTCAAATAAATAAACCTTCAAAAAAAAAAAAAAAAAAGGAAGAGAGGTGGGATATGTCATGCACACACTTTGTATTTTTTCTATGACTGGGTAAGAGATAATCTTTCCAGTATGTCTAATCCATATTTTGTAAGTGAGGACATTATTTTTTATTAAATAACTTCTAAAATGTTATGAATAGAGCTTAACTAAGTAAGTGTATCCAAAACACACCAATAATGACCTTTGAAGCTGTCTGATAGACATATATGCTCCTTTCTCTCATTTGGATTCCCACAAGGAAATTGCTGGATATGAAGCAGCAGCAAATATGACTCCATAATATGTGTCATGATACTGAGAGGGTTTTCATATTTGGTACTTCTCATTTTCTTTTTTTGAATGAGTGATTTAAATTTCTTTCTGTACATAATGGATAGGGGGTGGCTGAAAATAAAGTCCATAGATAGCCCTATAAGTGAACATGACCTAAAAACATTAATTGTAAGAGCAATAGTAATATATCTAGGAGATCTGCATTGTCTCCTCAGCAGAAGCCCCTGTGATAAACCCCTCCAGAGAACCTTATTACGTTGTTTTTGAAATACAACTTTTCTTGGTCACCATGCAGCAAAGAATCATGGAGTCTGGGGCGCCTGGGTGGCACAGCGGTTAAGCGTCTGCCTTCGGCTCAGGGCGTGATCCCGGGGTTATGGGATCGAGCCTCACATCAGGCTCCTCCACTATGAGCCTGCTTCTTCCTCTCCCACCCCCCTGCTTGTGTTCCCTCTCTCGCTGGCTGTCTCTATCTCTGTCAAATAAATAAATAAAATCTTTAAAAAAAAAAAAAAAGAATCATGGAGTCTGGGGGCTGCAAGGGAAGTTCAAATAATTTAATCCAAACCTCTACTTTAGCGTTGACAGAATTGAGGCCTTTAAACAATTACTGACTTGACAGTATTTAACAACCAGATATAGTAAGGGCATTTCTGTCTTAATTCAGAAACGAGAACAATGATAACTGCAGACTTGTACTGAACATTTATAATGGGTCAAGCACTAGTTGTTCCAAATGTACTATTTCTTCCCTCAAAATAACCCTGTAAGAAAAGTGCTATGGTAAGAAAAGTCCCCATTTTGCCAAGAAGAAAATATGAGCTTTAGAGGGGTTATTTAACTCACCCTAGGTTACACAGCTAAGAGAGCCAGAAATTAATAAAAACCCTTAGGTCTGCATGAAATCAAGGTCCAGGTCCTTAGTTATTAATATCGCCTGTGGTGACTCCGGAAAGGGTGCTCGGGCTCTAGTGCCAACTTTATTAATAACCTGAAACATGGCCTTGGAAAGTCACCACCTCTCTGGTTCTCAATTTTCCGATACTAGAAAGAAGAATCATTTTCATCCTGTTTGTTCCACAGGATAATTGTGAGGGCAAGATGAGATGATAAGCATTACACTTTTTTAAAATTTGTTTGTTTTTTGTTTTTGCTTTTAGTGAACTCCACCTCCAATATGGGCTTGAACTCACAACCCCAAGATCAAGATTTGCATACTTTACCAACTGAGCCCCCCATATTACAGTTATTTTAAAAGTATTTTACAAATGTAAGGAGATATCTAAAGCCAGAGAATAAAACAGTGGGGTACAAAGAGTCACTATTTTCCCTATTTTCCCGATACACTATTTTCCCTATAAGCAAGAAGGTATATGGCTGGGTTAATAGAAGACAATCAATCCATTCGCTTGTTAACACTGTAACTCACCAATGGGCATGGAAATGTCAGCTGTGACCCCAATGTAAAAGCTGTTGTCAAATGTGGACAGGGAGCTTGGTTTTCTGAATAACCAAACTACTTCACGACAGACTTTCTCCACTAGGCAAACAGCACACATTCACAGCGTGTCACCCAGTTTTGCTACCGTAGTATGTCTCCACCTCAGCACATTTGGGGCCAGATAATTCTTTGTTCTGGGAGGCTGTCCTGTGCATTGCAGGATGTGTACCAGCATCCCTGACATATTCCCCACTCAATGCAATAGCACCCCAAAAAACCAAATGGGACAATCAAAAATATCTTCAGATATTGCCAAATGCTCCGCCCACCCCGGTTGAGAACCATTGCACTAGAACATGATTTTAAAGTAATTCATGAATGTAAACTGAGGAAATGAAAGAACTAAGCACATTGTTTTAAAAAGAAATAATAAAGAGAAAAAATATGTTCCAAGCAGCCATTATCACTTCCAGCTAGCACATTACCAACTTCCAAGGCGATGCCAGTCAGTACAGAATTACACAGCAGCAAAATTAATTAGTAGAGATCTAAGGAGAAAATGGGGATGGGGACCCCCCAAAAAAGTAGTGACTTTCACTTTGTGAAAATGAAGGAAGGTTTTTAAGCAAGTTTATTGAGATGCAATTAACATACCATACAATTCACCCATTTAAAATATTCAATTCAATGGGAGGCACCTGACTGGCTCAATTGGAAGGGAAGAGCGTGCGACTCTTGATCTCAGGGTTGTGAGTTTGAACCCCACATAGGGCACAGAGATTACTTAAACGGATAAATAGATAAAAACCATAAAATACACAATTCAATGGTTTTCAGTTTATTTGTAGGGTTGTACAGCCATCCCCACAACCAATTTTAGGACAGTTTCAGAGAATGAAAGAGTTCTAACCTGTGATTCAAATGCCACCAGTTTAATGGGTCTCTGTTCTTGTACTGGAGATTACTAGAAGCCTTCTCTCCAGAAGTAAACACCCAGACTAGCAATCACCAAGTGGCTGATTAAAATATGACTATATTTTATTCTTGGAGTGGCTAGCTTCCTGTCAAAGAACATACACATTGTCTCTCCTCTTTCATCACCTCTCTAATAATACTGGCTGTGTTATAGGCCAATGTATTACTTTTGAGAACATCTGAAGCAAAAAGTGCCTCAAATTAAAACTCTTGACATATAATTATGGCTTTCCACTGTACCTCACTACCACTAAGATGACTCATAACTAGAGTAGCACGTCTAGGCCAGTTCAGATCCTTGGCAGTAATAGCACAATTCTTTTAACAGCCAAGCTCCAATAGGTAACTCTTGACAAAGGCATTTATTGTTTGTTCTGTTAGCTATTGAACCAGTCTTTGCATACTTGGATGCATAAGCATGCAAAATGGAAATTTTTATTCTAAGTTATGTGCCACACTTTGCATATGGAACAAAAGTTGCTTAAATATATGTCGGAAACTCCGGTGTGTTTTCTCCATAAGGAAAATTTATCTGTGAACAAGGGTCCAACTTAAAATTGTATAGAGAAGACAAATATACACCCTCTGATAAGCTGCTCAGTCCCGTTCCCCAATCCACTCCACCCCAAGCCCCCTCATTAACAAAAAGTTATCACAGTTCTTTAACACGACACAATAAGAATGGTATTTCAACAAAAGATGAAATGCTAAGAAATTTCCTCCAAAAAAACAGGTTATTCATTTATTCCTGAATCAATAAGCCAGCAAAAACAGGACCCTATTTGATCCGGCAAAACCTCCTGTGCTTTTAGATTCTGTGAAAATGGAAAAGGAAAAAAGAATTTCTTCCATATTCTTTATGCATAACGAGAGTACTCATTAAATGATGTTTATATACGATGATGACAGAATGTTTAGATTGCCGCATTGCATGGCATTGCAAGGGCAGTGCCCTGGAGTCTTCCCCTGGTTCAATCTTAAATAAACAACAGTCCTTTTAGTTTTCAATGTACTGACTTGGCTCAAACCATGCCATGAATTACTTTTGTATGAAGACTGCCATAAAAAAAATTAGGACAGAATGCTCCACTGGCAGTTAGAGCCAGTACAAGCTAATGCAAGCAAGTTATGCAAGTTAAAATAAACAACAGAGAATTGGGTGTGAAAAAAATATTAATCAGGTATGTCCATCTGACCGCTTTAACTTTTAAAACATCTGTGGCACAAAGCCAGTTTTTGTCAAGGTCACTTACTGTTCAGAAAAAGCTTTTCAGCTTCAACAAAAATGTCCAAGAAACAAAATGAGGGCAAACAATAACATTCAAACACTGTAGGTGTGTTTCATTTTATGCCACTTGTACGAGGCAGGGTTTTCAACCTAACATGAGATTCCCAGATCTTTATTACTCTCTAGAGGCACTGTTCTGATAAGTTCAAGGGCTTCAGACAAAGAAGATAGTTAAAGAAAATGAATAATCACCCATATCATCAACATTTCTCTGAGAGCTAACAGGGCTGTTGTTGGAGGAAGTCACAAGAACCTGTTTGTCCCCCAGACAGTTGTCCCATAAGCATTCCTCAGAATATAACGATTCTCCTATTAGCATTAAATTGGGGCATTATGTCTTCAGAAAGCTCTTGTTAATTATACATATGTGTCTGTCAGGATTAACAACGCATGCGAGATATTTAGATCAGCCTTTTCTTTTTTTTTTTTTATTATTTTCATGTTTTTTTTATTATATCATGTTAGTCACCATACAGTACATCCCTGGTTTCTGATGTAAAGTTCGATGATTCACTAGCAGATCAGCCTTTTCAATCTATTTTACTCACCTTCTATTTGGAGAGGTTAGATAAGCTAAACACATGTAATCAGAACACAGATGCTGGAGTCCAAACTTGGTCCCATCACTTACTTGTTATGTGACTCTGGTCGGTTTACCCATTCATAGTAGCCTTTGCCCAGGACAGTCTGAAAAATACTATAAAAGCGACAGACACAGAGATTGAGCCTATTGGAAGTGGGAGAGTGAAATGGTGGGCTGGTAGATCCTTATCAGGGAACTGGAACAGTCCTCAGTTTCTGGGTAGTTGTGGCCCCAGGCTAGGAAGGTCAACCTATAGTTTCCCAACTACAAAATAAGACTGATACTAATAGCACCTCCTTCAAAGGGCTTTTAGGGGGATTAAATGAGATAAAGAATATAAAGTGCTCAGCATATGCCTGGCACACAAAAAGAGCCTGACAGATGTTAGCTATTTTTTTCCTTAGGTCCTTAAGAGGCTCTGCAGGCAGAGAGAAAGTATGAAAAAAAGAAGTAGGAGACCACCCAAGGCACGAGTGGGGTGTGTACTGGTTGAAAAATCCTTTACCTTTAATTTATAGTAAGAATGAGGAG
The DNA here is from genome assembly GCF_002007445.2 of Ailuropoda melanoleuca. Classification (NCBI taxonomy): domain Eukaryota; kingdom Metazoa; phylum Chordata; class Mammalia; order Carnivora; family Ursidae; genus Ailuropoda; species Ailuropoda melanoleuca. The sequence goes on from NC_048218.1 coordinate 164,374,376, forward strand.
AACCACATAAGAGTCTGCAGTCGAAGCACTAGAGCCAAAATTTGAGCCACGGACACCCTTCTAGCTTCACGTGGCAATGTTCTGTGGATCTGGTTGTACTAAATGTCCAGGAGTCCCCCACCCCCAATCGGGGTGGACAACCACTTTTGGATCCACATGAGCACATGGGCCAGACACTGAGGTACAACTATTTCTCTCTTCTCTAGTAACAAAACTCTGTGTTCAGGGTATTGGCAGAGATCCCCTATCCCAGCCACAAGAAATGAGCTGAAATTGTCTAAATCGGTCCTAGTAATCTCCTTCCCTTCTTTAGGGATTGGTCAGGGCGTAGGCACATGACAGCCTGGCCAACGAGACAGAGAGTAAGTCCACGAGGACAGGCTCTTTTCCTAAAGAAAAAGATAAGTCTTCACAGGAGGGTCTCCACCTGCCCGTTTGCTTCCTGTCCTGAACATGCACCGGGTGGCTAGAGACACAGCAGCTCTGTTCTGGCCAGGAAAATGACGAAGAAGTTGGCCCTGAAATCATTAGATCAACACAGGCAAGTGCCTACCTCCAGACTCTCTGTTATGTGAGAAATATGAAATCCCACCTACAGGTGAGTGTTCTATTTCTTATAATCAAGCGCATTCCCGTACAGTGCTTATTTCTTACTTCTGTCTGAACCATCTAAAAGATAGGTTTTCCTACTTGGCTTCATTTCAACCAAGATTTTAATGATCAACCAGAAGAAACCAGTCTGTTGCTCCACTGCTCTAAAATAAAAGGAAACAATCATGTGCTGTAATAAGAATTTTGCACCCAACTCATTTTTAATTTGAAAACACAGGTTAAGCAGAAAGGCAGGAACAAATAGTCTCTTACCTACTTGCTTCTTCTCTCTCCCTCTATAGCATTTAGCTTCAAAGAGACACAAAGGGACGCTATTTCATTATTTTTGACAGAACCACTTTTGCAATGCAAAAAGTATGCTAAAATTTTACAACTATGGGTTCCTTGAGCTGGAGTGGGATGAGCCACTGATTTAATGGTCTCTTCTCTGTGTCATCTGCCACCACCAATTTCATAAGCAATGACTGCCATTATTATTCTAATGACTTACAAATGGATGCCCTTTGACAGTACTTCAATGTACTTTTACCTATATTCTATCCCTGAAGGCTCATGACTCTCCCATTTACCAGCTATAGCATCCCCATAAAAGGGACTACAGAGACTCTAAGGAAGGGGATCCTCATTTTATTTTTTTAAAGATTTTATTTATTTATTTATTTATTTATTTGAGAGAAGAAAGCATGAGTGAGGTGGGGTGTTGGGACAGAGGGAAAGGGAGAAGACATAGGTCTCGAACCCAGGACCCTGAGATCATGACCTGAGCTGAGGTGGATGTTTAACTGACTGAGCCACCCAGGTGCCCACGGGGTCCTTATTTTGGAGGAGATATGTCATTTCCTTGCTCCCCTAAGTCCTTCTCTGCTACAGGCACTAATGATCTACTATCTACTCAGCACCACTGCACTCCTGAACCAATCATGCAAAAAATCATGTCAAAATTACATGCCCAGGGTACCTGGTGGCTCAGTTGGTTGGGCGTCTGCCTTTGGCTTGGGTCATGGTCCCAGGACCCTGGGATGAGTCCCATGTCAGGCTTCCTGTTCAGCGGGGAATCTGTTTCTCCCTCTCCCTCTGCCTGCCGCTCCACAAGCTTGTGCTCTCTCTCTCTCTCTCTGCGTCAAATAGATAAAATCTTTTAAAAAAAGAAAAATTACATGCCCACATATGGTTCTCTGGTCTTTCATGCTTGTGTGGGGTTGTTTCCTTCTGTGATCAGACATGATGTCTGAATCCCATGCTGGAACAAGAGTTCTATTCAAATCTTGGGTCTCTTCCTCTACCTACCCTTCACCAATCTCTTATGCCCATAGACTGAATTTCTGGTCTAAACTGGATTTAAGTTGAATTTTGATCCTCACCTAGAACATAAATGATATGAAGCCAGGGAAGTTACTGCTACTTTATTGAGCTATCTTTAGCACATAAAACAGATTCTGGTTGATTCACAGCAACTGCTTCATAAATATTTGTTGAATGAATGACTCAGAACTGTCCCTAACTAGAGATTTCCGTACTGTGCCCTAATCACCAGATTAGACCTTTGTGGGATACTAACATCCACCGAGGCCCATTTACAGTTTCCTTATCTCTTTAAATGATGTAATATGGACTCTTGGACACCCCCTCACCACTGGTCCCCTAATCAGGATACAGAGCTCTCTGCTGAGCCTGTCTAAAATACACCTTGATAAATGAGAGAACTTACAGAGATTATTGCACCGTAAAAGGGCAGAAGACTTCAAAAAAATAGAACACTAAAAATAAACCTTGTCCCTTTCATTTCTCCAAGCAGTCAAAACGTAGTCCCATGAAAAGATGATCAAGATCATTAGCTACCAAGGAAATGCAAATCAGGACCATAGTAAGATACCACTTCACACCTACTGGCACGGCAACAATCGAAAAGACCAAAAATATCAAGTGTTGATGAGGAAGTAGAGAAATTGGAACCAATGGTTTGGCAGTTCTTCAAAATGTTAAATGTTAACTTGCCATATGACCCAGCAATTCCATTCCTAGGTATATATGCAAGAGGAATGAAAACATATGTCCATGTAAACTACACAAATGTTTGTAGCAGCATTATTCATAATTGTCAAAAAGTGAAAACGATGCAAATGTCCATCAACTGATGAATGTATACACAAAATGTGGTTAACCCACACAAAGAATGTTATTCAGCAATAAAAAGAATAAGGGAGGATTCTGGGAAGATGACAGAGTAGGAAGTACCAGAAATCTGTCTTTCCACCTACCCAACAGTTACACTGGCAGAATCTGTCTGGTAACTATTTTAGAATGCTGGAGTCTATTGAAGGCTTGCAACTTTCCGAGTTGGGGAAGATTGGAATTGGCTGGATGGTAAATTGCAGTTAATTTCAGTCAATTTCAGCTCTTATCACAATAATAGCTACTCATCACCCAGTGGCAGATAGCTGTGCATGTTACTGGAGCAGCTTGTAGGATTCAGGGTGGGAAGATCAAATATCAGGGATCTGTGCTCGAATCACAGAGGTGCAGACAAAGAGGTAGTGACTACTGTTGTTGCACCTCCCCTGACTGTTGCAAGCCCCTCCCCCTTTGGCTGAACTGACTTCCCAGGGGATTTAAAGGGCCAGTGCCTTTACATCCTTCATTTTTCTCTTTTCCTCCTTTGGAAACCAAACATCAAAAACTAGGACATTCAAAAGCAACTTTATATATGAGGGAAATTAGAAAGTTACCATGGTTGACCAACAGCAATCATGGGTTCAGAAAAGACCTGACCAGACCTTAAGTTTTACACTTCAGGCTGATTCTTGGCACAGAGAGAGTCTACAACAATTAAAACACAACAAAGCAACAACAATTTAAAAAAGAAGAAGAAGAAGAAGAGGAAGCAAACCCTGAAAAGGGGGAACACTCTGATTTCCAGAATTACCACATTATTAGATTTAAGTGACCAGTTCTCAACAAAAAAATCACAAGACCTACAAAGAAACAAGAAAGTACGGGCCATTCAAAGGGAAAAAAATAATAAAACAACAGAAACTATCCTTGAATAAAAGACCTGATGGTGGATCTACTAGACAAAGACTTTAAAACAATTATTTAAAGTTGCCCAAAGAACTAAAGGAAGACATGGAGAAAATCAAGAAAATGATGTATGAACAAAATGGAAATAACAATAAGAATGTAGAAAAACTAAAAGAAATCAAAAAGAAATTTCGGAACTGAAATGAAAATTTCTCTAGAAGGATTCATGCCAGATTTGAGTAGGCGGAAGAATCAGTAAATTTGAAGATTAGAATAATGGGAATTATAAAATCTGAAGAACAGAAAGAAAAAAGTCTGGAAAAGAGTGCACAAAGCCTGAGGGACCTGTGAGACACCATCAAACAGAGCAACATATATATTGTGGGAGTTCTAGAAGGAAAAGAGAGAGAGAGAAAGGGACAGAGAGAAGATCTGAAGAAACAATGGCTAAAAACTTCCCAAATTTGATGAAAGACATAAATTAAACACCTGAGACTCTCAAAAAACTCCAAATAGGATGAACTCAATAAGACCCACACTCAGACACACTATAATCAGACTATGTAAAGACAAAGAGAGAATTTTAAAGGCAGTGAGAAGGAATTCATCACAGACAAGGGATTCTCAGTAAGATTATAAACAGATTTTTTTCATCGGAAACTTTGCAGGCCAGAAGGCAGGGAGCTAATATATTCAAAGTGCTGAAAGAAGAAAACTATCAACCAAGAATCCTTTATCTGGCAAAACTGTCCTTCAAAAGTGAGGGAGAAATTAAGACACTTCCAGATAAACAAAGGCTGAGGAAGTTTGTTACCACCACACCTACCCTGCAAGAAATGCTAAAGAGAGTTCTGCAGGTTGAAATGAAAAGACACTAGACAGTAACTCAAAGCTGTATGAAGAACTAAAGATCTCAGTAAAGATAAACACATGGGCAATCACAAAAGCTAGTATTTTGTAACAATGGTGTGTAACTCCACTTTTTGCTTTCTACACAATTTAAGAAACTCACATATTTTTTTATTTTTTATTTTTTATTTTTTTTTAAAGATTTTATTTATTTATTCAACAGAGATAGAGACAGCCAGCAAGAGAGGGAACACAAGCAGGGGGAATGGGAGAGGAAGAAGCAGGCTCACAGCAGAGGAACCTGATGTGGGGCTCGATCCCATAACGCCGGGATCACGCCCTGAGCCGTAGGCAGACACTTAACCGCTGTGCCACCCAGGCGCCCCTCACATATTTTTTTTAAAACAACTATTAGTCTAAAAGCTAGTATTTTGTAAACTTAATTTGTAAATCCACATTTCTTTTTCTATATAATTTAGGAGAGTAATACATTAAAAAAATTATTAGTTTATGGTTTGGGTCACAAAATGTATACAGATATAATTTTGTGATATCAACAACTGAAAGGAGTGGGCACAGACCTGTTAAAGGAGCAGAGTTTTTGTAAATTATTGAAGTTAAGCTGGTATTAATTCTAATTCAAGTGTTATAAATTTAGGATGTTAAATGTAATCCCTATGGTCACTATAAAGAACATAGCTGAAGAATATACACAAAAGGAAATGAAAAAGAGATTTAAACATTTTGCTACAAAAAAATCAACTAAACACAAAAGAAGACAGTAACACAGGAAATGAGGGACAAAAAGGCCATTAGCCATATAGAAAACAAATAGCAAAATGACAGAAGTCCCTCCATTTCAGTAGTTACTTTACATATAAATAAACTCTCCAATCCAAAGACAGAAATTGACAGATTAGATTTAAAAAAAATTAAAAATAAAAAAACATGGTCCGACTATAGGTTATCTACAAGACACAATAGAGTTATTGTTTAATGAGTATGGAGTGCCATTTTTGCAAAATGAAAAGAGTTCTGGAGATGGATGGCGGTGATGGTTGCTCAACAAGATAAATGTACTTAATATCACTGAAATGTATAATTAAAAACGGTTAAAATACTAAATTTGATATTATGTGTATTTTACCACTATAAAAAAAATTGGGGGAAAAAAGGAATGAAGTTCTGATACATAATAATGCAACATGAATAAACCCTAAAAACATGATACTTAGTGAAAAAAGTCAGACACAAAAGACCACAGCTTATGTGATTCTATTCATATGAAATGTCCAGAATAGGCAAATCCATAGAGACAGGAAATAAATTAGTGGCTGCCAGGGGCTGGAGGGAGGGGGAGTGGTGAATGACTGCTAATGGACACAAGGTTTCTTTTGGAGATAACAAAAATGTTCTAAAACTAGATAGTGGTGATAGTTGCACAACACTGTGACTATATCACACACCACTAATGATACACTTTAATGAATTTTTAAAATTTTTTAAAAATTTGTTTGACAGAGAGAGAAAGCACAGGCAGGAGGGAGGGACTGAGGGAGAAGGAGAAGCAGACTCCCAATGAGCGCAGAACCCGATCCCAGGACCTGAGCCAAAGGTAGACGCCCAACCGACTGCGCCACCCAGCAGGGGTCCCCACTTGAATGAATTTTATGGTATGTGAGTTATAGCGCAAGAAAGCTGTTACAAACTAACAACAACGAACCTTCTCCCTTTACAATGTTTTTAGGGCTAGAAGACTAAATTTAAGATGGGGCTAAGATGAAAACTTCATCTTCTACTTTCTCCCCTTATTTTCTCCCACTACTCAATCACTCTGTCACTGCTGCCCCCAGGCACTCGCCTGCTCTCTCTGCACAAAGAAACAGCAACAGTTGAAGCAGCAGAAAATCACTTTACCAGGTTCCCACTACCGGAGCCCAAAAAAGTTAGAGACAAACTCGGTCCCCCAGAACCGCTGCCTCTGCCTTAGCTTTGTCTAGGGCAGCATTTTGCTCATAAATTACAGTAATGCAAATAGGAAGTGTAAAATGTTTTATCTAAACAAAAAATTTTAATTGGACTTTTTATATATTCTTAAAGATAATGGCAATCTGAATTATGAATTTTTAAATTTCTCCCCATTTAAACCATATTGCTTCCACTTTTTTTCCTTATTGCTAAACAGTGAAAATTTCTTTCTTACAAAATATAAATAAGTATCATTGCAATGTTCCTTGGACATTCTAACTTTTTCTAACTTTCAGAGCCACTATGTACTCCATCTTTGCTTTTCAACAACTAATCCTCAGTCTAAAAGGGGAAAGCAAGATAATCCCTTATTTAAATGATCAATGGAAGGGAATTAGTACGGCAAAGCAGACAAACTCACAACTCTATCACCCAGAACTTGCGGAATTTTTAAAACAGTATGTCGGAAATAGAAACATGTTCATATTTTACCAGCAGGTTTTCCTGCCTCTCCAAGGCTTCTGGCATCTATGTATCTGTTGTGGGGCCTTACTGCATGCCAGGCACTGTGCAGACACTTCACAATTATCTTAGTTCATTCTCATAACAATTCTTGTGTCTGTCAACTTAGGAGACTTCAGTTTGGGGCAAGCAGCAAGAGCAGAAAGAGAGGGTGGCCAACTGGGAAGCTGAGTTAAGGGTGCCTGCTCCAAAATACCTTCCTTTTGGTTTGTTACACTCGCTGAAATTCCATAAATTAGGTTTTGAAGGCTTTTCTGTCTGGTTTTAGAAGGTGGAGCCTCCTTAAGCAATAATCAAACATGATCTCAGTGTCAGAGATTCTGGGAGCTCAGACTTAAAACAAGTGGACTAAGCACAAGCAGGAGAGACCAGAGAACACAATGCCAAATCTAGCAGTTTGACCCAAGAGGCTGTTCCCACATGAGGATCATGGTCACAACTATTTCTTAGGAGACCCTAGCAGGCCTGTGTTCTGCAATGATGCAGGGTGGTTTTCAGAGTCCCTGTCTTCTTGGCTAGTTCATCTACCTGTTACTTCACTGCTTCTGACAAAAAGACTGTTTTTTAAAATTCCGTCCACCCCCCCCCCACTACGGCTCAGAATGTTTAAGTGATTGGCCCAAGACCACAGAGTAAGTGGTTACAACCAGGATTTTACCCCTCACAAAGTTGCTGTTAATTACTACCCAGTATTTTTTCCCACTATACTAATAAAATTCCAAGCAGAGCTAGGAAGTAACTCAAAAACATTTTGTTTTGGGGATCCCCAACTACTTATTTTATTTTCCAAATATATTTCCTAATGTCTTCTCAAGCCTGACTTTCAGATTTTTTATTTATACGAGAGTGAAAAATGGTTCAATTGTTGGCTTTCCCAGAGCAGTTTCAGTTTAAAAGAAACCAATAATTTAAACTAAAACAATAAAGTTTTAACCTTAGAATTTCAGGCATTATTGAGGATGGAGGCTAGTCCCAAGACTGACTAAGTGGATTGAGAAGAAATATCTTACGTTTGGAACATATGAAAGGCCCTTTAGCACACTAAAACATGTTTTCAGCATTATATTACTATAAATAAGACCGTGGCTCAAAGAGGATTTATTCCAAGATCCTAATTTAAATCAGCAAATGAATGGCTTCAAGCCCCCATAACACCAGACCATTTGATGAGATATTTTATCAGCAAATAGGAAAAACAACATTGCTATGGTGTCCTTTATTCTTGATTTAAAGAAAGGTAGGGGGAAAGCTCTGCTTTTTAAATTCTTCTCTGTCTAGTGTCCCTGACAAACCTGTTTGATGGGCGTCAGGGACCTGAAGCAGAGCTTCCAGGGAAAAAGTAGCCATCATTCATGCTTCATTGGATTTCTATGACAGAATGATCACATTCTGTAGAACCTGGCATAAGCACATCATTATTAAGCCTTGCTTTAGCATTTCTTAACTGATCACGGATGCTGGGGTCCTTGGTGGCTCCTCTCTGCTGGCACTGTTTGTAGTTATTTGACCTTTTCTCAGTGGATAATCCACACAAAAAGCCCTAATTACTTCCCCAGCTTTGACCAGCCAGCAGTGTGAATAATCAATGACACTCATTTCGGTATATTGCACAATCAGATGCTTGTGGTGTTTAAAGAACATTTTTCCATTGACCTGCCACAGCTGTAGGACAATTACAAGCAGTAAAGCTGCTGTTGTAATCACAAGATGACCAAGTGACCTTGTGGGTTTAAAGTTGATGACTGGGGCCTTGACTGGGGCATCATCATGATACAGAACATATTTTGGGAGAGAAAGGAGGCTTCATTGTATGCTAATGGGACATGCTGAGCCCCAAGAGCAATGCTCTGAAATATCGACAAATCAAGAGACTCATATTGGCAGGTAAAATTCAGTATTTGTATCCATGGCTGCAGCTACTTCTGACTATTGTCTATAAAATAGTAAACAAATAAGACTGGGGGAAAAATTGAACTCTAGCCACACTTCTTCTTAAGGTAAACATGAAACTAAAATTGAAGCAAGGTTTCCTGTCTAAATAGATATTGAAAGATTCCTAGGATGTTAAGATATTGTAACATATTCAAATTCCAATAAATCCCTATCTATTCTCAGGGCAAACTGTCCCCACAAAGGTCACTATTAAAAAGATATGAAGTCTGTGGTTCTTTGAAATAATGATTAATTACCAAATTACATATAAAGCTGAACCATAAAATAAATGATAGGAAAATGGAATATGGCAACATTTCCAAGAGTGTGTTCCTAGGGACACTACTTCTCTGAAAATCCTTTGGAAAAAAAGAATCCAACATCTAATAAGTTTGGGAAATGCAGCATAGATATCTTCCCCTTGGAGATTTACAATGTATATTAGCATATCAAAGGTTCTGGAATGTGTTCCTCAAAACAACATTTTTGGTAGTACTATATATAGGTCTTTTTTTCCTTATTACCATCTTATATGAAAACTGAATTTGTAAATATTTGTTCTTGACTCAGAATGTCAATGAATAGACTCTCAACTTTGCTTTCGAAATCCCTTAAATTTTCATAAGGTAGTATACTTATTAAAAGGAACATAAAGTAAAATCAGTAAAAACAAGCAAGAAAACACAATGGCAGGACAGAAGCAGATATGCTCCTATTAGGAAAGATGAAGCAAAGGAAGTATCCTAAATTAAGAACATAAAAGAAGGGTTTGGGAGTGGAAAGATTCCCAGATAAAAGAAAAGGAAGGAAAAGTCAGAAATAATGGCATAGATCATCCTCTCCTTTTCCAAATTTGAAGGCTGTCCTGATTTAATCTGGCAAAAGAAGGCAAACCAGCTCATCAGCATGCACTTGATGACTTACCCAGCCTGCTGTCAGAGACAGCACTGTCTAAAGACACAGTAGAGAATGAGGAAAAACAGGCAAAACCCAGTGGGTAAGCCAAGAAGGCAAATCACTGAAAAAAACATACACAGCAAAAAGACTGCACATTTGAAGGTGTGATCTTGATTAATCCCAAAATAGCTGAAGCCGTCATGCTGGGAGCTCCTGGGATGAGTAACCCAAGTTTTTCCTGATACTGGCAAAGTCCAATTCATAATATTTGTAGAGAATGAGCTCTTCTTTAAATGTTACTTTTAGTTTCAGCAGGCATCACTGTATTTTCCTTTAGCGTAACGCATGCTTGGGTGATATTTGCAACTCCTTCCTTATATATGTTTAGTGCTTTGTTAGAAATGGAGACCCAAATTTTTCAGGGTTCTGAAATACCTGGGGATTACAGGAGATCTTGCCCCTTACAGCCCCTTGCAGCACTCTCTTTCAAAGACTCTACTAGTAGGCACCTGGGTGGCTCAGTCGGGTAAGAGTCTGACTCTTGATCTCAGCTCAGGTCTTGATTTCAGGGTTGTGAGTTCAAGCCCCACGTTGAACAAACAAACAAAACAACAAACAGGCAGCCAATTTTTAATGCTTTGTGGGTGAGGAAACTGAGGCACAGGAAAGTTAAATACTTGACAAAGATCATAGCTAGTCTGTAGCACAGTAGATTATAAAGGGCCGACTTTCTAAATTTAGTGCTTTTTATTTTCACTGAAACATATTTCCCCTAAAACAATGTCGATCCAATATAGGGTGTATAAACATGTTACACATGTAACAAGATGTTTGCAGATATACCAATTAAACTTTCCTGAATCATTCTCTTTGTATAAGAAAATACCAGGCTTACTGTAAGTATCAAAGAAACATATACCTCGCAGGAAAATACTAAAATAGAAGTGAGAAATATCATCTGAACCCTATTTGTGCCTATGAAAAATTACTCTAAGCCACACCGATTCAGTTGAGAAAAGATGCTTCTTTTTTCAGACCCCAAATCCCAACCCAGAATCAAAAACAGCAGGCTGGTCATGTTGAAAGCATTTGCCCTGCATTTGTGTCTCCTTAGGTTTGCACCATATAGATCTGGGGGAATTGTTTGGATAATCCAGACAAGGACACCTAATTTTCTTGTTTCTTGTTTGATGAAACTGCTATACACAAGAGAGCGGCTTCTCCATTGAGGATGAGTTCCTGCATGATTGAGAAACCAATTCAAAGGAATGCTTCTCAAACTTGCAGCAATTTAGCAACTCATTATTACTAAGATTGTCATTAAACCATTCAAAGCTTTCTTTCCACAAACAAAATTTCCTTTTTCTAATCAGTCAGCATATCTGAACATTAAAGCTTGTTTGATTTTCCCAGAGTCATGGTTGATTGTTTGCTCTGGGGTAGTTGGCCACTTTTATAAAGTTAATAGGGTTGAGAAAGGTGCCATAAGAAAGCTTCCGACGATGCAATGGGCTTGTTTACTAAGTATTTCCAAGAAAAGATTTTGGTCAGTCACTTGGGTGTTTTATCTACAGAATGCCAAAAGTCTGAATGTCATAAATATATTCTCGCACATTTGACAATGCTAAAAATTGGACTGGTTAAACCATATCAAAGTGCTCATAACATTGCTCTTTATGAAAATGTATTCCAAGTTCCAGTTTATCTTGCCAGGAACAAATCTCTGCTCAGTCCTCGGCTGACAATCTAGCTGATGACCCAGTAAGACAGCTCCCTCAGCAAGAAGTAGATATTCTTAAGAGCCAGGAACCTATCTCTAAACTTGAAAATAGGAAGGAAAAACTTTAAGACACATACTCCCCTAAGGTAATGAAAATTGTGATCCAAGAGTGGTCTGCAGACATACTTTCCATGCATTCCTGTATAAGAGTAGTGACACCAGGCTGTCCTTACTCTTCCAAATACATGGCAGCCTTGGGGCACCTCAGGGGCTCAGTCAGTTGAGTGTCTGACTCTAGATCTCAGCTCAGGTCATGGTCTCAGGGTTGTGAAATCGAGCCCTGCCTGGGCTCCGTGCTCAGCATGGAGTCTGCTTGTCCTTCTCCCTTCCCCAACCACCACCACTTGTGTTCTCTCTCACTCTAAAATAAATAAACAAACAAATAAATAAAATCTTTTAAAGAAAAAAGAGTACATAGCAGTCTCAACGTACTCCTCTGAGTCACACTCTCTAGTCTTCACATTCCTACAACATTGAGGTCCCAGGACATCAACCTATTAACCATATGTTAGGGATGGTTCTAGGGCTGGAACATGTCACGGAATCAGGCAATTTGGGAACATCATAAAGATTATCTAGGGCCAGAGGTACCCAAATTTTCCCGGTTCACAACACTACGAATGCGTTAGTAATTTTTTTCATAGTATCTCTAGGCCAAAAGCAATAAACAACAGCCCCATTTATTAAGTAGTTAGGCACAAATACTTAAGCGTTAATGTCCTAACAACTTAGTAGCTGATTTGGTAAATGCATAGATGAAAAGAAAATCATATTTTTATTTCTTTTTTTTAAAGATTTATTTATTCATTTGAGAGAAAGAGAAGGAGCATGGGGTGGAGGGGCAGAGGAAGAGGGAGAGAGAGTCTCAACAGACTCCACCCTGAGCAGGTGCCCAACACAGGATTCAATCTCATGACCCCAAGATCAGCACCTGAGCTGAAACCAAGAATTGGACACTTAACCGACTGTACCACCCAGGTGCCCCTATTTCTTAAAAAACCACAGTTACCTCCTAATGAGAAGTGTGTGTACCTGTTTGGCACTGCACATCTTAAACCTTGTAATCAAATTGGACACCACCGCCCTCTTAGCCTGTTCTACAATGACCTTTAAAGCAATGGACAAAACCCCGCTTTACAATGATATGACATCAAAAGAAAAGCAGCATGAGCTAATGTGTGAACTCTCCCAAGCTAGCACTTGCCTAGCATCTAAAAGAGGTCAAGTATCTCTGTCTTTCCCTTGAAAATTCAAGATATCCTGCAACCCCACTGTGAGTTTATTGCAGCACCCTAAGGCACCTTAGCACACAGTTTGGTAATTGAGTCTAGACTAGCAGACCATTTCATGGATTCACAAAATGATACCAAGAATGAAGAAGTTTTCCAAGATCATCCAGCTAATTATAAGCTAAGTCAGGGGCGCCTGGGTGGCACCGCGGTTAAGCATCTGCCTTCGGCTCAGGGCGTGATCCTGGCGTTATGGGATCGAGCCCCACGTCAGGCTCCTACGCTAGGAGCCTGCTTCTTCCTCTCCCGCTCCCCTGCTTGTGTTCGCTCTCTCGCTGGCTGTCTCTATCTCTGTCAAATAAATAAATAAAATCTTTAAAAAAAAAAATTATAAGCTAAGTCAAAACAAGAAATTATGTTGAAAGTACTGAGAATTTACCCAGGTTCTTGATTTTTAACTAGATGCCACAGACCTTGAATCTGCAGAGTAAATCTATGGACAAGGGTATTCCCGTCTTTGCATTTATTACTAGATGGTCTTCAACATATTGATAAAGAAACAAGGTGCAAAGAGCTAAGGGACTTGCCTAAGAGAACAGAATTAATTTTAGGACCAAGAGTAGCACCTTGTCTCCTATCTGTCTACCCAGATAAGCTTTCTCCATCACATCACAGTGTCCTTTCCTCCCTTATCTTGATGCCCTTTTCACCCCGTCCTCAAACACTACTTTCTTTCTCCTTGTTACTTCTCTTTTTGTTCTTTAGTGCATTCTACTTCCAGGGACCATATGCCCTTATTAGGCCCAGTTTCTATATACAAGATCTTAGATATTGTCGTAGAATCTGGTTGTTACCTCCCAATATTCATTCCTCCCTTCTTCTTTGTAATTGAACATAAAACTTTTTATTGGGCTATCTAGAATAAAGGTTACATTTTCCAGACTCCTTTGCAATTAGATAAAACCATATGACTAATTTCTGGCCAATGGGGTATAAGTAGAAGGAATGCATACAATTTCTGGAAAGTGTCCCTAAAAAGAGGGAATGTGCTCCTTCTTCCCCATTCCTTTTACCTCCTGGCTTAACAAAGAACATGATGCTTGGAGTTCAAGCTGCCATTTTAGACCATAAGGAGGAAGTCATATATGGAGGATGATGGAGTAACAATACGGAAGAATCTATATTCCTGTTGATCTTGGGGCTCCTTACAAACCCTGCTCTGTTTATCTTTGGATGGCATTTATATAAGAAATAAATACATTCATACATTAGCCAAGACACTGTTATTTGAGAATTTTTGTCAATACCAGCTAAACCTAGTACTAACAAACTAATAGACTAATCTTCCTAACAATGCAGTGACACATAATATACTTTAGAACACTCCTATAGATTTCCACTATTATACATTTAAAATATGTAAAAACTTAGAATGCACAAGTCCAGGGATCTGTCAGAAGTATATGCAACCACTCATTTACTACCCTTTTGAGAATTAACATATTTCTTCATGCCCTATGTTTCACATGGCCATATATTTTATAATCCAAATGGTGTCTGACTAAAATATATAAAGAAGTTAATATATTTTCATAAGGGAGAAATTCTCACATAAAATTGGTCCAGTTTCAAATCACAAATTGAACACCTCATTTATCTCCACTCCCTCGCCCAAACCCTCTAATGATGGTAGAGAGTTTTCAAGACAACCCCACAAGAAGAACAACAATGAAAGAAGGGATGAAGTCACAACATTTTGGAAACTAGAGGGCAGTTGAACAAGCAATAAGACTCCAAAAAGCTGAATCCTAAACTGGCAGTGGGAATAGCTTGGAAGCAACTTAATTTGCTTCTAAGAACTCCCAGAAGGCCCAGGGATTGACATCACAAGTCGCTGTGGAAGTGAAGAGATGAATGTAGAGCTATTCAACTCCTCAATTCCACGCAGCTGGACAACTGCCCCTTCCCAATCTCACCAGACAACAGGAGGTTAATTCTCTGAAGAAGGTAAAATAGAGGGATCCTGGACTGGAGGAATCATGGCATAAGTGAGATTGAAGTATTGTACTAGGGGCGCCTGAGTGAGTGGCTCAGTTGGTTAAGTGACTGCCTTTGGCTCAGGTCATGATCTCAGAGTCCTGGGATCAAGCCCCATGTCAGACTCCCTGCTGAGCAGGGAGCCTGCTTCTCCCTCTGCCTCTGCCTCTCCCCCTGTTTGTGTTCTCTCTGTCTCTCAAATAAATATATAAAATCTAAAAAAAAAAAAAAAAAAGGAGAAGGAGATCCATTGAGAAAACTGTTTTAATCTAGAGGTAGATGAATATAACTCTCCTTATTTAAAAAAAAAAAGCATCATAATAAAAATAGAGAGATTAAATGGAAGTTTATCAACAGAACTTTATTTATTTATTTTTAAAGATTTAATTTTATTTATTTGACAGAGATAGAGACAGCCAGCGAGAGAGGGAACACAAGCAGGGGGAGTGGGAGAGGAAGAAGCAGGCTCATAGCAGAGGAGCCTGATGTGGGGCTCGATCCCATGACGCCAGGATCACGCCCTGAGCCGAAGGCAGATGCTTAACCGCTGTGCCACCCAGGCGCCCCTCAACAGAACTTTAAAACCCCCAGCCCTCTCGCCCTATTCCACTGCCAGAATTTGGCAGCCCCATTTATATCTTCTAAGAAGAAAATGTATGATTCCTTTTTGGGGAATATGACCAGCCCAAGATGACAGACCTAAAGATTCTGACACTGGGGTGTTCCCCTACAAACAGCCCACAGAGATCAACCCACAGTAAAGCTCAAAGCCAACAAGCTCTCTCATGTGCTCACAGCTTTCAACTGGCTTTTTAATCTCAGTCTACTTAATCACCAACAGATAGGCAAGACATTAAGAAAAAAAATCTCTAATGTTAAAGTCAACTACCAAAACAAAGAGAAAAAAGCAAGTTGGGGGAAATAGAGACTATGTGTAGTGAAGAAAACTTCCAAAACACAAATAAGCTATCTTCTCTTATCACACCTCAGAATGATATGAGAAGTTATTACATCCATGAAAGAAGAGTAGGGTGCTCTTTTTTTGAAATAGGAAATAAGAATGAAATCTTGGGAATTAAAAATCAAAAATCCATGGAAGAATTGAGATATCTCCAAGAAAGGAGAGGGGAAAAAAAGATTTTTTAAAATTGAGAAAAGATGAAATATGGAAGAGGATCAATCCAGAAGTCCAAAGTCCACTACCAGGAGCTCCAAAAAGAGACTGCAGAAAATCACTGAAGAAATAATTCAAGAAATTTCTCTGCACTGAAATATATGTTTCCATAATGAAAAGATCCATGTAGTATCTAACACAATAGATGAAACTGGTCCCATATCTATATATATAAATCATTATCAAAGTTCAGAATCCTAGCACAAAGAAAAGATTTTAAAAGCCTTCAGATCAAAAAAGAAAACCACAAGCACACAAGATTAAGAATCAAAATGGTATCAGACTTCTTAGTAACAATAACGGAAGCCAGCAGACAATGGAGAAATGTCCTCAAAATTTTTAAATTTTAAACAGTTAAATGTGAAGGTAGAATAATGGATTTCAGTAATTCAAGATCTCTAAAATTTCTCAGGAAGCTGTTGGACGATATGATCTATCAAAATAAGAATGTGAAATAGGAAAAAGAAAGACGTAAAATCTAGGAAATGGGGGGGATCCAAAACGAAAGTGAAACAAAGAGAATTTCAAGTCAGGGGTCAGCAAACTATAGACCAAATGCTGTGTCCATCCTAAAACTTGTTTTTATATGGCCCATGAGCTAAGAATGGTTTTTACTTCTTAAGATGGATTTTTACAAGTCAAAAAAGAGTATTTCGTGACACATGAAAATTATATGAAATTCAAATTTTAGTATCCATAAATAAAGTTTTACTGGAAAAGGACACACTCATTCATGTATTATCTATGGCCAATTTTGGTTTTATAATGGCAAAGCTAAGTAAATGTGCCCAAGACCACATGGCCTAACAAACCCAAAATATTTTTTTATATCTATCTTTTATTTCCACCTAATGTTAAGTTTATGGCACTTTCCTTAAGGTTCAACACACGGGGAGGAAAACCCTGCTCGATTCATTCATCAGGAGGTGGGTTCGCTATTGTATTCTATCTACACAGATTTGGTTCTCCAAATTAAGTAGAGGGCACTTTCTTTACCCGCTCGCATACATCTTGTCAAGGCTTCCATCTTCAGGACAGAAGTTGTGAGTTGAGACATGGTGTCACTACTGTGTTCTTCTATAGAGTTAAGCAAAGCGCTTTATGCTTAAGTTTTCGTTCACAGTCTATAGAACAAGTTTGCCTTGCCCTGGAGGATGGTGAAGGAAGATCCCAGAAGAGTAGCTATACAGTATGCACAGACAGCAAATGGCCCAAACTTGAACAAATCAAAAGAGCGGAGGTCTCCAAAAAAAATAAAATTAATAAAATTGGTGAAAAGACTGAATGCATTGAAAGGAGATTTGTATGACTTGGTTAGGACTGGGGGATAAATTGGTTATAACCACACAGAAAATTAAATGAAAAACAAGAGCATTATTAAATTATTTTTTAAATCATGGTACAGGAAGAATAACTATTACAGTATACTACATGGCTTAGCCATGAATAGCATTTATGTAGTCATAAGAATATAAGCAATGAACATTAAACAAAATTAGAATATAGTTATATGAGGAAAATGGGGAAAATAGAAATGTACCAGGCTGGAATAAGATGGCAACAACGAGAGGGAAAGAAAGATAAATTCTTATTTATAGGGGGATGTCAATAGATACTGCCTAAAAATAAAAGTCAAGAAGTATCAGTATAAGAACATCTAGTGACATAGAGGTAAAAACTGAGAAAAACAGCCCAAAGAGTTAAAAATTATTTCCTCCAGTAATTGGAATATGGCATTATAATGGTTGAGAGGGAGGGACAGACCTGAGGTTTATCAAAGTAAGGCTTGCAGAACTATTTCATTTTTTAACCTATATGCATGTATAACCTTGATTTAAATAAAAACTAAATTTGATATGTAAGACAAAAAAGAAAATTACATAGATTTCTGATTGTATGGTATGCTTCACCAGCTAAGTTTTTCAAATAATGGTTATAAACACACTTGATTTGAGAATTTTAAACTGTTTAAGAAATAGAGATCTTACTTTACTTACCAACATAAGGTTGGTAAAAAAAAAAGTGAAGGCATTTTTAGAAACTATTTTTACGGGTGCCTAGGTGGGTCAGTCAGTTAAGGGTCTGCCTTTGTCTCAGGTCATGATCTCAGGGTCCTGGGATAGAGCCCCGAGTAGGGATCCCTGCTCAGGGGGTTCTGCTTCTCCCTCTGCCCCTCATCCCCCACCCCCACCCTGTTCCTGCCCACTCTCTCTCCCTCTCACATAAATAAAATATATATTTTTTAAACTGACTATTTTTAAAATACTCAAAATTCCTTTATGCTGTTCTACTCTGTTTAGGTCATTAGTGTGGCAAAGAACTTACCTAAATACTAACCCTTTCACTTGATCACATAAAACTACTTAAAAGATCTAATGGAAGGGTGTTTATATTATGAAAGATAATATGGTAAGACAGTTAATGTAAGAATAAACTATCTTATTAAATAGGTCTTCCTAAGAAGGCTATGTGCTAAGTACTTCTGGTTTCTAGCTAAAAAAATATAAACAAATAGAAAATGAACACACTAGCGTTACAATTATAAATAAATAAAACAATGAAAACATTGCTAGTATGTAGACATTCAGTACATCCCAAATTTGGTTTTCAGTATTATCTTTCAGACACTTAAACCTGGCACCTATTTTTTTAAATGTCCTAGATTTTAATGAATTGTACACAGGGCTTTTATTTGAGGATCTGTACTGATATTTGACAACCAATTTAAAGCAGGCTTACTATGCAATTTTATTCCCTAACACACCTACCTTGGTATTCTCTGTTTTTCAGTTTTAACATTCTTTATCTAAATGATGATCAGTTTGTAGGAACTAGCTTTTTAGTCGGGGAAATGGCTTACAAATTATTCCCTTTTACATCCATTTTCTAAAGAGGAAAAAAATGCTGTTTAGTTTAATACTAACTGTACTTTAAAATTGTGCCTTGAAATTCATTTAGAAAATAACTTTGAAAAATCAGAATGGCTAGGAGTATTTACCTGCATCCCTAATTAGACTAGAATGGCTTTTTCTAAGAAGACTGTAGGCATTCTCCCTGTTCTAAATGAAATGTAGCAATTGCTTCTCAAATCACCATCATGAGAGCATTATGCAATTTTATCTGTCTATAATTCTATTTCTGCTTTATGTCGTTATACGGGAGCTGTAGAGAAGTGTGTTTTCTATCACTGGAAAGGCCAGATAAAGTAGTTTAACTACTACATCGAATTGGGAATTATACATATAAATTGTCTGCTGCTGTCTATAGATAATGTCTGTAAAAGATAAAAGCATTTTTCTCCTTTTAGAGAGAACACTCCCATGCCTTCTTTGCCTCACATATAAATTATCTTTTAAGGGACCAGGTGCGATGGGCAAAGAATTGGCTGTCTTCCCAACCCAGCTTTGAGTTTTGATTTCTAAATGTACTTGTCGAGTTAGGAATCACAGAAATGCAGAATTTACTATTTAAAGACACCAAACAAGAACTGTTTTCCTGCACCTTTTGCCTTAAGGGAGAGAAAAAGGTGGGGGATGGCACATTGGGAGAAGTCATCTGAATTGAAATGAATTTAATTGCTTTTCGTGTGGCTCCCTCTCTGCTCTACAGGTGGCTGTGAGAGTCCTCTGTGTCCTCACTGATCCATGTCAGTAAAAACATAAGAGGAACCTAGAATTCAGAAAGCAGGTTAGACATCCAGGCAGGTCTCCAGCTTTGCTCCAGATGCAGGATGAACATGATTCCATTGGAAGAATTTGTGTGATGTGATTAAATTATTAATATCCAACAGAACACCAGTGCAATAGAGACCCATTCCTCTCAAACCAATTCAGAGCCAACCCCTGGAAGTATAGATCTACGCTGGGCATGGGACCTTGGGCATTGTTGACACTATACAAGTATTTCTTCATTGATATAATTTTGAAAAGAGAGACCTGTTCCAGAGCACTGTTTGGGAGGACAAGAATTTTCTAACTAGTGCATTAGGAAATGGCTAGCAAGGAAGCAGGTTGGAGTAGTGCACAGAGAGAAAGTAAAACCACCCTGTACTCTGGTTTGTGCATTTGCCACCACTATTACTTCTAGGATCCTATGTCCACCACATTATAACCGACCAGAAGATGCTTTTTAGCTTCTGCTCTATTTAAGGAAGCAGTACGACCCCATGTATTTCTGATGGATTAAACTCAGGTCTAACTCCTGAAGCAGTTTCACCATAATCTCTCAGAATGCTATTATTATCTGCTAGACACCGATCAAACTGGAAGTTGAAGAAAGACACATAGTCTCTGCTTCTCTTGTTCTCTGACCAGAATACTCTTCATGTGGCCAGCTTCTTATTCTGCAAGTCTTTGTTTGAATGTCACTTTCTTAAAGATACCTAGTGTTAACATGCTATATAAAGTAGATGTTTTTCAACTTCTCTCTCTAGTTATTATGCATCACAGCACTCTGTTTCTCTCCTTCATGAAATTATTACGGCCATGATTATTTAAATTGTGCACTTCCTTTTCATCTCTTGTCTCTCTCTCCCACAGAAAGCTTCCCCATCGGAAGCTTCATGAAGTATCATATTGACATGACATAGCAAATATCCTGATCATAGAAGGTACTCAGTAACATTTATGAATGAGTAAGTACTGAGGATTACAAAGGTCCTTTATTTAACATTTAAACCCTTTTATTCTTGGTTAGTATATAAGTTAGTTCTTAAATATATTATTCAGCAATAACAAACAACTCCAAAAAAATTGCTGGACTTAAGAGAAAAAGACTGTTTCTTGCTCACCTTTTACATGAACTGCAGATTAGTTGTGGCTTTGTACCAGTGATCTTCATTCCAAGGCTCAGGCTGAGGCAGTGGCTCCTCTCTGGTACATGCCCTGGGTCGTCTCATTCTCATGGCAGAGGGAAAAGAGCCAGAGCCTTTGGAAACATGTACTGTGTCTTAAACTAGGATCCAGCACATAGGATTCCTTTGCTTACCGGAAGATGCTCTCTTATAGTAGAAGTTACTGGGGAAAAGGATACAATCAACCACAATAGGATATTGCTCAGAAACTGTTACTCAGTAATAATTTGTACACTAACTTCATTTATACTGCTGTCCATTCACTCTTTACTCACTGGGTTTCTTGAATTACGAACAGTTTTATCAGCAATCCCTTATATGGTAAAAATGAAGCCTTGTAGGTGAGTGGTACTTTCATGCTGTTCCCTTGCCTGATAATACCTTTGCAATTCCAGAGTCATAGTCTGAGTATTTCCTGGGTACTTATAGGTCTTCATCCTGTTTGAGTCAAGGGCCTCAAACTTCTGTATTAGTATCAAAAGATCAATATAAGAAGGAGCTGGCGTGAGAAGTTCTAGTCCCAGAAAAAAGTTCTTCCCCAAAGTAAATGACTGACATGAATGAAGAGAGGCCATATCTGGCTTAAATCCTTAGGGTGACATTTAAGTAATAAGCCTCATCTTATATAAATTGTTTTAACATAGGGCTCATTATTTAGTCATAAACTACTAAGTGTTCAATTTTAACTGCTAACTTAGGCATATATCTACCTTCGTTCTCTAATTTCAGTATTCACAACAGATTCCTCTGAAAGTTTTCAGCATTACATCAGTGAATTGTTGGGAATGCCTATTTAAGATGACAGTTTTGAACTATGGTCTTAACCAAGGTTACAAAGAAAATTAAACCAAAACCAACTCTCAACTGAGAGCTTCTATGTTGAGTTTTTGTGACTTGTGACCTCTCCCAACCTAGTATCACATGGAATTATACCCTGTTGTAGACTGCAGATGATACTTCTTGTAATTTATAAGAAACTTTCTTTTAGAAATGATTTACAGTGTAAATCAACATTGCAAGGCTTTATATGTACGTTTTTGAAAACCAAAGGTATATGTGTGGATGGGCAAAAACAAATTTAATGTGAATTCTGTTTTTCTCTGTATTATCAATCATGTCATCCAGAAGAGTGGGTACAGAACTTGATATCAAAGTCTCTCCAGTTCTATAGACATCTCCCAGAAGCCCAAGCCAAAGAGTGTGATTACCATCTCATTAAGAATTTCCCTGTTTATGCTTCTGGCCTCTTCCTAGATATTTTTCTCAGTTGCCTTATTATTTCCTTATAAATCTCAATTTTCCACATTTTGAGTCTTTTTTTTTTTTTTTTTTTTTTTACCCACCACTGAGCCTGGGCGAGTCTTTACTTCAGTTTAGACATCAAGGTCTATAGAAGACAATAAAAGTATGCATCCAGCATATGAACAAAACATGCTCCTTTTTACAAGGTTTTTATACTGAAATTAAAGAAATTTCTCAAGTTTCACATATGCAGATCTGTATAAATTCCATGGGTAACTCCAAAGAGAAACTATCACTTCACTAAGTTTCATTCTCCTCTGTATTTAAAACATGCAAGGAAAGAAAGCAATGATAATCCACTAGCATAAAAGAAATAGGATTGGGTTCATTTTCTGTTCCTCTTCTTTAGAGACAACTGCTACCATTTCTGATCATTTTAGCACCTGCTATGGTTCAATCAACTTCTCTAATAGTTGTGGAATGTGAAATGTCTACATAAGATTGTGGGAGATCTTTTTTTCTTCCTAGAGTTGCTACCAGATGCAAACAAGGTGATATGTCCCTGCACGCTAGCTACCGTTGCTAAACTGTGAGCAAAGTAAAGGGAAAAGAAAGACTGATTTAGATAATATNATGTGAAATGTCTACATAAGATTGTGGGAGATCTTTTTTTCTTCCTAGAGTTGCTACCAGATGCAAACAAGGTGATATGTCCCTGCACGCTAGCTACCGTTGCTAAACTGTGAGCAAAGTAAAGGGAAAAGAAAGACTGATTTAGATAATATATCTAAGATGCTTGTTGAGTGAAATGTCAAGTAGATTCATGTCCTGCCTTGTCCATCATCAGCCAATCAATGACACTTGAACCTGGGATGACCAGGTCAACTTGCTACCACTGCTACCAAGTGGGAGAGGGGATGCATAGATCACCTCTCAGAATAACAATTACTATGTGGAGCTATGGTAATTCCACAAGCCTCAGTCATTGTCCTGCTTAGCAAGAGGCTTCCTCTGCTCCCACAGCTAAATACCAGCTCACTCAGATCTTGACACAAGGGAAACAAAAAGGCCTTTGGGATATCAGCTCCCTGGTGACCCAGGTCTGATCAGAATTGAATTTCACTCTGCTTAGAACAAGTTTGGAAAAAAAAAAAAAAAAGAAAGAAAGAAAAGAAAAGAAAAGAAAAGAAAAGAAAAGAAAAGAAAAGAAAGAAAGAAAGAAAGAAAGAAAGAAAGAAAGAAAGAAAGAAAGAAAAAGGATTAAAGTAAATGAAACCTTTGAGTGAGCAGTGTTCTTTCTTTTGCATATAAATGAATATGAATACGGTCAATAGACAGACTTTTGCCATCTTCCTCCCACTCCCACCCATCCCAGTGACATTTATTTTTTTAGTGACTCAGACTAGAATGTCGTCATAAGAAATAAATCCATCATATTCCTGTTTGGGATCAATACTACATATTTAATGTTAATTTGTCATGCTTTCATATGTGCACTTGTTGTAGCCTGTAATCCTTAAATTTGCTCTGGAGATTTAGAGATTTCATCAAATCCCCAAGATCAAAAGCCTTAAAATTTTTGTTTGCATTTACATGCAAAGCTTACAAAGTTCTCCAGGGGAAATGGTGGTAAGAGCATTCTTCAAACCCTTGTTAATTGTTAACTGTCAAAGCCTGAGGGTGAAATCTCAGAGGTTTGTTTTAACAGGGGGAAAAACATGACATTAATTTTAAGTTTTCTTAAAACTCAATGGTGAACATGAACAATATTTTTTCTCATCAGCTCTCTTAAAATATAAATGTAATTGTTAGTCAGAGCTAAAAGGGCATATAAAAACATCAACTGGTTTTTCCTTTCTGAAAGACAGATACAGAGCCTGCCCGGAGGATCATAACTGAGGTAAGCTTAGTGGGAAAGCTGGTATTTTACGTACATTATTCTAAATCACTCAAGTCCCCAAAGAAATTTTCCGTAACAGCTGTTACTTTGATCATCCCAATACTGTTGAAAAATAATATGTAAAATTAGACTACTGTATATTTATCCTTAAAAGTAGCAATAAGCTGAAAGACAGAGATACAAATTGCATTTCTAAATCTGCCAGTCTTACTATAGAATGACTCAATTACCAGTGATACCATCTGAAAAGACAACATTAAATCAGCTCCATAAAGAGACCTACCATTTCAGCATTTGAGATCACAAGTTCAAGTATATCAGAAACTGCATGAGTGTATTAAAATATCATTTACTGGGGTGCCTGGGTGGCTCAGTTGGTTAAGCATCTGCCTTCGGCTCAGGTCATGATCCCAGGGTCCTGGGATTGAGCCCCACAATTGCTCAGCCGGGGAGTCTGCTTCTTCCTCTCCCTCTGGCCCTCTTCCTGCTTGCGCGCTCTCTCTCTCTCACTCTCAATCTCTCTCAAATATATACGTAAAAATCTTTAGGGGTAAAAAAAAATCTTTAGGGGTGCCAGGGTGGCTCAGTCATTAAGCATCTACCTTTGGCTCAGGGCGTGATCCCAGAGTCCTGGGATCAAGCCCTACATCAGGCTCCTCCACTGGGAGCCTGCTTCTTCCTCTCCCACTCCCCCTGCTTGTGTTCCCTCTCCCGCTGGCTGTCTGTCAAATAAATAAATAAAACCTTTTTAAAAAAAAAATACTCAGACTTTTTAACGAGTCTAATGTTAGAGGTCATGCACCGCCTTCACCCCCCAAAATGATCCTACATATGGCTAACTTTCTCTGTACACACAGGTTCCAGAATTGGCAGGATTTTCACAGCAACTGACATTTTCTGCCTTGAAATATTCAATGATAATGATAGCTATACCATTGTTTATCACCAGATCAAGCTACTTAAAAAATTAACACTACCAAAGAAGAAAAGCATAAAGACGATTTTTTTTAAATGCAAGTCTTGTTTTGTCTAAATAGTATACCCAGAAACATTCCCTTCCTTTCAGGAGATAATAAAAAAAGACAGAGAATTTTGCCTAGATAGTTTACTTTCTAATATTTCCTGTATCTAATATGTACTACTTATCCTGTTTCCCATTTTATACTTCCTGAAGAGATTGAATCAGTGCAATTTCATGCTTGCAGATTTTTAGTTTCCAACACTCGATGACTCAATGATTGGTGACTGAAGGATACTAAATTATGCTTTTAGGAGGAATAACTGTCCAAAAGAAATGCATTTAGCAGTTCACTTTCCGCATGAGCATTTGTCATTCACTTTCCTTATGTTTTCTTTAACTGTTTATTGCAATTAGTAGAAATACTTATACCATTTCCGTTTGTTTTTCTCTGATTGGCCAGGCTGTAACATTATTCCTGGAAATGCCAGTCAGGGGGATGAGAGCACTTCCAGGAATATAACCACAATGAAGTGATTTGGCCTAAATACAGGCATTTTAATTGAGTATGTGTAGGCACAGAACATTTCTTAAAAGCAGTGTGAATATTAGTCTTCTCAAACTGCAATTTCAAATTAAGATGCTAGTGAAAATTTACAAGCGTATTTCCTTAGCTCAACTAGACCATTTCAACCCTCTGTGGGGAATGGAATGGGGGGGAGAAGTCATACACAAACCCTGAAAAGGCTAATCATTTCATTCCAGTTGTTCTTTTCTTCCAGAATTTTCTATAACCTACATATACCCTTCTCTGAGGAAAGGTAACTAAATTGATTTAAATGTATAACAATGACAATAAGGAAATACCTTTCACCATTTTGGATTCTTCAGGGCCAATGAGGCACTAAATTTGCTACTAGTGGTGGTGAGGGGCCAAAATGTAAAGACAGACCCTTTGCTCTGTAGCTCTACAGTTCAGTGATATTTTAGGTGCATAACATAATCCTCTGTAAAATCCAAATCACTGGAGTTTGAATGAATTATGTACAATTTAGCTTCAGCATTAACTGAATTTTAATCTATTATATTCTTTGAAAATCAATTGTTTATGTAGACTACTCTCAATCATATGAATATTTTAATAAGCAAAGTATTCTATTTCCAAACTGCCTATTACGACTGATGCTAACAACAAAGTGCTCCTTAAAAGTTTGGTAGTTGAGGGGCATCTGGGTGGTTCAGTCCGTTAAGCAGTCGACCCCTGATTTCAGCTCCGGTCATGATCTCAGTGCGATGAGATCCAGCCCCCTGCCGGGCTCCACACTGGGCATGGAGCCTGCTTAAGATTCTCTCTCTCCCTTTCCCTCTGCCCTTCTCCCTGCTCACTCTCTTTCACTCTCTCTCTCTCTCTCAAAATAAATAAATAAATAAGTTCAGTAGTTGACACTCCACAGAAATGCCTCTTTTTCCTCTATCATTTTAATGTATTTCTTGAGACGCTGTTTCTAATTGAGGGGCACCTGGCTGGCTCAGTCAGTAGAGCATGCAACTCTTGATCTTGGGGTCATGGGTTCGAGCCCCATGCCAGAGGTAAAGATTACTTAAAAAATAAACATAAAATAAAAAATTTTGAAATAAAATCTAAATGAGATTATGACTCTCCTTGTACTACAATGCCTGGGATCCTTCTTTGATTAACCGTAGAATTTACCACGCCTTTTATGCAGCTCCTGATTGTACAGCTTGCAAATAGTATTATATATCAAGCACTCCAAGGTTTCACTCATAAAAATGCACCAAGAGGTAACCAAATTAATTACTTTTATTATCCTAAGCTAACAAAGGACAAATAAATAGATCTTTCTTTCTGCTTACCCTTGGCACCCCAGCTCTCTATTTTGAATGAATCCCTCAGGACACAAGTGAAAACAAAGCAGGCCACTAAGATTAAATCAAAGATATTTTTTCACTCCAAGACCTCCCTTGAAAACAATGTAAAATAATTCTTATTCTGAGAATGAAAACGAACTAACCACTCAGAGGAAAGCTGTTTTGTTCCTGTGTGTGTGCGCATTTCAGGGAGGACCGTGAAGTGCCTGCAGTGGTAAGGGGGACAAGGCAAGGGGTCCCGTAGTGGGTGCTGCCCAGTGACATCTAATCTTGAGCACTCAAAACTGTGCTGTCCTCTGCCCTGCACTGTGTGCACATCAATTTCTACAGCTGCTCCATATAATTGCTGTCTCACAGTCTTACATTTTATGCTCACTACACGTATTAGTATCCTACCGCCGCTATAACGAGTTACCACAAATGAAGCCACTTAAAGCAATACACATTTATTCTCTTACAGGTCTGGGGGTCATAAATCTTAAATCAGTTTCACTGGGCTAAAGTCGAGATGTCAGCCAGGCTGTTTCCTTCTGGAGGCTCTGAGGCAGAATCTGCTTCCTTGATTTTCAGCTTTTAGAGGTCACTTGTATTCCATGGCTTGTGGTCCCTTTCTCCATCTTCAGAGCAAATCGTTCCAGCCTCTGCTTTTGTCATCACCACATGACCTTCTCCCTGCCCCCCTACCTTCTCTCTCTGTTTTCTGCATCCCTCTGAAGGACCGCTGTGATTATAATAGGCCCACACTGATAACCCAGGATAATTTCCTCATCTCAAAACGCTTAATTTATTTTTTTTAAAGGTTTTATTTATTTTTTTGTCAGAGAGAGAGGGAGAAAGAAAGAGAGCATGAGCAGGGGAAAAGGCAGAGGGAGAAACAGGCTCCCTGCTGAACAAGGAGCCAGATGCAGGACTCCTGGGATCATGACCTGAGCTGAAGGCAGATGCTTAACCGACTGAACCACCCAGCTGTCCCTCAAAACCCTTAATTGAATCATATCTACAAAGTTCCTTTTTCTACATAAGGTAAGAGTCACAGGTTCCCTGAGTTAGGGAATGGACATAGATGGGGACCCTATTCAGTCTTCCACACTCAGTTGGTGTGTCTGGACTAATGATGAGGCTCTGGAAGTGAGCTGCACTCTCCCATCTGTGTAGCTCTGAAGTCCTACCAACCACACATACACGGTTCCAAGTGTGCAAGAGGCAGAGACCGGAATAGGCATTTTCTGTCTTCATAATTCATGATAATAAACAGTGGGGTAAGAGGAACTGTGCAGAAAAATAAAGCGTATTTGAGCTTAAATGAAACTCAGGTCAGAGACAGAATATTTTATAATGTGGTACAATTATTATGAAGTATAGATCAGAGACAAAAATGTAACTTTAAATAAGTGGTATTTTAATCACAATGTCCACTAAAGGAAAAAGCTAATCTTGGGAGACAAATGAGGTGTGGCTCTGATTATTTTAAGAATTAAATGAGACAACTTATGTAAGACCGTAAGCATAGTTTCTAAGAGTAAATCCTCAAACATGTTAATTACCATGATCTCTTCCAATACTCTGAGATAAAAACTATTTTCTTTCTCTTAGCTTGCAGTGATGAATTTACATGTAGTTTATTTCTTGTCAGATAAGCACTTGCGTTACTGCCCCCAAAGAGAGTGCTGACAGTGAGCTGAAGGAAATCTCAGAAGACGGCCATCCCAGCAGACCACAGTCTTCCCCAGCAGACCACCAGCACGATCTCTGACATGCTTTTCTTTCCTTCATTGACCTCCTTCCCCGGGTTAAAGTTGAGTAGCCGGGCATGGGCTGCTACTTGGAAAAGTGCTGAGTGGCTGATGTGTGCTGTCAGCATTGTCCAAGGCCAGCCGGAGAATGTCCACGTGGCTCCTTCCTTTCCGCTTGCATCTGGCAAAGACTTAACATTGTGATGCTTAGGAAGGTGGGAAGTGATGAAAATGCATAGCTCTTTCCAGCCACATCATACACCCACTTAAAATGCCATCTCCCCCAATAGTTTGTTGAGTGAGTAGAAACAATCATGAAAATGACAACAGGAAACCATCATCTGAAGGCAAGTCTAGATATTGCAGACAAATTTAAGAATCAGTCTGTCGGTTCCCTATTCTCCTACTAATTGACCTATAGAAGGCTAAATGGCACTTATTCCCCATCTGTAAAAAAAGGGGGGTATTCATAATTATTAAATAAAAACTGCATTAAAATATACTTATCTCAACAAGGAGTGCAAATAATGGGTGATCTACCTTTAGGAATCCTCCCTTTGTCTTCCTGACCTGACACACTTTATATTCATCACTGGGCTTGATGGACTTGACTTTCTCCTTCTCCCCTCATCACTTTGAACCCCCAAAATTCTTCCAGCCTAACTATTCACTTTTCATTTTTGTAAACTTCATGACATTTTCCAGCAAAGGAAGGAAGAGGCAACCAACCATCAAGTCAGAATGATTCATCACTCTTGTCCTTCCAAAATCCTTTTTTCTTCTCTCAGAAGTCACCTCTGCTTCTCTATAATTCTGGCAGCCAAGTCCTTTGGTGCTGTGGTTTGCCTCCAGGACATCACTTCTCTCCCTTGGTTTTAATCTGATTTGTTTTATGTGAGATACAATACAGGCAGAATGAGGTGTTTTTTGTGGGTTTTTTTTACCCCAACGTGACATGCTCCTAAAATTTTTGATAAATGAGGCCTCATTAAAATGTTTTTGTCCTCTAAATGGTATTGAGGGAAACATCTAAGTATCCACATCTCAATAAGCAAGAATTATAGAATGGATCAAAAACCTAAGACTTGGTCCTCTTAGTGAAAATATTTAGCCCCTGTTATCTGAACAACTATCACTTACAGAAGGTCATTACAAACAGTCCGATTAAGGGCTAGACAAAAGTAGTTAATTCCAGGGCTAAGAAAAGAAAGAGAAGATGAGGTCATAAAATACTAAAAAAAAAATAAAAAGTGAGGATTAGAATTCCCTCTTCAAGGTTATCAATTCAGTGGAGGTTTAGGGCAAGTAAACAGCTTCTGTATAAATTATTCTCCTTTCAGAGAGTAATTACCCCATTAAATAGGTTAACCACCTAACCCAAACCCAGATACAGAAGGATGAATCATAAGGGGGGGCTGAGGGAAAATATAGATATATACATATATACACATACATATATATATTATACATATATTTATATACATATAAGTATCAAAGTTCAGGGTACAAAGGGATGGGGGAATTAAGAAGTAACACAAACTCAGAAGGAAAAGATAAGTGGGACAATATTTATTATGTCAGTTTAAAGACTAAGACCTATTAATATTTCCTGCCCAAGGCTTCAAAATTGTTCTCACACTCCCATAATCTTCTAGCCCCAGACAATGAGATTATATGTACACATACAATCATCCAGTGAGACAATTGGGTTACATATACCATTTTCCTACTTCCTCTAGGGCTTCCTAGCATTGCTTGAAATCTAATAGGAACAGAATGTTATGAAAGAAAATGAGTCTGTACAGTCCATTTCAGGCTTACTGTCCTACAATATATTTAAATGCTCCCCTAATTTACTTGAATATCTATGTCCACTAGGTAATAAAGAGAATGATTAATATGTAATGACTAAGGAACAGAAAAGGAATTGGCACACCCAGCCATGAGTCCTAGTAATTTGCATGGCAAATCATTAATATCTCCCTGCCCCTGTGGGGCCAAGCTCATACTGAATAATCTTTATCTTATGTATATTACAAATCATTGTACATATAAACCTGGTTTCTTAAATAATATGACCACCACAGCTTATAGAATGTAGCCTGGTATTTAAGGGCAGGCCCCCTGTACACAGTCCCAGTCTTCTTTCCCAACATCTCTCAGCATTTGCTTATAAAAGCTGTCCACTCCAGACAGACTAGCATATTCCCTGTGTCCATGCACACTCCCATCTCACTCATCTTGGGCCACATGGAAAATCAATGGAATGTTCTCCTACCTCAAACCATTAGAATAAGGTATCTTAGAACCTTGGCACTGGATGTGATTTTTCAGATCATTTGATCTAATCTCCTAATTAATGAAGTTTCCAAAAGTGACCCAACCTAGACGTGAACACCCATTTTTTCTGTTTTTTCATTCTGAACTCTATTGCTGTGCAAATTATCTTCAGGAGTAAAAGAAACCTGGAGCCTTGTGTTGAAGAATTACTGGTTAAGTATGCAAACAGGCAGAAGTAAGAGGAGTGCTGACATCTAGGTTGCAATAAGCACACCCAGAGCCCTCATCTTGGTTTCTAATACCATTCTCAAATAAAAGGAACCAGGGCCCCTTGGAGATATGGCTGATTATAGGACTGGGTCAGGAAATATATAAGATGAGTGGGGAGTAAGGAAGCACTCAAAAAACCCCACAATGATTGGATATGTCAGAGGGCCACAGGAACCAACTGAGAGTCCCCAATAGCCAAAGCTGGAACAATCTGAGCAACAAAGTAAGTAAAGTAGTATTGGATTATAACCCAAAAAATAAAATAAATATCCATGAGTCCATACTCATACAAATCAGTGATTAAAGGAGAATAGACATGTCTTTTGATTAGAAGAATTCTCAATAGTTTATATAAATATTCCACCCTCAAAGAAGGATAACTCCCTACTCCTTAAGTGTGGGCTACACACGATGACTTTACTTCCAGGAAATACACTATGGAAAGGGGGAAAATAGAGTAACTTTACATTGGAGAAACCTGATGAACACTATCTCAGCCAGGAAATGAAGGCTACCATCAACAGTGATAAGTCATGTTGACAGTATATACCCTGACATAGTGTGATGAAAATAGTACTTTACTTCTATGGTCTTCCCTGGAAACCACATAATCCCAGTCCAACATGAGAAAAATATCAGATTAATCCCAATTGAGGGACATTCTACAAAATACCTCACCAGTACTCCTCAAAACTATCAAGATCATCAAAAACAAAGAAATACAAGGAAAGTCTGGGCCTCAGGAGGAGAATGACAAAACGTAATATGGTATCCTGGATGCAATCCTGGAACAGCAAAAGGATATTATGAGAAAACTAAGAAAATCTGAATAAAATATGGACTTCAGTTAATAATAATCTACCAATATCCATTCATTAACTGTGGCAAATGTACCATATTAATGTAAAATGCTAATAACAGTGGAAGTTTGGTGTTGGGTACATGGGAACTCTGTACCATCTTTGCAACTTTTCTATAAATTGGAACTATTCTCAAATTAAAGCTTTATTTAAAAGAACGTAGCAAGGGTAGTGAGAAGTTTGGAGGGGTGAGTGGGCAGAGGGATGGAAAAGAAATAAGAGGATGAAGATATGGAGCCATCAGGAAGAAGCCCGAGTCTAGCTGGAAGTCAGAGGGTCCCCAGTTCCAGAGTAACCTGGCTTCACCTGGGATCCTTCTAATTGTGATTCTTGAACTCCTTCCCATTCCACCCCCACCCCCAGCCTACTTACATCTCAGTCTTGGTCTCAGTCCTGAAAGGATATGACTCATAATCAGGCCACCCCATGGTTTTAAGTAGAGACAGAGCAAGGCGGGCAACGGGAAAAGGTTAAAAAGAAACTCATCCTGAAGACCTTTCCCCCTTTCCTACTTTCCCTCCCTCCCTCCTTCCTTTCCACATCTTGTCTCCTTCCTTATCTCCTCTTGGGAAAGGATAAGGTAAAATTATTATTCTTAATATTACAGGTATGTAAATTAGAGTTTAATCCGGTCAACAAGTTACTGAGAGTATTTGAACAGAGGAAATTGGTAACACAGGCGACAGAAGAGCTGGAGAACAGTGAGGAGCCTGAGAAAGGCAGAAGCAGGAAGCCACTGCATCATCACCCCTACCCTAGAAGCCGAGGAAGGAGGTGGTTACTGGAGCCTGGGGATGGGGTCTCCTCCTAGCAGCTAGACCACAGCTGAAGAGACCTGCTGCCAGAAGCAGAGGGGAAGAGAGAAATATGGTGGCTTATTCCTTCCTCTTGCCCTTTCATCTCCGACTTCCTTTAGAAGTCAGGGAAATGCAGCCTGCAGACGTCTACCCTCCTGTAACACCAGCCAAGTAGGGAAGCGGTGGGGATGAATCTGGGGCAATCAGGTCTACACAGTAAGCCACCTCTTTAGAACTATTTCTAGTTTGATGCACAATTACATCCGGGCAAAACCAGCTGATCGTTAAGGAGTTTTTTTACCTGGAGCTTTTAAAATCCTTTTTTTTTTTTTTTTATAAGCACCTTCTGCGATAAACATGAATAATCACTCCTAGTTTCTAACTGGCCCGTTAAAATAGAGACAGCTGTTTGTATGAGATCTCAAAGGTCAGTTACAGGCCAGGGGAAGGCTGAGGCTCTCTCATTGCGGCACTGTCTTCTGTCGTTCCACCCTCTCTCCATTTTAATTACGCACACGGTTTCTGACAGAGTAGAAGCTAAAGCTGGGAGCCTAGTGCCTTGTCCAAAAAAACTACTCTGCTGCCAAACTTAGCTTTGGAAGAGAGTAGTTTGATTGTTTCCTTTAAAGCCAGGATTTGCTCTGAGCAAAGCTGTAGGTCTACACATTTTAAGAAAACCAACAAAAATTACAAGCAGAGGAACCCACATTTTGCGGCTTCTGCAAGTGGTCAGTCACTCTGGAGGCAAGTGGCCAAGACTCAAGTGGAAGATGCCACAAATACACAGGTAGAGAAACAGAAACATTTAGCAGCTTTCGAGACTGTGTCTTGGCTTTCTAAGAGTCTTGTAGCACCTTGAAGGTATATTTATTGCAAAGGTCCTCTAGAAATTCAGCGGAGCCCAGGGAATGCCACAGCCTCTCATTCTAGGCCTTTCTCGTGTTACCAGGTCAACTGGATTCTGGCTGTCTAAGCAACGCTCTGAGAATCGGGAGAAGTTTGGAAGCTCCGTTAGTTTGGGCTGAAATAGCAGATCTTAGAATACTGCTCTTGTCTGCAGCCTCCCTGGAAGTTTCATATAGGACCTTTCTCTGCTCGCCTTGGGATCTTGGGGAGCTGGACAATGGGGCATCTGACTGTTCCAAGGACACTGAGACATGTAAATTCATCATACAGGCTTTGAACCGCTCTTAGATTCCTAGGGTGTGAAACCAGGGAGTGAGAAGTAATGGTGGTGGTGGGAAGAATAGAACCTCTGGGAAGACAACGAAAGGTTTCACAGTTCCTAAGGTCTCTTCCTGAGGGATTAATACCTATGTCTGAAAAAATTTAAAATGAAATTAACAGCAATGTGGCAAACCCAAGCCATGAGCTGATCTAGTATTACTAAAGTTTTACTACCCGAAGTTCAGTCTTCTCAATACCTTGTACTCAGAACATAAAGTTAGGGAGAAAATGATGATGAAAACTTAATAAGGAGGTATGAATTTATGCCTCTCAAGATATTTTCAGTTTAACTTCATAATCACTAAACACCAATGCAAGTTCTATAAGACTTGAGCTCCACAGATGCAAACAGCCATCCTGCTGACCACAAGCATTCATTCAGATTACACTGAAGTAGAGCATACAAATTTTCCCTCCCATTATGTACAGATGTGGGTTAATTTTATCTCATCTAGGCAAGGGTAATTTATTACATTTATCAATGTTATTATTATTGTTTTTATAAAATTCATCCAACTGCACATCAACCACTTTAACAAGTCGTTTCTTTTGTTAAGTAAACTTAAACCAAAAATAAAGCTGCCTTGAACTTAAAATAAAACCTTCATTAATAAAAGTCCTTTGAGGGGCGCCTGGGTGGCACTGCGGTTAAGCGTCTGCCTTCAGCTCAGGGCGTGATCCCGGCGTTATGGGATCGAGCCCCACATCAGGCTCCTCTGCTATGAGCCTGCTTCTTCCTCTCCCACTCCCCCTGCTTGTGTTCCCTCTCTTGCTGGCTGTCTCTGTCAAATAAATAAATAAAATCTTTTAAAAAAACAAAAAAAGTAGTTTAAAAATAAATAAATAAGTAAATAAAAGTCCTTTGAAATGATATAAAAATCACCACCACTTCATTATCTTTTTTTCCCCGGGAACTTCCTAAAATGGATAATAGCCTCATTTGCATTTGCAAACAGGACACTCTGCAAGCTATACCAAGAGCAAAGCTTAGTTATTAGGTCAGTTACTTACAAATATTTTAGAACAAGCATTACTTCAGCATTTCAATATTGGCTAAAACAGCTTTAATATGCAAGACAGGATGTAAGATGCTTAGCTGATCCAAATGCCAGTCTATGGATTTGAAAGACTAAAGATCACATCACTAGAAGGTTGACAGAAGTGACACTTTGCAAAGTGCCAATGATTTATGCCAATGTCGTGCTTGATGATACTGTTATAGACAGCACTGTCATTAAAAAGTCCCCGCTGACTGCCTTCTACATTTATGGTGCACAAATTATAGGTGAGCCCAAAGATCGAAACCTCCCTGTCTTTAGATTTCAATGACCATGTATTTCTCGGCTAGGTTAGTTACTGCATGTACCCTCCTTTCTACCTGCTTCTTTATTTCATCTATGAACATAACAATAAGAAGGCAAGAGATGAAATTTATCCTGCTAAGAAATGAGAAAGTTAAAATTGCATTTCCTTCAAGCTTCCACAACCATAAACTGGAAAGGGATATTTTTCAAATACCAAAAGTCTTTCACAATCTGCTCTCATTATGGAAAAAGACACGAAATGCAGAGCTCTGGAGTAAACTGTCAGGATTACTACAGCTTGACCTTTAGCAATGTTTATGATATTCCATCACTGTATGGTGACTTGGGCATTTCCAAAACAACTCCTAAAACAGCAAGGAGCAGTGGAGATTATCCTCTTAAATACTTCCTTTGAAAAAAATCTTCCGCTAAACTTCTGCCTCAAATATACAAATATTTACTGTGTAAATAGAATTGAGTTTTTAGAAATATTCTGAAGGCAATTTTTATTTTTATTTTTTTACGTTTTTATTTAAATTCGAGTTAGTTACCATACAGTGTAATATTAGTTTCAGGTGTGCAATATAGTGATTCAACACTTCATACTTCCCTCGGTGCTCATCACAATCTACAAGTCAATGCCTAAACAGCATTATTCTAAAATCTCGTTTATAGACACCAAGCATTTTATCACGTACTTGGAAAAATACTCCAAATTTATTAGCTAATCTCAATTTACTTCACTACAAGTGAAGTCAAGATGAAAGGAATTGATTGTTGTTTCTTTTTAACAAAGATTACAGCAGGCTTATAGGTTGTTTTTTTTTCTGAAAAAATCTCAAAGTGGGGGACATTTATATGCGCTTAATTTTGTTTGAGTGACTACTTTCAGTTTCTTTATATCTTTACCTCACAAGAAAATAGACGACTTTGAAAAATAGTACGAAAAGAAACCAACCCAAAAGATTTAAATGCAATTCTAATCTTTAGAATTTATAGAGTTGGTAGTGTTCTTTCCTTAGTATGCTATGAAACACACACTAAATCGAGTTCATAGAATACTTTATTTATTTTTAAAAAATATCTACACCCAATGTGGGTCTCAAACTTACGATCCTGAGATCAAGAGTTGCATGCTCCACCGACTGAGCCAGCCAAGTGCCCACACAGAATAAAAACCAAATTTTTTGAAATGAAAATCATCAAAGATAAAATTGAAGTTGAAAACTAAGAAATTTATAAAACAAGAACTACCTTTTAGTTCTTTTGGGGTTTTTTTGTTTGTTTTTTTAAGAGATGAAATATAAAGCTCAATCTAAAATAACCATATGACAAGGGCACCTGGGTGGCTCAGTCGGTGGACCATGGGACCCTTGATTTCGGCTCAGGTTGTGCTCTCAGGGTCACGAGATGGATGAGCCCCGCATAGGGTGCCAGGCTGCTGGAGATTCTCTCTCTCCCTGTCCCTCTGCCCCTCCCTCTGGCTCGCATGTGCTCTCTCTCTCTTTCTCAAATAAATAAATAAATCTTAAAAATAAAATAAAATAAAATAA
This sequence comes from Ailuropoda melanoleuca, assembly GCF_002007445.2. Taxonomy (NCBI): domain Eukaryota; kingdom Metazoa; phylum Chordata; class Mammalia; order Carnivora; family Ursidae; genus Ailuropoda; species Ailuropoda melanoleuca. The sequence goes on from NC_048218.1 coordinate 164,411,260, forward strand.
TTTTATGACAGTATTAAATCAAGATTTACTTCTCAGAAAACCAACCACACTGAGAATTAAAATACATATCACCTTCAGTTTGCTGGAGGCAGCAAAGGCTGACTGCAAGGAGGCTTGGGAATCAAAGCTTCAGCCAAAGGGACTAGAATTTAGGGAGAGCTTCAACTCCAATGGATACAAGTGCCCAGTGGAAAACTGAGACACCTCTCCAAGCTGGCTGATTGGCTATACATATCAGAGGCAGGGCAGGTAGACCAGCATGTCATAGGGATGATGGGTGTGGAGGCAAATATTAAATGGTTGCCCCAAAATAAGCATTATTAAAACTTCAAAATTTTAGGGGCACCTGGGTGGCTCAGTCAGTTTAAGCTCATGACTCTTGGTTTTGGCTCATGTCACGATCTCAGGGTCCTGGGATTGAGCCCAGCAACTAGCTCCACACTCAGCAGGGAGTCTGCTTGAGATTCTGTCTCTCCCTCTCCCTCTACCCCCCCCACACTCATGTGCGAGTTCTCTCTCTCTCTCACAAAATTAATAAATAAAAATAAATAAATCTTAAAAAAAAAAAAACCTTTAAAATTTTAATTATACAGGGGCACCTGGGTGGCTCAGTCAGTTAAGCATCTGCTTTTGGCTCAGGTCATGATCCCAGAGTCCTGGGATTGAGCCTCGCATCAGGCATGCTTCTCTCTCTCCCTCTGCTCCTCCCCCTGCTTGTGTTCCCTCTCTCTGTCAAATAAATAAATACAATCTTTAAAAAAAATTTTTAAATATACAAATAGTACATTAATATATCCTCCTTATTTAAAAAATTAAACATAACAGATAGGGACATCTGGGTGGCTCAGTCTGTTAAGCGTCTGCCTTCAGCTTGGGTCGTGATCCCAGGGTCCTGGGATCAAGTCCTGCATTGGGCTCCTTGCTCAGTGGGGAGCCTGCTTCTCCCTCTGCCTGCTGCTCCCCTTGCTTATGCTTTCTCTCTTTCTCTTTGACAAATAAATAAATATAATCTTAAAAATAATTTAAAAATAAACATAACAGAAAAGGTAAAATTTATTTCTACCCACTGGATGCTCCAGACCTCTTAAGGTTCATTTACATATTAGAAATGATCTAAATGCTAACCAGCATAGGAGGATAGCTAAACAGACTATGATATCTACATACCCAGAGGTACTATGCAACTTTGGATTAATATAAATATTTTTATGTATTAACATGGAAAGATCTCTAAGACATACTGCTGAGTCAAAAATTACAGAATGACATATACCTTTTGATATCATTTATGTAAAATATGTCACTTATATAAATAATATTAACACTCACCTTTGGGAATCATCTTGTGGATCCTACCACCTATGTCTGTCCCCACCTTTGGCACATTATCATGGATCATCTTGTGACTTGTTTTCTAGTGTTTTAAGTATAACATTAATTAAAATTTAAATTTTTTTAAATTAAAAAACTAAATTAATTAGTTAATCTTTTATTTGAGTATAGTTTGAGGAACCCTGCATAGCACCAAGTATGCCCAGAATAAGCTGTCAGGAATACTATTTAGACAAATACTTTTATGCCTAATAAGACTGGTGATAAAAGGTGACAGCTATAATTCTTACAAATTTATTTGAATAGGCTTAAGGAAGACTCTTAACTATAGAGAGCAAACTGAGGGTTGATGAAGGGAAGTGGGCGGGTGATGGGCTAAATGGGTGGTATTAAGGAGGGCACTTGTTGGGATGAGCACTGGGTGCTATATGTAAGTGATGAATCACTAAATGTTACTCCTGAAACCAATATTACCCTATATGTTAACTAACTAGAATTTAAATAAAAACTTGAGACCAAAAAAAAAAAAAAAGAATTGACTTAAGGAGAATGTGAGGTTCAGTGTAAATGTTTATTTTTTAATAGGAGAAAAGCAATGACATTTTTGTTTTACAACTTTCAGGCTCTTCATGAATACAGAAAGGCTACTGGTCCATTTCCCACTTACTGATAATTAGTAACCACTTACAGTACCTAGGAAAAACCGTTTTAGTGTCTTTTACTCATTTTATTCTCTATGTTGCATATTCACTATGCAGCCTGGGAGAAAACGGGACCGGTTTAAGAATTCTCAGACCAGAAATGCCTGGGTGGCTCAGTCAGTTAAGCCTCTGCCTCAGCTCAGGTCATGATCCCAGGGTCCTGGGATCAAGTCCCACGGTCCTGGGATCAAGTCCCACCATCGGGCTCCTTGCTCAGTGGGGAGCCTTCTTCTCCCTCTGCCTACAGCTCTCCCTGTTTGTGCTCCCTCTCTCTCTCTCTGACGTATAAATAAATAAAAATCTTTAAAAGAAAAAAGAATTCTCAACGAGTCATTTGTACCTCCTTATAAGTATTTGGTTAAAAAAAAGAACAACCTTTTACTTCATCTGAGTTAAAGTACAATTTCACTGGATCCATCAATAAATGGCATCCAATCTAACAGAGAACTTGAGTCAAGTCATTGGGTGAGGTTTTTTTGCCTTGACAAAATCTTACTGCCTTTTCAAAACCCCCCAGCTTGCTCCCTGTTACTATAACAATCATACTTATAATTACTCTTCTAACCTAAAGGAAGACATGAGAATGTTGTGTTTTATATCTTGGGTCTATAAAGGCTACAGTCAATATGTTTCACATTGTAATAATTATAGATAATCTCAAAGCATGCAATGAAATTATTTATTTTGTTTTGTTTTTTTATTTGAGAGAGTGAAAGCACCAGCTGGGGGAGAAACAGAGGGAGGGAGAGGGAGAAGCAGACTCCCCACTGAGCAGGAGGCCCAATACACAGGGGCCCCAACCCCAGGACCCCGAGATCACAATTGGAGCCAAAGGCAGATGCCCAACTGACGGAGCCACCCACGCGCCTCTGAAATTATTTGTTTTAATCCAGAAGCATCATGCAAAGGTTACATTGTTTAAGGGACCAAATCTTAGTTCTGAGGATCAGAACTTAATGGATCATCTGCAAACAAATCTTTAAAAATAATCCTCAAGTTTTTATTTTCTCTGCCTTTCAAATTGTATTATTTCACAAATCGAACCTTCTTAGTTACAGTCAGCAACAATCTAACTTCCCCGTTTTATCTCCAACTATTCCCCTAAATACACCACATGTTCCTGTTATACCACATTTCTCACTTTTGGGGGCACTTTTCCAGAAAAGGGGTCTTAGCACGTGTTCTTCCTCCTATCTAGAATCTCTTACCTACAATGCCTTATCTACGGTTTCTGCAAACTCCCATGGATCCTCTCAGACCCAGCTTTGATGATACCACCACGTGAACCCTTCCTATCATCACCAGGCAAGGAAAGTTATTACATGCTTTACACTTTTCTCCGCAATAGGATATCTCTTACGATACTGTGTTTATCTATTTAATGGAGTCTAAGTTTCTTAATGGCAGAGACTGTCTTCTTCATATTTGCATCTCCAGAAACTAATTACAGCACCTACTTCAAATAAATGTTCACTCAATGTTTACAGAATTAATGAATTCCTTTTCATTTCTTTCTAGTGTAACTGTTTCAGATGACTTTGCATAAGTTATTTGATGGCTACAGTAGAGAAGAGCCCCGCAAGGGGCCTAAATGGACTATAGTGGGAAGTCTGTGTTGGTCGGTGAGCAGGAAGTTCACAAAAATAATTTGTTTCTTCCAAAATGCAACATCTCTACGTAACACAAAGGGTCTCAGTCAGTTGATCCCTTAAAGACAGAAGTTCTTTATTCTGTACTACATAATTGGCATTGAAAGAAAAATGACCTTAGAATCTTAACCTAAAATATGTAACTTTTCCTTTGTTTAAAAAGAAAATAATGAAGAAAGCTAAACTGAGGAAGGGAGCCAAGAAAAAGAAGTTGGAATTAAACAAGCTATTTCAACTTTTCAGACCGTCTAAGGATAAACAAAATGCAATAGAAACAGCAGAAATCGCACCTCCCCTTTCTCTCATAAGTAGCACATTCTTAGTAAGAACATAAATAAGTAGTCTTCTACGCTGGTTCAGACTGAACCTTTCAGTAGCCTGAGTGCAAACGGAAAGCTAAGAGGTCACTGCCTGCTTTATTCTTGCATATCACCTATAGGCTCAGATGTTTTTGTTTAGAAGTGTGCTCTAAGATCTTCAGAAACATTTGGGAAATCTTCTCTAATCTATTAGCAGGTATTAAAGGGCACCTCTGGAAAAAGCACTTCATGAATTTATGGAGAGGGAATTAACATCAGGATCATGAGCAAGTTAATTTACCATACCATTAATGAAGCTTAAGCTTCGTAGTAATGTGTTTACACAGTCTTATGTTTTTGTAAAATTTGCAAAAATAAGATACACTTATCCCCAATAACTGAGACCACTTTCTCTTCGATTCTGACTTTCCTTCCATCACACTTTCTCTCTTATGCAGGCATGTTGAAGTGGCCACAAACATTGTGAAATCCAAGCGGAAGTTAAGTTGGTATACATTTAGATTGGGCTTAGTGAGATAGTTATGTGGTGTGCAGTTACTTCCATGAAGAAGTAAGTTATGACCAGCTGTTCCCAACACGAGAATCACTTTCAGGAATACATCAGCCATTGTGCAAACTAACTCAATGTCAGGATTTGAAGATGCAGGGACAGACCTTGTTTTGTCATATGTTTGGAGAATAGGATGGAGGCTCCTACCCACTGTTCCCCAGGTATGCTTGCCCTTTGTCCTCTGTGCCTTTGCTTTTTTTTTTTCTCCCATCTAGCCCTGCCTTCCTACTTCCTCAGTGAAAATCTGACACCAGATCTGATCAAATGCTGTTTCCTCAGTGAAGCCTTCCCAAGTATAGAATAAATCTCTCCATCTGTTTTCCATTCTGTTGCTTTTGTTTGTGTCTCTCTTTAAAAATAAACAGTAGTTGTATTTTAGTTATTTGTGAACATGACTATTTCTTCCACTAAACTGTAAACTCTTAAATGTCTTATTTAACTTTGAACTTCCCACCGTGTCAACCATGGTGTCAAACAATGGTGCCTAGAAAACGCTGATGTGGACTTAATTTTCTAAATTGGTCTGTACTTTTGTTAACATGATGCTGAACATATTTATTCACCTCATGCACTGCTTCTTGTGTTAGAACAGGGCTCCCACACAAAGATATAAAGATTTAGACACAGATATACATACATATCATTGATATGTAAACAATTAAAAATCTAGTAATCGAAGTCCTAGTAGCTTCATAAAATGAAGTTCTAGGTAGTAAATTAATCTTTGCAAGACTAAGGGCTTAAAAGAAGACAGAAAAGACCATTGAAGGTCACAATTTGCATATTGATCTAACTGTATGCTTATTCTCTTACAAACACATAATTAACTTTGCTTTTATTGAATTTTGGTTCTAAACCAATTTTATTAGTCATAGTTTCACTAGTAATTTCAGTGAAGTATGAGAGACAAATGTTAGTTAAGAAGGTAGCATGTATACTAATGTATCTGGATATTAGATTTAATACATACCAAAAGTACTGCTTTGTAGGTATTGGATTTGATCAATAGCTATGGTCCATTCTTACAGTATTTCTTAGGGCAGGAAATATTTCACAGTTAGGACTAAATTGAGTCTTAAGGTTATAATACAGAGGAGATATAAAAGTAAGCCATTATCAGTAGCCCCAATTATCTGGTGTAAGAGCAGGAGAATTAACTGCAGTAATATGATCTCTCCCTAAGTACTGGAATTCTTTTAAATGTCTTCGCTCTGATCACCTAGTAGTAGAAATTGCACTGATTTGGGAATCAGGAAATTGAAGCTGAGTCCTGGCTGTGCCATTATTAGTTGTAGGACTCTGAACGAGATGGTTTGACTCAATGGTCCTGAATTTCCTCATGTGGGAAATGGGAATCATTATATTTAATATTAATACTTGTTCTGCGTACCTTATAGGTCTGTCTTGAGGAGTCAATGGAACTCATCTGTTGATTCATCAGCAAGGCTTTAGTATCTATGCCAGATAATGGATATTAAAAAGATTTGTAAATTTCAAAGCCCTATAGAAATAAAGAGGATTATTTAATAGAGAAAATATTTTATTTGGGTACTGACTATTAGAGTAAGAAACATAAATGTGGAACTTTTAGATATCTTTTTTTTTTAAAGATTTTATTTATTTACTTGACAGAGACAGCCAGCGAGAGAGGAAACACAGCAGGGGGAGTGGGAGAGAAAGAAGCAGGCTTCCAGCAGAGGAGCCTGATGCAGGGCTCGATCCCAGGACTCTGGGATCACGCCTTGAGCCGAAGGCAGACGCTTAACGACTGCACCACCCAGGCGCCCCCTAGATATCTTATTGAACAGAAAAATGACATATTAATTGATACAAAGCCATGCCTCCATGGCTTAGGCAAAAGATAAATATTTCAGCATTTTCTCCCTAACCTAACACCAATGCTGAACTCATCCTATATATGTAGGAAATTCTAAGTGTGTGTATGTATATATACACAAATAGACATACAACACATACTATATGTATAGTATACATACACTCTATGGAGAGTCTACATGATGAAGTAGAAAATAGGAAATTAGGCAGTGCGGCACCTAGAGGGAAAGCTAGAGGGAGACGGACATTGAGAGAACGAGAAGGAAGGAGAGAAAATGGCGTCCACGGATTACAGTACCTATAGCCAAGCTGCAGCCCAGCCGGGCTACAGTGCACACACCACCCAACCCACTCAAGGATATGCACAGACCACCCAGGCATATGCGCAGCAAAGTTATGGAACCTATGGACAGCCCACTGATGTCAGCTATACCCAGGCTCAGACCACTGCGACCTATGGGCAGACTGCCTATGCAACTTCTTATGGACAGCCTCCCGCTGGTTATACTACTCCAACTGCCACCCAGGCATAGAGTCAGCATGTCCAGGGGTATGGCACTGGTGCTTACGATACCACCACTGCTACGGCCACTACCACCCAGGCCTCCTATGCAGCTCAGTCTGCTTATGGCACTCAGCCTGCTTACTCAGCCTATGGAAAGGAGCCAGCAGCCACCGCACCTGAAAGACCACAGGATGGTAACAAACCCGCTGAGACTAGTCAACCTCAATCTAGCACAGGGGGTTACAATCAGCCCAGCCTAGGATATGGACAGAGTAACTACAGTTATCCCCAGGTACCTGGGAGCTACCCCATGCAGCTAGTCACAGCGCCACCATCTTACTCTCCTACCAGCTACTCCTCTACACAGACAACTAGTTATGATCAGAGCAGTTACTCTCAGCAAAACACCTATGGGCAGCCGAGAGCTATGGACAGCAGAGTAGCTATGGTCAAAAAAGCAGCTACGGGCATCAGCCGCCCACTAGTTATCCCCCCTAAACTGGATCCTACAGCCAGGCTCCAAGTCAATATAGCCAACAGAGCAGCAGCTACGGGCAGCAGAGTTCATTCCAACAGGACCACCCCAGTAGCATGGGTGTTTATGGGCAGGACTCTGGAGGATTTTCCAGACCAGGAGAGAACCGGGCATGAGTGGTCCTGATAACGGGGGCAGGGGAAGTGGGGGATTTGGTAGCGGAGGCATGAGCAGAGGTGGGCAGGGAGGAGGACATGGTGGAATGGGTGCTGGAGAGCGAGGTGTCTTCAATAAGCCTGGTGGACCCACGGACGAAGGACCAGATCTTGATCTAGGCCTACGTGTAGATCGAGATGAAGACTCTGACAACAGTGCAGTTCATGTGCAAGGCTGAAATGACAGTGGGACTCTAGATGATCTGGCCGACTTCTTGAAGCAGTGTGGAGTTGTTAAGATGAACAAGAGAACCGGACAACCCATGATCCATATCTACTTGGACAAGGAAACAGGAAAGCCCAAAGGTGATGCTACAGTGTCCTATGAAGACCAACCAACTGCCAAGGCTGCCGTGGAGTGGTTTGATGGGAAAGATTTCCAAGGGAGCAAGCTTAAGGTGTCTTTTGCTCAGAAGAAGCCTCCGATGAACAGCATGCGGGGTGCTATGCCTCCCCGTGAGGGCAGAAGGATGCTGCCGCCGCTCCGTGGAGGTCCCAGGGGCCCAGGATGTCCTGGGGGCCCCATGGGTCACATGGGAGGCTGTGGAGGAGACAGAGGTGGCTTTCGCCCAAGAGGGCCCCGGGGTTCTCGAGGGAACCCATCCGGAGGAGGAAACTTCCTGCACCGAGCTGGAGACTGGCAGTGCCCCAATCCGGGATGTGGAAACCAGAACTTCGCCTGGAGAACAGAATGCAACTGGTGCAAGGCCCCGAAGCCTGAAGGCTTCCTTCCACCACCCTTTCCACCCCTGGGTGGTGACCGTGGCAGAGGCGGCCCTGGTGGCATGCGGGGCGGAAGAGGCGGCCTCATGGACCGCGGTGGTCCTGGTGGCGTGTTCAGAGGTGGAAGTGGTGGAGACAGAGGGGGCTTCCATGATGGCCGGGCATAGACCAAGGTGGCTTTGGTGGAGGAAGACGGGGCGGCCCTGGTGGGCCCCCTGCACCTTTGATGGAACAGATGGGAGGAAGAAGAGGCGGACGCGTAGGACCTGGAAAAATGGATAAAGGCAAGCACCATCAGGAATGCAGAGACCAGCCCTACTAGACGCAGAGACCCTGCAGAGCTGCACTGACTACCAGATTTATTTTTTAAACCAGACAAAATGTTTTAAATTTATAATTCCATATTTATAATGTTGGCCACATTATGATTATTCCTTGTCTGTACTTTAGTATTTTTCACCATTTGTGAAGAAACATTAAAACAAGTTAAATGGTTAAAAAAAAAAACAAAGAAAGAAAGAAAAAGAAAATAGAAAATAGAAAATCAGAAAATCAGAAAACCTGGATTATAGTCCTAACTCTGCAGTATATACATTCAGCACATACTATGTATATACTATGCCTTGTATCTGTATGTGTATATATGTGTGTAAATACATGCATATTTGTGTGTGTGTGTATACAAGCACACACATACACATACACAAATATCTGAATGTCATCCTCTAAAGCCTCAGGATTTGCACATGGTTGAATTCTAAGGCAGCTGCTGCCATAGATTAAATCTATACCAGGATGGGTCCAGTGGGAGAGCAAAGGTCAGGGTCACATTCAGGATGCCCTGGGAAGTCCAGGATATCAGCTAATCAAAAATATTTATATGGGGGCGCCTGGGTGGCACAGCGGTTAAGCGTCTGCCTTCGGCTCAGGGCGTGATCCCAGTGTTATGGGATCGAGCCCCACATCAGGTTCTTCCGCTATGAGCCTGCTTCTTCCTCTCCCACTCCCCCTGCTTGTGTTCCCTCTCTCGCTGGCTGTCTCTATCTCTGTCAGATAAATAAATAAAAAATCTTTAAAAAAAATTATTTATATGGTTCACTCCTTTGTACAGTCAGTCCTAACTGCTCTAGAGAGAAAATAAACAGAAGAAAAAACAGTCCTTAACCTTAAACTGCTCACAATTCAGCAGAAAATCAGAAAAGACATAAATGTCTTCCGAAACTTTCACAGAACAACCCACGTATAAATGAATACCATATTGTGCAGTTTTTCTCTTTCTTCCTAATCTCACTTGGGCTCTCTAAGAATAGTCCAGAAAAGCCACTTTTCTGAGACAGAGAGAAAAAAGGGGTTAACAATGTTCTGTCACTGAATCGAATGCTTTACTTGAAGAAACAGACTCATAGATTTTAAGTAAGTATCCCAAACAGTATCATAAATCTAGTAAAGTAACATAACCAGGTTGCACACCGAAGTCTGATTCCAATGCTCTTAACCATGACACCATATGATAACTTGTAAGAATGCTGAAAACTATAATAATGTTACTGGACTTTCTTTCTTTTTAGAAATCTTAGTAATTGTGAATAAAATTCTATTGAGACTACCTCTATGTCCTACCCATAATACATGAAAACCACTGTGGTAGATTGAGTGCAAAGAGGCTGGACAATGAAGTTGGATTTGAACACCATCCGTCACTGAGTTAAAGGAACGTCAAGATGCTTGTTAGCTGACAGCTACCCAAGAGTCCCCATCTGCTCTTTTAGAGAACCAAGCAGGAAGTATAGGAAAGAATGCTGGGTAGGCTGATATGATGAGGAAGAGGAGTCGTAGTGGTAGCTATGCACTATTCTATCTAAAACAGATACAAACTCCAAGAGTGCCCCAAATCAACTGATGTTCTTAGGGTCAAAGGATTCCCTTTTTCTGAACAAAGTATGTCTTTGCACATGTTTTGTCCTCTTCTTGGAGTACTCTTCCCCACATATCTGTGGCAAAATACTTATTTCAAGACTTAGCTCCAATATAAGGTCTATGCCACTGCCTTCCCTGACTCTCCCAGATAGGCAGAATTATTGATAGTTAACACCTTTATTATAGAGCTTGCTTGCTCTTGCACACACGTGCACTCTCTCTCCACGTGTGTGTGTCTGTGTGTGTGTGTGTGTGTGTGCGTGCGCATATGTGTCCCAGCATTCTGACTAGCTAAATTCACTTATACATTGCTTGGTCCATGCAATAGTCAGTGTTGCACAAAAGTGCAGGTTGTGAAAACCATTCCTGCAGTAAAGGAAGTCAGGCTG
>NC_048218.1:164424371-164439031 GCF_002007445.2 Ailuropoda melanoleuca
CTGACTGAGCCAGCCGGGCACCCCTCTGAAACTTCATTTGAAATGGTTCACAGAGATACATAGATAAAGGCAATAATGCAAATTATTAAAAATTTGTGAATCTAGGAGGGTATAAATTCCTGTATGCTTTTAAATCTTTCAAAGTAAAACTTAAAAAGAAGCTCTTTTTTGTATTTTACTGAGACAGGCTGAAGGGTGACCTAGGAGAATAATGTATGAGGACTGATGTACCCTTTTGACCCAGAAGAGTACTTTTAAAACCAGGTTACGTACCGCCCAAGGGTTCCATAGCTAGGGAACACACAATGAGAAATCAAGCCCTTCACCAAGGTATCAGTGATGGTTATCATCACCTCAGCAAACTGCCATATCCTCAGTACACAGTGCCCTCAGCTACCATCTCCAGATCAATACGGCTATCAATGACAGATGGTCAAGCCATCCCTATCCACTCAGGTCATTCTTAGTTCACATGGTCCGACAGGATTTAGGAGTCTTGTGTCATTAGACAGTCTTTAGAAAACAACTTAGCCATTAAAGGCGGAAGCAGAGCAACGTTGTATGTCAGACAGCACACTGTTGACAGTTTAAATATACTCAGAAAGCTTAAAATGTGTTGATTTCTGTGTGTTACAATTACATTTTTACTGGAGAAGAATGAATCATTAAAACATAAATGCATGTTGAAAGCAAAGCTATAAAAAGACTTTCTGTCACAAACCATTTCTAGACACACCAGAGCTAGGAAGAAAAAGTAATATTTTTCAGCATTGATTTGATCAAAATTGTAATTTCTGTGGAAAGGAGAAGGGGCTTTTGGTCCAAATATAATTTTTAATGTGGTTTATACCTCACAGAATCTGATTTGAGATCCATTTAGTTTGGAGACGGCACATAAACTGGTCACCTATCTCAAAAGAACCTTTGCAGTAACATTTCATGGGGACGCCAACAATTTTCTAGTCAACGCAGTATTATCAACTCTTTACTACATAATCCAATATTTTCACTATTAATCACTCAGCCTATCCCTTGAGTTACCTAAGGGAAGGTATCACCACTTCTGTCCCATAAGGCATAAATACTCAAACGACACCAGGAAATACTGACGAGGCCCTATATTTACTACAAGTGAATATGGCTTCTCTATTTTAGTACTTAAATAAAGCATACTCGCTAGTACTTAGGATGTAAGTAAAAACAGTTCTATAAATAGTCACAAAATTAGTTATGGATGCATCAGAAAATCCATTTCACTAATTTCCATCAAGACCTTGGAATACATTTAGGCATTTCTGTTTGTGACATACAAATAACAGATTTATTACTATCACGGGGCAAATTACTTTTTGCACAAGTACTACCAACTTCGTTATCTGAGGCTTGGACTTGGCCCAAAGTGTATTGACTCACAATATTTTCCTTCATGGCAGGATTTCCATGAACAGTTGCTTTAAATTGAAAAACAGACCCAGATTGTTGAGAGAGGCAGAAGACGACGGTTCAGGATTGGTGAGCGATGTGGTCACTGAACACAATGACTCAGTTCTGGTCAAGGAAAAGTCATAAATACTCCATTTAGAAAGAGAACTCAAAGATTTTTGAGGAAGAAAAAAAATAATTTCTTTAGGGAGAAACTTCCTTCAGGCAAATCTCAAAAATAAATGGTAACATTTATATAGCAGTTGCTAGAATGCTTCCTCACTGACAAGAGAGAATTCAAAAAAGAAAAGAATCTTGGCCTCTAGAAAAGCAGTGGGAAACCTCTGGCCCTTCGTTTAATTTCTTCTAGCTAGACCATGAAAAGTTTTCTAAAACCAAGTGTCTTTTGAGCCTCCCTTCTCTACCATTAAGAGCAACAAATACAGCTGTGCAAACAGCAGGAATGTGTGTTCCTGCGGTAAGATGCATGCCCTGGCTCCTCCGGGGGGAATTCTCTTTCAGACATGTGCACGATCCTCTGAGTCAGCAGCCTCAGAGAGGGACGAGGAGATGTTGGCAAAGGTGAATTCCAGTCTGAACCAGTAAGAGAAGATACAAGACAGATGGGTGGGGATTCTCAGACAACAAACAGGGAAGATTCTGACAGCTGACAAGAAGGGAGGAAAAGATTGAAAGCCTTGCAATTGGAGCTGCAGAGAACACAAGCGGAGAAGGGAGAAATGCTTTTTATTTCTTATCCATTTTTAGATCTTTCTTTTTAGTCCTCTCGCTACCTTCTTTGTTTGCTTGGTGAGAACATGGGCTTTGGAGCCATCGTCAGGGCTTGAATCTCAGCCCATCATATATTAGCTGTGTGGTTCTGGTAATTTCACTAACACCCCTCAACTCTGGCTCCCTCATCTGTAAAACAGATAGAAGGATGCTCACCTCCTGGAGTTGCTGTAAGGAGGGAATAAGATGCTATAAAATACACAGCAGGTATCCGGCTTCCTATGGGTGCTTAAAAACGTGTTAGCACCTTTCTTCTCCTCTTCTTTTATTCTTTGAGTCTACATTTCTTCTTCTTTCAACTTTCGCTCACATCTACTAGAACTTTGGGCCCTTTACTTCATTATTCATTTTCTGTGGGTCAGTAACTGCGGATGGAAAGATTTCCCAATCCCTGGAGTAAATGGGATGTTCATTTGCAAGGGCTGATAACCTTCATGGTTGTCTGATTCCCAAAAGACTGAGTTTCCTGCTGATCAGAAAAAAGCAATTTTCAATACAGGAAGTTTCGAGGAATCTGGGAATTAGAATGCCTGGCTCCTCTTAATCGGGGAATGTTATACTTGGATTCCCTTTCAAATATTGATCCAGCAGTTAGGCAAAGACCCCAAGGCACTGAACAGCCTGAGACCTGGCTGAGGCCTGTGTTCCCTCTTACTCAACACTGAGACCTGGGCCCTGGGGGACTGCTTTATTAAAAGCAAATTTCAAAAGCAGTATAGTAAGTCTGAACTGCATCCATAGAGAAGAATAAATTCTGTGTTCAAAGTCAAATGAGTCATAGCTCAAATTCCAGCATTTGTTGGTTCTGAACTAGCAATGCAAGCACTATGAATTGTTTTGGGAGGGCATGGAAGGAACCCCAAATTCATTTCAGGAAGCAACCACGAGTTTTTTAAAAAAGGAATGAAGGAGGGGCGCTGAGTGGTTCAGTTGGTTAAGCGTCTGCCTTCAGCTCAGGTCATGTTCCCCGGGTCCTGGGATGGAGTCCTGTGAAGGGCTCCCCACTCAGTGGGCAGCCTTCTCCCACTCTCTCTGCTCCTCCCTGCAACACCCCCCACCCTGACTCATGTTCTCTTTCTCTCTTTCAAATAAATAAATAAAATCTTAAAAAAAAAAAAAAAAGGAGTGAAGGGGTAGGAGAGAACAAGGAAGTAAGAGGAAGGAGGAGGGAGAAAGAACATCTCAAGGAGAAGTAGTTTCTCTTTCTTCCTAGCCTCTAAGAGAGTATCCCTTTGATGGGCAGCCTGGAGAAAAGCACTTCTGGGTGCGTTGCCTAAAGTGAGCAGCACTATGGACTGCTCCCTCCTTTTATTTTATTTTTTTTTTAGATTTTATTTATTTATGGAGAGAGAGAGAGTGCACGTGCTCGAGAGGGGGGTGGGGGGCAGCAGAGAGAAAGGGAGAAGCAGGCCCCACCGGGCAGGGAGCCCGATGTGGGACTCAATCCCAGGACCCCAGGATCATGACCTGAGCAGAAGGCAGATGCTTAATCAACTGAGCCACCCAGGCGCTCCCTGCTCCCTCCTTCTTGGAGCTCCTCAGCCCCCTGGCTTTCTGGACACCTCTCTATTCTATTCCTCATGTGCCTCCCCACATACACGCCCTCCCCCTAATTAGTCCCCAGAGTTCACTCCTTAGAGCTCTCACTCCAGAAGCTCTATCTGAACAATTTTATTTATTTCTGTGACTTTTCCTACCCCTTAAATAATGACAACTCCCAAACACACACCTTTCAACCCATTCTCTCTTCTAAAACCCACAAACCAAACGGGCCATAGTCAGCAGCTGGCGATCATGTCTAAAATCAAAGTTGTTACCTCCACACTTCCTAAACCTCTTGCCCCTGTCCACATGGAATCTAGCAGTGCTCAACATAAAGCAGCTCTGTGGTCTTTCTTGATGTTTCTTCTACTTCGACTCCCAAATCCAATCTATCACCAAGTGCTCTTGATCCTACTTCCTGAATCTCTCTCCAGTCTATGCTGTTCTTCCAATCCCATAGCCACCGTCTTAGATAAAACTCCCATCATCTCCCACCTGGACTCCTAACTTCTCTGTTTCTGGTATCTTTTCTGGACAATCTTGGCATCAAAGTGATCTTTCTAAAACACAAATGTAATACTCCTTTAATAATCCCAATAGCCTCTGATGGCTCTTTTCTGTTTCCTGAAATAAAAGTCCAAATCCAAACAAGTTTCTTCATAACTTTGCTCAGTCTTCTTTAACATACCCATATCTTGCAGTTCCCCCCACTGCATCCCACCACCCTTATTTCAAGCCCTACAATTCAGCCACACCAAACTGCTTGTTATTCCCCAAACACATGATCCTTGATGTTTTGCCTTTGCATGTTCTGTTCCCTCTATACGAAATGCTTTTCCTTTCCAGGTGCACTCCTTCACTTCTTTAAGTAATGTCATTAATCTGTAAAGTTTTCACTCCCTGCCTAATAAATTACTCATATTTACCTATGGAATACTTGGTCCTTTACTAGGGTACTTTTCTTTCTTTTTAAAATTTATTATTTATTATATATTTATTACTTATTATTTTATTATTATTATTACAATTAACATACAGTGTGATATTAGTTTCAGGTGTGCAATATAGTGACTCAACAATTATATATATTACTCAGTGCTCATCATAAGTGTGTTCTTTAATCCCCATCACCTATTTCACCCATCCCCCTATGCACCTCTACTCGTGACCATCAGTTTGTTCTCTACAGTTAAGAGTCTGTTTCTTGGTTTGTCTCTCTTTTTTTTTTTACTTCGCTCATTTGTTTTATTTCTTAAATTCCACATATGAGTGAAATCATATAGTATTTGACTTTCTCTGACTTATTTCACTTAGCATAATACTCTACAGCTCCATCCATGTTGTGGCAAATGGCAAGATGTCATTCTTTTTTATGGTTGAGTAATATTTCATTGTATGTATATACCGCTTCTTCTTTATCCATTCATCTATCAATGGACATTTGGGCTGCCTCCATAATTTGACTATTGTAAATAATGCTGCTATAAACATAGGGGTGCATGTATCCTTTTGAATTAGTGTTTTTGTATTTTGGGGGTAAACATCCTGAAGTGTGATTCCTGGATTGTACGGTAGTTCTATTTTTAACTTTTTGAGGAACCTCCATACTGTTTTCCAGAGCAATTGCACCAGTTTGCATTCCCACCAACAGTGCACGAGGGTTCCTATCTCTCCACATCCTCTCTAACACTTGTTTCTTGTTTTTGATTTTAGCCATTCTGATAGGTATGAGGTGATATCTCATTGTTTTGATTTGCATTTCCCTGGTGATGTGTGATGTTAAGCATCTCTTCCTGTGTGTACTGGCTATCTGCATATCTTCTTTAGAGAAATGTCTGTTCATGTCTTCTGCCCATTTTTAAATTGGATTATTTATTTTGGGGATGTTGTAGAAGTTCTTTATATATTTTCGATACTAATCCTTTATCAGATAGGTCATTTGCTAATATCTTCTCTATCAGGGACTTTTCAAGATGCACTGCAAGTACTGGTTTACATATTTGTCTCCTTGGATAAAGGAGACCAAGATTGTAAGCTTCTAAAAGGCAGTCTTCATCTCTTATTTTTTGGTGTTCCCACCTGTTCACTAAACACTCAATAAATGCTAATGGATATCAAGAGAGTCAGCTTCCCACACAAGAAAGGAACCCTAGGACTCCCCAGAAAGTGCTTTTTCCCAGAGAGAGCTCTTCAGGTCCATGGAGTCTCACTCTATGTATCAGCCCATACCTAGAATAAGATCAGAATATTTTCCTTCAGTTTAAAAGAGGGATTGAGATGGGGTAGGAGAGATAGAGAAGGAGGAAAAGAGTGACAGATGACCACTCCTTTTATGATGCAGTGTACTTTTCCTACATAAAAAGAGAGAATTTATTCCTTGTTTACAAAGTTGAGGACTCAACAGAATCTTCCGCCAGTGCTCTGTATTTAGTAGATACTTAAAAAGCACTTGAATAAATTAATCCATAGGCAAATCCTATCTAGTTGGTCAGAAATTTGCACTAGAGATAAAAAAAACTCAGCTTCTCACTCACTTTAGCTTTTCTTTCTCCATTGTCTTTCTTTCTCTCTCTCTTTATGTACCCTGTCTCCCTTTCTCTCTTTTTCTTTCTTCAGCTGAGTTCATTTCTGACAAGCAGAAAAAGTTAAAGTGGCCACCAGGAAATTTTTCTAGCCTCTGTACTCGAATACCCTCTGGAAAATACATTTGATTTACAACCACAACACATACAACTGGGTATCTTAACTGTAAATCTAATGTAATGATTGTTCCTTTAGATATTTCCTTAATTTTATGAGAGTAATAAATACACCCTTTAACGACTATAGGTTCAAATCATTTCCAAATGACTGATTTTCACTGCATTGCTACCATATGTTTCTGTTATGTAAATAACTAAATATTTCTAAATTGCTCCATTAATATATAGAAAAACCATTCACTATTTATTTTTAAATGGCTGAGGGGCAGGTTATAAGAATATTGCCAAAAAATGAGTTTTATAACAACTCTCTAAGCATATTATGTTTGAAAATGCAATATTTATACAGTAGAAACCATAATACTAAAACCCAACAAGCTTCTATAAATTTATCCTTTTAAAATATAAACTATTAAAACATTTTAAGAAATATGAAGAGAAATCTTTAAACACCAATTCCATATCAAAGTTCTCAGGATTTTGCATTTATACAGAGCAGAGTTCATGAACTCCTGCTAACCATGTTAACAATCTACCAGGTTTCTAAAGACTCAGCAGGGGTTAGAATTAGAAGACTCTGCCATCAACATCAATAACAGGAGCAGTGACACTCAGAGGAGTTTTCCACTGTGCTCTCCAAGGAGGGTTCAGCACATTCAGGGACCGTAGCCCATAAAGGAAAGAGGACTATAGTTAGTAAATACAAATAAAATCTAGAGGGACACATTATTTTGGATTTTGTTTTTAAACAGTGAGAGTCTTTTTAAAATTCCGTGTGTGTGTGTGTGTGTGTGTGTGTGTGTTATGTGTTAGTATATATTTACTGCCCCAGCAGTACTTCTCATTTTAAAGAGCCTTACCACTTAAAAGGAATTTTGACTTCAGATTTTTGTTTTGATCCACAGGAGAAAAGATGTGAACAAAATCACAAAGGTTTCTCTGCGAGGCAAGCCTATTGGAAATAAGACCCAAGCAATTTGGTGTGTCCTACACCCAAGGCAGGTAGCAGATCAATTCAGAAACACATAAAAACAAAGGGACTGTAGCTGAGTTTTCAAATATACATTAGAAACTAATTTCAACGCATTTTTTGAAATAAATAAAACTTTGTACAATATGAATTCATTACTTATGGATTTTCATGGGCAAGAAAACGTAGTTCCCCTCTACCCCTCACCCCTCTTTAAAACAGTTCTCACCCAATTCCCCTTCTTCAATCCCTTCTCCATAAAAACCTGATTTTTTTTTTAACTGGGTGATTAGGGCTTGGTAAAAAATAGTTCAGGAAAGAGGCAATATTCAAATCTTAAGGCTGAGTTAACCATTAATCTTTTGGTATTTTCTCTTCTTTTTGGAAGCCCAAGCAGTATAAACTATCCGTATTTCCTGCTGCTGCCAGCGGCAGGAAGACCGTGTATCACATTCTATCAATTTGTTTTGAAGCTGAAGGAAACATGACAATGATGTCTAAAGCGGTGTTTATTCTGTGGTGCAGTCAACACTAAAAGTATCCGTATATGTGATTTGCATGCTGGTCTTCTGGATTTTTAATTTTTAGAAAGCTCAAGCATTGTAAACCCATATCTTTATAATGCCCAAATTTGTTTTCTTTTCAGCCCATCATTATTGTAGCAGTCAGTGCACACTGAACAAAGACTTTTGTGAGATTTTATGGGGTTTTTGTTGACTGTTCTCTAATTAGGCTAAATAATAAACGCAATTGTGGATCCTTTCAGATAAAGCCAATTCTATAAGGCCAAATCTAGGGATTTCATAATAATCTCAGTCTTATCTGCCCCTAATTCCAGGAAGCATATCCACGGTAGCCATGGCAATTGACACAAGGGAGCTAAATTGTCTCTTTTTTGTCTAAATTACCATATGCACAAATTCTGCCTTTGGGGAAAGTGCTATGTTATTTGCATCCATGGACAAGCTATTTATATCTGAACACATTTGAACTGACAAAAAGAAATTTAAAAAAAAAAAGAAAGAAAAGAAAAAGAAAGGGATAGGTTAATGGGAATATATGGGAAAAATTTACCAGAGTCAGCAATTTTTCCCCCTTACTTTCTTTGTATATTCATTTCACCATAGCAAATGGTCACAGATTAAACCAAACTGTTGTCTGACTCAGTAACTTGACAATTCTTTGAGAGGAAGCGATATGTTTTTCTCTTTTAATTTGCTTTAAAAATTGAATTTTTCCACTTCTTTTACTTTATTATTTTATTACTTTTTTCAAGTAATCTCTACACCCAATGTGGGGCTCAAATTTACAATCTCAAGATCAAGAGTCACATGCTCCACTGACTGCGCCCGCCAGGCGCCCCTCCCCTTCTTTTCATATTTTAACAAACAAATTTGCTTTAGTCAATTATGAATATTTGCTCAACATTTCTAAAACAGCACTTTTTATTGTGGTAAAAATATTTAACCATTTTAACCACTGTCCAGCGCACAGTTCAGTGGCATTAAGTGCATTCATATTGCCGTGCAGCCCGCACCACCATTCATCTCTAGAACTCTTTTCATCTCCCACACTGACACTATCCATTAAACGGCAACACTTTAGTCCTCCCTACCCACCCAAACCCCGGCAACCACCGTTCTAGTTGCTGTCTCTATGAATTGACAACTTTGTATCTCATATCAGTGGAATCATATAGTATTTGTCCTTGGGTGTGACTGGCTTATTTCAGTGAACATAATCTTTTCAAAGTTCATCCACTGTGTGTAGCATACATCAGACTGTCCTTCCTCTTTAAGGCTGAATAATATTCCGTTGCATGTAAACACCACCTTTGTTTATCCGTTCATCAGTCAATGGACATTTGAGTAGCTGCCACCTTTTGGCTGTTGTGAAGAACTGCTATGAACACGGGTATACAAACAGCTATTTGAATCTCAGAAGTAGAATCCTGAATCATATGGAAATTCTATGTTTAATTTTTTTGGCAATGCTACACTGTTGTCCACAGTGGCCACACTATTTTACATTTCTACCAGCAAGGCACAAGGATTCCAGTCTTTTCACAACCTCATCAAGATTTTATTTGGATTTTTTGTCTTTTGTTTTTATAATAACATCCGAATAAGTGTGAAGTGGGATCTCATTGTGGTTTTGATTTGCATTTCCCTAATGATTAATGATGCTGAACATCTCTTCATGTGCTTATTGGTCATTTGCAAAACTTCTTCAGAGAAATATCCACGTCCTTGGCCTATTTTTTAATTGTTCTGTTGCTGTTGTCAAGTTGTAGGAATTCTTCATATATTTTTTTTAAAGATTTTATTTATTTATTTGACAGAGAGAGACACAGCGAGAGAGGGAACACAAGCAGGGGGAGTGGGAGAGGAAGAAGCAGGCTTCCAGTGGAGCAGGGAGCCCGATGTGGGGCTCAATCCCAGGACTCTGGGATCACGCCCTGAGCTGAAGGCAGACACTTAACGACTGAGCCACCCAGGCGCCCCCGAAGTTTTATGATTTGCAAATATTTTCTCCCCATTCTATGTGTTGCCTTTTCACTCTGTTGATTATGTCCTTAGTGTAGTTTCAAGCTTTAATAATTTTTAAGCTTTAATAATTTAATGCTATAAATTTTCATCATTTAAAAGTTGAATTATTCACATTTTCAGACTTGTTCAGCTTTATAAATTTTTACTTACAAATTCTTAATTTTAATTTTTTTCTTTCAGTGCCTCTGAAGACGCAAAACAAAGAAAATAAAATATTAAAATTCACAAAATTAAATATAAAGTCAAATAAATGTTTACATAATATTTTTACAAATTTTTAGCATGTATACCTCTGAACTTTTTAAAACTTAAAACTTCACTAAGACTTTTTGAACATCCTGTTTTAATTACAGAATCCACGTGTTGAATATATGGGTATACTATACTATTCTTTTGACTCATATGTTTGAAATTTTTCACAAAAAAATTGGGGTCAAGAGATAGAATTTAATTATGGTAAATTAATAAGTACATATGCAACAACCTAAGCACAGAAGCACCGTGATTATAAACATCGTTGTATCCAAGAGAAAAATTCCTGGTGCAATCTTTGCCTCCTTCTGGGGAACTTTTTTTCTGTATTTATGGCCAAGGAGTGCTTTCCAAAGAGGTGTTCTTCCTTAAAGGATGACTATAACTCTTCTTAAGACTCTTTGGCATTTTAGAAAACAGTGCCAAGATATCTTTTGACTCATTCAGTTGTTTGCCAAATATTTATTCAGTACATATTTCCCACATGCCAAGCACAGTGCAGAAACAATTATAAACAAAACACAATCCTTAACCAATAGCAATGTATAGTCTAGTGGAGGAGAGAGAAGAGGGCAGGTAACTAGAGCCTTCTAACAAAGCGCAAAGTGCCGCGACAGTGTGCTCAGCATTACAGCACTACGGAATTAGAGCAGACTGTGGAACCACAGAAGAATAGCACCCCATCCTCCTTACACATACAATAAAGGCTTTCCTGTGTAGGACACAACCCTGGCAATGGGGTGGGGTAAATGTATAGAAAACAAGAGAGGATTGAGGAAAGTTTCAGTCGAAGAGAACCCCATACGTAAAGTCTTAGAGGTGCCAGGTAACATGGTACATTTGAGAAAAAGCAAAGAACTACTGTGAAGGGCAAGTAGACGTCTGGGATAGGATGTTAATGCCCTGGTAAGAAAAGGAATATAAGACATTAATAAAAATAATCCATTTTCAGCTGAAAGTGAAAGAAAGCTGACGTATTTGCCTGAATATAAATTTCAGTTCGAAGCAGATGTATTTTGGTTTTATTTTGTTTCACTTTACAAATTCTTTGAAACTAAATTTTAAAGTGTCAATTATCCAAATACAGTAATTGCTTTAATTTGCAATTGTATTCTATGAATTGAAATGGGCTGATGTGTGGAA
Source organism: Ailuropoda melanoleuca (assembly GCF_002007445.2). Lineage (NCBI taxonomy): Eukaryota > Metazoa > Chordata > Mammalia > Carnivora > Ursidae > Ailuropoda > Ailuropoda melanoleuca. The sequence goes on from NC_048218.1 coordinate 164,435,744, forward strand.
AACAGGAAAACACATGCATGGATCGCATCAATACACTGAGTCAGATGCACAAAGTAACCTTGCGTCAGCAAGTGAGCACAAGCGAGCACAGTGAGCACAAGCGGGCTACGTAATGTGACTTCTCTATTCTCTCCCCCCGGGACTATCACTAGGGGGATCCTGGATAGAATCCAGGAATCTGAATTTTTAACAAGACCAAAGGGATTCTTGTTTTAACTGTTTGCAATGAAATTTTTAAACCATACAAAATTATAGAAAATAGTGTAAGATTATCCACATTCCCATCACCCAGCTTCAATAGACAACACCAAACCAGTCTTATTTCATCTATATGCCACTACTTCCCTTTCAACACTAATTTATTTTGAAGATAATCCCAGATCTTAGTATTTTATCCATTAACACTTCAATTTGGGTCTCTAAAACAAAATGACTTTATTTTTTTTAACATGACTACAATACAATAATCATACCTAAAGACCCCAAGTGATCCCAATATAACTGGTTACACCTTCAGAAAAACTGAACTGGTAGACTGTAGAAGAGGGTAATAAGTCAGTGTCCAAGTGGACTGCTGAGGAAGATATAACTTGATTTATTTCATCATGGACTCAAAATTTTTTGGTTCAAGAATAAGCAACTTACTGGCCTCTGGCTGGCTCAGTTGGTAGAGCATGCAGTTCTTGATGTCGGGGTTGTGAACTTGAGCCTCACTTTGAGTGTAGAGATTACTTAAATAAATAAACTTAAAAAAAATAAGCAACTTAGGATTCATGCTAGAAAATTCATTGATTCTTCCTTCTTTTTTAATATGTTCAGTTCTTACCCAGTTAACCTGAAGAAACCACTGTGTCTCTAGAAGAAAGCTTGTGTTGCGGTATTAGTGAATCACTGAATAAGTAGCTTCAGTATGAGTATCTAAGTTATAAGTTAGTCTTAGTGGATTTGAGATAGTTTTTCTGACCCTTTTGAAAAATAATTACATAAGTGCTTCTTATTGCTGGGTGAGAAATACTACTTTATATACAGTTTTGGTTTTCTATTTGCAGATATGGATGATGCATTACACCTAAAAAAAGTATTTTTAAGTTTATAAAATATAATTTTTAGGTTCACTTAGAATATATTTTATTTAATAAGTTAAAACTCTTCTGGCACACTATTAAACACAGAAACTCCTTTTAAAAAAGAAAAGAACTTGCTTATATTAACTGTTTAATGTTCCTGGTCACTGCTTTCATGTCTACACAGTACACAGAGTACAGTCTACCCTGTTTAAATAGCCACATTCCTTTCAGGAGCCGGGACTGATTCCTGATTACCAATGCCCATTAGTAGTTAGTCTTCTGGGTTTGCAATCATATTGAATGTATGGAGAACGAAATAAAATGAAAACCTTATATTTGTACAGTTTTGAAGTTTACACTTAAAACCAACTACCTCCCAGCCACAGTGTGGGAATCTGTCTTTGCCTTAGATTGGTTGGTGCAGTATTGTTGCATCTAAGTTTTCGTTCAGTAGTTTGAACTATATATAATAAACTGTTCAATCTGTAAAGTTTTTATAGAATAAATATTCAGCTGTGAAAACCAGTTAAATGAAACTAATATTTAACACACACCAAAAAAGAATAAGCAAGATATTCGGTGTTGTTTCTGAAATTGTCACCTTCAAATCTTCAAAAAAATATTTTTCAAAAGCATAAGGTTATTAAACTGAATTGAACTTAACATGAAACTTTTCTAAGATTATTGGTCAAATTTTTAAAAGAAAAAAAATTGCTTTGGTGAAATATTTTTTACCTTATCAATCTTCACAGATAAGAAAACAAGTTACTCAATTTGCCTTTCTTTCCAGAGTTACTTGTATTTCACACTTATTTAGTGTTTAAAAATATTTTTCTCGGGAGTTAAGATGGCGGAGGAGTAGGGGACCCCTTTTTCACGGTCCCCTGAGTTGAGCTGGATAGGTACCAGACCAGCCTGAACATCCACGGAATCAGCCTGAGATGCAGGAAGATACATCTGGATCCCTACAAATGAACATTTCCAGTGCTCAGTATTGAGGTACGAAGCGGGGAGCCGTGAAACCGTGCACAGATATCGGAAGATAAATGGAAGGGGGAGGGAGCCGCCGCATTCGGGCGCTGGGAAGCAGTAGCCACCTGCACGGGGAGTGGCCGGACTCACAGACTGGAACCTGCGAGAAAACAGACTGGAACCGTGAGCCGGGAGCGCGCGCCACCAGACTTCTCACAGAGCTCCGGTGTGCTCACTGGATCCAGACTGAGACCGGGAGGTCCGGGAGGGCACGGGGGTGGCTGGCGGCTGGCAGCATTAGAAACGCAAAGGACAGAGACGCACCGGCCCTGGAAGTGAGGGCTGGGACGCCGGGTGTGAGGCGCNTGTGGGGCGCGCATACCAGGACGCTGCAGGGTTGAGCAGCACCAACAGAAACAGAGTTAAAGTGGCCAGAACATCAGTGAAAAACGGTCCGCGATCCCTCTGCTTTGAGACAGAGGCTGAGATTCGGCACTGCTGCTCTGACTCTCAGAAGAGGCACAGCAAACCGCCTGGGAAAGCTGCCAGAGAACAAAAGCCTGGAAATACCGGCTCACAGTGTGCCCACCCCCATCCCCCCTCGCAGGGGACGCGGAGACTCTACCCAAACAGGGTTGCCTGAGTATTGGAGTGGCAGGCCCCTCCCCCAGACGGCAGGCTGAAAAATCAAGAAGCCCCAGGCACCCTGGGGTGCCTGGGTGGCGCAGTCATTGAGCGCCTGTCTTCTGCTCAGGGCGTGATCCCGGCGTTCCGGAAAGGAGTCCCTCATCAGGCTCCTCCGCTGGGAGCCTGCTTCTTCCTCTCCCAGTCCCCTGCTTGTGTTCCCTCTCTCGCTGGTTGTCTCTCTGCCACATAAATAAATAAAATCTTTAAAGAAGAAGCCCACATCCCTAAGATCCCTATAAAACAAGGGTGCACGGCCTGGGTCCCAGTCAATAATTTGGGCTCTGGACAACCCTGCAACCTCTCCTCATCAGAATGACGAGAAGGAGAAGTCCCCCCCAGCAAAGAAAAGACAATGAGTCTGTGGCCTCTGCACAGAACTAATGGATATGGNTAATGGATATGGATGTAACCAAATTATTAGAAATGGAATTCAGAGTAACAATGGTCAAGATGATGTGTAGACTTGAAAAAAGTATTAATGAAAATGTCAGTGAGAATATAGAATCTCTAAGGGCGGAAATGAGAGCGAATCTGGCAGAAATTAAAAATTCTATGAGCCAAA
>NC_048218.1:164439131-164486333 GCF_002007445.2 Ailuropoda melanoleuca
GAAACCAGGGATGTACTCTACGGTGACTAACATAATATAATAAAAAAACACTAAAAAAATAAATAAATAAAAAAGAAAAATATTTTTCTCAATGAGCCTCAGAAAACTTTCCCAAAGTAACAAAGAACACAATACGGGTCCTGATAAGTTCCTTATAATTCAATTAGCCCCAAATGTTAAAGAACCTTGCTGTTTCTAATACAGTATTATATCCATAAAATGTACCTCTTGAAAAAGTTACTATAGAAAATCAACTTTAGAGAAATCTGATTTTATGGCTTAATACTTCAGCTTCTTTTTTGTATCTTCCTTATTATCATCCTCACCTGGGACAAATATTTATAAAACTGAAACTGATATTTCTTTGACAGTTCTGTCTCCTTTCATCTGGCCCCTTAAAAAAAGAGAATAAACGGAAGGAAGGAAGGAAGGAAGGAAGGAAGGAAGGAAGGAAGGAAGGAAGGAAGGAGAGGAAGAGAAGGAAGGGAAGAAAGAAGGAAAGAAAAGAAAAGGAAAGAAAGGAAAAGAAAAGAAAGAAGAAGAAAAGAGAACAAATGACCTTTGGGTTTACATCTGAACATCAGTAGTAATACTAAGTTTTCTTCCTTAACCATGCAAATACTGCAGTATTCTCTGCAGTAATATTAAATTAAAAATATCTTCCATTTCACTGTCAATCCATAAAACAATGTTTGTGTAACACTGATATAAATTTTATATTTGCATATTTCAAGTGTATTTCATTTATTATGTACAGGGATAATCTCTTATATCATCTTGCAACTATTCCTTATGCATTAACAGAGGGAAAACCATGGATCCATATCAAAACTATGACACAAAATCCCATATATATAATTACTAACCTTCGAAAGCTTAAGATTAAACTGCTTCTTGGTCTTGTCATTCAAATAAGCCTTTAATAAACTGCTAAATATTATATGTTTAAGGTAAGTCATTTGTATTTTAAATACTTTATCCTTTACTGAGGTTTTTATTTGACATGTGTCCAAGATACAAAGATAAATTTTCTCTCTTGCTCTTTGATAAGGTGTCAGAGCTCACTTAAAGGTTTAAGAATAGAGCTGCTGAACCAATTTTTTCTCTATTGCAAGTTATATATGAGAATTGGTAGCAGCCTGTTGAAAGAACTTTACCTGTGCATAATAGTCCTTATCTCACCTCTATCTATCATGCTATCAATTTCTTTATTACAGGAGTTTACCTTTGGGCAGCTCATACACCAGCTGTCAATCTGTCCTCACCTTGAAACTCTGCAGCAAACCAAACTCAGGTGTATTGAAGCTTTACAAGAATTGAGTGTTTTCCTTCTTTCTGCAACTAGGACAGGTGTAGTCAGAACGAAAGCCTCTGGCGCTCCAGATGTGCTTCAGCGCAGTGCAGAGCCAGAACTTTTTTAATTTCTGCCTCCCAGGTCACAGCTTCTTAGCTGGAGATTTTGGAGATTTCCTAGATTTTCTTGTCCTCATCGTATCTTTGCCCCCCACATTCCCTAAGGCATTTAAAATGGCAGCTTTGAAAAGACAACTCAAAAGTCCACCAAATACATTATGGTACTCCATAAGATGAATTACTATGTATTGTTAAAAAAAAGAAAAAAGAAAAGAAGGAAGAAAGGGAGGAAAGAAAGAAGGAAGGAAGGAAATGAGGATGTTCTTTAAGTACTAATGTGGAGAGATTCCCAAGACATATTAAATAAAGAAGGAGGATAAGAATAGTATTACCTTTTGGGGGCGCCTGGGTGGCACAGCGGTTAAGTGTCTGCCTTCGGCTCAGGGCGTGATCCCCGCATTATGGGATCGAGCCCCACATCAGGCTCCTCCGCTATGAGCCTGCTTCTTCCTCTCCCACTCCCCCTGCTTGTGTTCCCTCTCTCACTGGCTGTCTCTGTCGAATAAATAAATAAAATCTTTAAAAAAAAAAAAAAGAATACGATTACCTTTTGCATGAAAAAAGTTGAAAAATACTCAAAATTGCTTCTGCATTCATAAAGGAACTCTGAAAAGATACACTAAAAACTTAACACTGGTTATTGGAGTTGAAGTGTGTGAGAAGTATGCATGATGAAGGACAGGAGAGTGGGAAGGACAATTTTCATGATATACCTTCTTATCTTTTTTCATTTATTTTTGAACTATATGATTATATTGCTTATTTACATTTTTAAAAAGAAATGGTAGCTTTATTCAGTCCAAGGAAGCTGAAAGAAAGAAAGAAAGAAAGAAAGAAAGAAAGAAAGAAAGAAAGAAAGAAAAAGAAAGAGAAAGAAAGAAAGGAAAGAAAGAAAGAAAGAAAGAAAGAAAGAAAGAAAAAGAAAGAAAGAAAGAAAATACTAAGAAAGTCCCATTGTTAGGCTATTGGTACTCTAGTTTGGTGGACAGAATAAGTTATCAGGAAATAGAGAAATAAAATTTAGAAAACTATCAGTGAAAGACGCTACAATTGATTCTGGTTGAAGAACAGGCTAAAAGACCTCCAAAATAGTTTTACAATAATACTTACAAAAAATTATTTACAAATCCTATGCCTTTACCAATTTGCATCTCTGTTTTAAAAGTGAGCAAAACATATTTTGAAGAGGATTTACATTATAGCAGGATCGAATGCACTTGCCTCAATTTACAAAAGACACCCCATGTGCTGTCTCCACACCCCTGATTCCAAAGGCAGAAGGTGAAGTGTGAGGGCCTGAGCCCTGCAGCAACTGACCAGCCCCAACGCCTGCTCTACCATTCAGTGGCTGTATGGTCTGTGCACATTATTTAAGTCCTTATTTCATCATCTGGACAGTGTTCATAAGGTCACCGTGAGGATTAATTAATCCCCAAGAAGCATGCCCAGGCTCACACTAAGAACTGCGTAATGTTTGCTATTTTACCTGCTCTTCAACTTTCCTGCTGTTATCTTTCTTTAAAAGTGCTGCCTCCCTGGGCTAATACTTACCCTTCCCATTAAGCCTTGTTGTTGGTTTTTTTGGGTTTTTGTTGTTTTTTGTTTGGTTGGGGGGTTTTTTTTGTTTGTTTTTTGGTTTTTTTTTTTTTTTCGTCTCTCCTTTTCTTCTTGCTTTCTTTTTAAAAGAAGTATGCATTTAGTCACTAAAATTCTCCCACGGAGCTTCTGAGAAAAGATCATCCCAAAGAAAGATATTCATAAAGGAAACAGAAAGTATGGAGTTTGCCAGAGAAATTCAGACTTAAAATAGTGGCGTAAGTTAATTCCTTACATTTCTATATCACTCTGTAAAGCTATATGTTCATCTCATTTGATGCCTGTAACAACCATCTGGACCATCAGGGCAGATAAAAATAAAGGGCAAAGGAGGTTAAAAGGGTTGCCTGAGGCTAAACTGCCTACTGCAAGTCAGTGACAATGTCTGACTAGCTTAGTGCAACAATTTATTGAACACCTGCTAAGGCCTGGGCACTGTGCTGACCTGCACATTCCAAAATGTTCTCCACTACAAAGACTTTCCACGGTACGAAGCAACTCTCAGGGTTTCACTCAACTTGATGATCATGCTACTTAAAAGTTACTGTGGAAAAAAAAAAGTACTGTGACATCATATAGTAGAAAGGACCAGGGATTCCCTGGCAAAAGATCTTGGGTTTTGTGATCCTGGACAAACAACTTAATCTCTCTAAGCCAGTTTTCTCATCCTTCAGTGTGTGAATGATACTTACCACCAGGTGGTTGTAAAGGTTAAATGAGAGACTGAATAAAAAAGAAGTTTGTAAACTGTATAGTTCCATAGCAGATATTAGTGTTGTTAACCTTATTTAGCAGTGGAATGCAAGATCAAAACTAGGTGGGGGGGAAAAAAAGAAGGCCTGATAGAAAAACATCCCTAGTTCCCCAGCCCTTAAAAGACCTCCCAGGGAGAGTAGCAAGATTACAAAAACTCACACTGTCTCCCCTGCAGAGGGTACCCACTGAGCCAACAGGGGTGGGCTGCCTGGGTCAGTCCCATTTTAGCAAATGTGTTCTTTTCCATTTGCTCCAATTGGTGGTAGGAGGTGAAGGGGGGTAAACCAGACAGCTGGTGTAACATGAAACAGAAAGATCTATGTTTTACCTTTGAAAAAAAAAAACAAACCTGTGGGAAATAGTGGGACAACAATAGTGGGACAGCGAAAGAAGCAGGCAAGTGCTTGGGGCATTTCAGCTGGTAAGTGAGAGAGAAAGAGAAAAGAGAGAAGCTGCCCAGGACAGATGCAATCCACACCCTCCATCTGAAATCAGAGAGAGGCTCACGTGTCAGAAAAAAGTTTGTCCTCCCTCAGGGGAATTGTGAAGGATGTCAATGTTCTAGCCATGAGAAAACAAAAATCCATACAGAACATTCCAACATGTGGAGGCCTGATAGAGCTCAGAGCGATGTTCTATGGGACCCTGCCTCTTGCAGACTTCTCATTTGGACCTGGAATGTCAGCATGAGGCATGCTTCACAGGGGAGGGGAAGTGGTGTCTGAACCTGCTCTGAGACAGGCCCACTGCTGGTGATTTAGAAAAGCAGTAGAGTGAGGCAATTAAGTAAGCTGTTGGTGAAACTACCTGGGTTCAAACCCAAACTTCTCTGTTTCTGGACTTAATGTATGTGATTTTGAGTTGCTCACCTTTTTAACTTTGCTAAGCTTCACCTTCCTGATCTATAAAATGGGGGCTAATAATAGTACCTTCCCTAGGATACTGCAATGATTAAATAAAATAATGTTTATACAGCGATTAGAAAGTGCCTTGTCAGTTGGTTAAGCATCTGCCTTCGGCTCAGTTCGTGATCCCAGGGTCCTGGGATTGAGTCCCGCTTGGGGTCCTTGCTCAGGGGGAGCCTGCTTCTCCCTCTGCCTGCTGCTCCCCCTGCTTGCGCTCGTGCTCTCTCTCGCTCTCTGACAAATAAATAAATATAATCTTTAAAAAAAAAAAAAGAAGAAGAAGAAGAAGGTGTCTGGCACATAGTAAGCAGCCAGTAAATGTTGGCTACTATGGCATTGTTTCAAAAGGCAAGTTTATTAGCTTACCTCCATTCCAAAGGCTTAGAAAATAGGAAGTCAGGGTAAAGAAAGTGAAAACTTTCCTGTAGCATCCTTGCACACTCACTGGCAACGGAGGAAAGTTTCAAGTGTCTCTGTTTCATGAGTTATTATAGATAACAGGTTGAACACCTGTATGGAAAGGCAGCAAACCCCAGTTACTAAATACCTAGAATCAGAGCTGGATTTGGATCCTAGCTCCACCTCTCCCTAGCTCTGTGACCTTGCACAAGTCACATAAACTTTATGCCTCTGTTCCACATTTGTAAAATGAGGGTGATAATAATAGAGTCTACCTCATAATGTTAGAGTGAGGATAAAATGAGACCGCACATGTCTTATTACTACAGCTCTTGGTACAATCCCTGTCCCATGAGAAGTGCTTAATAATTGATAGCTATTATTGTTTTTTCTTCACCAAAAAAAACCAAAAAACAAAAAACAGAGGGTTGTTTGTTATTTACATTTAAAGCCCACCTCCGAGTAGAGAAAGCAAAATACACTGTCTATTGGATATTTCCATTGTTTTTTTTTTTTTGCTTTTCTTAAGTAGGCTCCATGCCCAGCATGGAGCCCAACACTGAACTTGAACTCATGACCCTGAGATCAAGACCTGAGCTGAGATCAAGAGTTGGACACTTAACCAACTGAGCCGTCTAAGCTCCCCAAAATATACTGTCTATTGGAATCAGTTCTTGCTCTCATCAGAAATAACATTCTCTTTTAAGACAATGTATTAGTCTTTCCTAGGAAGTAATTTACGCAGGGCATCAGAATACTTTTAGATTGGTCTACCATATGATCTGGGTTTCATTATTGTGGTTTAACTAAACTAAGCAGAAAATTTATCTGAGGTAATTGAAAAATTTGAACTGTCTCTGAGAGCTATGATTAATATTCTGCCCATATTTATGTATTGTATTTTATAATTAAGTCATAGTCATAAAAGCAATAAGGCAAATGTCTCAAAAATTCTAGCAAAAATAAAGCAAAACACATTTGCTTTTAGGTGTATCAGCCTTAATAATAACTCACTCTGCATATTTTAAAAGTTTGCCAGTTCAGTAAAATTCAGTAGTAGCAAAATTTCTAAATGTCAGTTAAGCTGTTGTGATGAGCACAGAGTGATATATGGAAGTGTTGAATCATTATATTGTACACCTGAAACTAATATCACATTGTATGTTAAATAACTGGAATTTTAAAAAATAAATAAAAATTAAAATGTATAGTAAGCACCTCAAAAAACATAAATATACCCATTCATTTATTAAGTCAACAAACATTTCTGAATGCCTACAATGTGGCAGAGATGGCCTTATGTTTTAAATCAAATACACTGTATTCATTCACTCTTAAAAAGTTCTTTCATTTACTTTGTCTACTTTCATTCAAATTTTCACATTATCTGATAATATTGCAACCCGATTATATCAGTTAAAAATTTAAAACTCTGTCACTTTAAGAATTTGTAACATTTTCCATTAACATTCCTCTCTGGTTTTATGTACTTGATCTGTGCTGTGGGATACAGCATAAATTATCTGCCTTCAGCAAAACGAACAGCTGAAAGGCACAGCCGCCTGACAGCGCTCGTTAGGCCACGAGCTGCTGTGAGCACACACTGTACTAGTGATCGTCTGCCTTTCAGTTGCCTCAAGAAAAGTCTTTAAGTGGCTCAAAACATGAGTTGGTTATCCACTAGCCAAAATAGCCCAGTATTTTAGCACCATGCTTAGGTGTCAATTAACAAACATGATAAAAACAATCCTGGGATGTTTATTTTTAAAGAAAAGTATCATCTCCCAGAAATGGGAGCCCATGCCTATGTGATCAATTATTCAATGACAAAGGAGGCAAAAATATACAATGGAGAAAAGATAGTCTTTTCAATAAACGGTGTTAGGACTTGACAGCTACATGCAAAGAATGAAACAGGAGCACTTTCTTACACTATATACAACAATAAACTCAAAACAGATTAAAGACCTAAATGTATCTTTAATCCATGAAACCATGAAACTCCTAAAGGAAAACATATGCGGCAATCTCTTGGACTTTGGCCTTAGCCATGTATTTATAGATATGTCTCCTCAGGCAAGGAAAATAAAGACAAAAATAAACTTTTGGGACTACACCAAGATAAAAAGCTTTTGCACTGCAAAGGAAACCATCAACAAAACAAAAAGGCAACCTAGCAAATGGGAGAAGGTATTTGCAAATGATATATCCATATGATCCAATATTTCTACTACTGGGTCATTACACAAAGAAAACAAAAAAACTAATTTAAAAAGATATAGGCAATCCTATGCTTACTGCAGCCCTATTTATAAGAGCCAAGATAGGGGCACCTGGGTGGCTCAGTTGGCTGGGCGTCAAACTCTTGATTTCAGCTCAGGTCATCATCTCAGGGTCATGGGGTTGAGCCCTGCGTCAGGCTCCGTGCAGAGCATGGAGCCGGCTTAAGATTCACTCTCCCCTCTCCCTCTGCCCCTCCCCCTCTCTCTCAAAAAAAAAAAAAAAGAAGGGAAAAAAAGAGCCAAGATAGGGAAGCAACCCAGGTGTCCATCAATGGATGAACAGATAAAGAAACTGTGCCATATGGGGCACCTGGGTGGCACAGCAGTTGGGCATCTGCTTTCGGCTCAGGGTGTGATCCCGGCGTTATGGGATTGAGCCCCACATCACTCCTCCACTATGAGCCTGCTTCTTCCTCTCCCACTCCCCCTGCTTGTGTTCCCTCTCTCGCTGGCTGTCTCTATCTCTGTCGAATAAATAAATAANAAAAAAAAAAAAAGAAAAAGGAAAAAGAAAATGTGCCATATATACACAATGGAATATTACTCAACCATAAAAAGGACAAGATCTGGCCATTTATGACAACATGGATGGACCCAGAGGGTATTATGCTAAATGAAATAAGTTAGAGAAAGACAAATACCATATAAGAAACAGAACAAATGAACAAACAAACAAAAAAAACATACCCTTAAATACAGAGAACAAACTGATGGTTGTCAGAGGGAGGTTAGTGGGAAGATGAGAAGGATTAGGAGATAAAAACTTCCAGTTATGAAACAAATGTCACAGAGATGAAAGGTGCAGCATAGGGAATATGTAAATAATACTATAATGGTGTTGCGTAGTGCAAGATGGTGACAGTACTTATTGTGAGGAGCACTCAGCATTGTACAGAATTGTCAAATCAATATGCTGTACACCTAACACTAAAATAGCATTGTATGCCAATTATGTTTCAATAAATAATTTTTTAAATTTAATTTTATTTAAATTCGATTGATCAACACATAGTGTATCATTAGCTTCAGAGGTAGAGTTCAGTTATTCATCAGTTGCATATAACACTCAATGCTCCTCACGTCACATGCCCTCCCCAATGCCCATCACCCAGTTACCCCATCACCCCCTACCTCCTCTCCAGCAACCCTCAGTTTGTTTCCTTATAGTTAAGAGTCTCTTATGGTTTGTCTCCCTCTCTGACTTCCTCTCATTTTATTCTTCCCTCCCTTCCCCTATGATCTTCTGTTTTGTTTCTTAAATTCCACATAGGAGTGGAATGATGTGATAACTGTCTTTCTCTGATTGAGTTATTTTGCTTAGCATTAAATACCCCTAGTTCCATCCACGTCATTGCAAATGTTAAGATTTCATTTTTTTGATGGCTGAGTAATATTGCATTGTATATATATACCATATCCTCTTTACCCATTCATTCGTCGATGGACATTTAGGCTCTTTACATTGTTTGGCTATTGACATTGCTTCTATAAACATTGGGGTGCAGGTGCCCCTTCGAATCACTACGTTTGTATCCTTTGGGTAAATATCTAGTAATCCAATTGCTGGGTCATAGGGTAGCTCTATTTTTCAACTTTTTGAGGAACCCCCATACTGTTTTCCAGAGTGGCTGCACCAGCTTGCATTCCCACCAACAGTGTAGGAGGGTTCCCCTTTCTCTGCAACCTCGCCAACATGTCGTTTCCTGACTGGTTCATTTTAGCCATTCTGACTGGTGTGAGGAGGCATCTCATTGTAGTTTTGATTTGTATTTCCTTGATGCTGAGTGATGTGGTGCATTTTTTCATGTGTCTGTTGGACATTTTTATGTCTTCTTTGCAGAAATGTCTGTTCATGTCTTCTGCCCATTTCTTGATTGGATTATTTGTTTTTTGGGTGTTGAGTTTGATGAGTTCTTTATAGATTTTGGATACTAGTCCTTTATCTGATAAGACATTTGCAAACATCTTCTCCAATCCTGTAGTTGTCTTTTGGTTTTGTTGACTGTTTCCTTTACTGTGTAAAAGCTTTTTATCTTGATGAAGTCCCAATAGTTCATTTTTGCTTTTGTTTCCCTTGCCTTTGGAGACATGTCTAGCAAGAAGTTGCTGTGGCCAAGGTCAAAGAGGTTGCTGCCTGTGTTCTCCTCTAGGATTTTGACGGATTCCTGTCTCACATTTAGGTCTTTCGTCCATTTTGAGTTTATCTTTGCATATGGTGTAAGAAAATGGTCCAGTTTCATTCTTCTACAAGTGGCCGTCCAATTTTCCCCACATCATTTGTTGAAGAGACTGGTCTTTTTTCCATTGGATAGTCTTTCCTGCTTTGTCAAAGATTAGTTGACCATAGAGTTCAGGGTCGATTTCTGGGTTCTCTATTCTGTTCCATTGATCTATGTATCTGTTTTTCTGCCAGTATCATACTGTGTTGATGATTACAGCTTTGTAATAGAGCTTGAAGTCTGGAAGTGTGATGCCACCAGCTTTGGTTTTGGTTTTCTTTTTCATCTTTCTTCTGTCTATTTGGGGTCTTTCGTGGTTCCATACAAATTTTAAGATTATTTGTTCCAGCTCTGCTGATGGCATTTTGAAAGGGATTGCATTGAATGTGTAGATTGCTCTGGGTAGCATAGACATTTTAATAATATTTTAGTATTTGTTCTTCCAATCCATGAGCATGCAATGTTTTTCCATTTCTTTGTGTCTTCTCTATTTCTTTCAAAAGTGTTCTATAGTTTTCAGAGTACAGATCGTTTACCTCTTTGCTTAGGTTTATTCCTAGGTGTCTTATGATAATAAATAACTTTTTAAAATAAAGTATCATCTATATTAACACTTTGTGTTTTACTATAAGCCAACAACAGGATAAGATGAAACAATATTTTTAGCAAAATCCTTTTAATAGAGCCTAAGAAGAGAATAAATATATTTAAAACACAAAAGTCATTGTTTATTTTACCAAAAATTCTTTAAATATCACCTCTTGCAGTCTCTCCTCATTCATTTGCTTGTCCTGTCTGGAATACCCTGTCTCACCTTTCCATCTCCCCCTCTATCTCCACACCATGCTTCATGAACATTCTTTCCAGCCTTGCACAGCCAAGTACAAAGCTACACTCTGGGCACTCATTCATTGCTCTTCTAACATCTTCTGCAGCTGCTCCCATGTCACTTTGTTTTATAGTTATTGGTGTCTACATCTATCTCTTCAACTCAATTTTGAGTTTCTCCATTTTGTATTTCCCATAGCACCTAGTTCAAACTCAGTTAATGATCATGTAAATGAATTTGGGACATTCGCACTTTATATACCTCAATTTCCTCGTCTAACAAATGGGCATAACAATATCTGTCTTGCCTAACTGTAGTTTGCTATGTCATCAAGTTAGATAATAAATGTGAAAGCATTTTTTTAAGTGCTACATATTCTTTGGGAAGCAATTTGATGGTATTTATTAAGAGCCTTAAATTTTTTCATTTTTTTCCTATTCACTAATTATACTTCTAGTTATCAATCTCAAGGAAAAACTATAAACAGAATAATTTAAAAATTTTTCAAGATTTTATTTATTTATTTGATAGTGAGAGGGCAAGCGAGAAAGCACAAGCGTGGGGGGAGGTGAGGGGAAGCAGGGAAGAAGCAAGCTCCCCAATGAGCAGGCTCCCCGCTGAGCCTGATCTATCCCAGGCCCTGGGATCATGACTGAGCCGAAGGCAGATGCCAACTGACTGAGCCACCCAGATGTCCCAACATAGAATAATTTTTAAAACACTGTTCAGGGGCGCCTGGGTGGCTCAGTCGTTAAGCGGCTGCCTTCGGCTTGGGGCATGGTCTCGGTGTTCTGGGATCGAGCCCCACATCAGACTCCTCTGCTGGGAGCCTGCTTCTTCCTCTCCCACTTCCCCTGCTTGTGTTCCCTCTCTCGCTGGCTGTCTCTCTCTGTCAAATAAATAAATAAAATCTTTAAAATAAATAAATTAAATTAAATTAAATTAAAAAATAAAAATAAATTAAAAAAACATTGTTCAAATATTATTTATAATGGTAAAAAACATGAAATAATTTTAACACTCAACAAAATAAAATAGCTGAGTAAATTACTGCACATTAACTCAATAAAATATTACATACAATTTTTAAATCATGAAAATTATTTTAAAAGATGATGTAATAGCCAACAACACGAGAAATGTTTAAGATGTAGTATTAAAAGAAAAACATGAGGGGCGCTTGGCTAGCTCAGTCAGTCGAGCGTGTGACTCTTGATCTTGAGGTAGTGAGTTTGAGGCCCATGTTGGGTGTAGAGGTTACTTTTAAAAAATATATATAAGGAGTCTGGGTGGCTCAGTTGGTTGAGCGTCCAACTCTTGGTTTCAGCTCAGGTGATGATCTCAGGGTCCTGGAATCAAGCCCTGAATGCGGCTCAGGACAGAGTCAGCTTGGGATTCTCTCCCTCCTTTCCCCTCTGCCCTTCCCCGCACTCATGCGCACACTCTCTCTAAAATAAATAAAATAAAATGTTAAAAAGTAATAAAATATATAAATTGCTTAAAAAAAAAAGAATACCCAAATTACATATGTACTTTGACAAGTATGCAAAAAGGAAACATCTACTCACAAAAAATTTTAAAAGGAAGTAAACCAAAATACTAACTATGGTTATTTGAGAGTACATGTTTACTGGGTATTTTTACTTCTTATTTTGTATTTTCCAAATATTGTATAATAAGTACATATTACTTTGAAAATAAAAAGAAAAATAAACTTTGAACAGTAGTTAAAAAGCTACATAAAATGCATAAAATAGCAACATACAAGCTATAAATATTACATTCGTAGAATATATTACTTTGTTATATACAGGCTCTGGGATTGGTCATTTTTTTAAATATAAATAAACAAATTAAATTAGGCTATGTTGTATTTTAAACAGTTTGTTAGACAAACAAGAAAAAAAATTAACCAGATATGTTCTGCCTGTACTCAAAATAACCCCAATAATTTTAACCAGTGAATACAAAAAGTCACTCTTTCACCTTTTGTTATTCAGATATGTTGTCAACCACTGTGAGACCTGTCTTCCAGCTCTATAGGTGAGTCATAAATGCTGATGTTATCTTTAGCCTATTTCAGAATCTGAAGCTGCCTTTTACTTTCACTTCTGAACCTTATCCTTCTTAAATAAAATTGTTCTGTTTGAAAGAATCATCTTGGCCCATGTATTCAGCAAGTTTAAGTAGTTTTCTAGGTCAGCATCAGATGCAAAGGTTAACAAATTTTTCAACTGTAGTTCAGGCTACAGAATGTTTCCTACTAGGAAAAAAGAAATTAAGGAAAAGAAAAGGGGAAAAAAAAGAAAGTGTTTCCTTTCTTTTGTTCAGAAATCTGATTCCATAAAGTCACAATTTGAATGTAAGTTATTTATAAATACAAATATAAATTTCAAATATATAAATACAAAATTCAAAATATTTGTTTCTCATTTTCAGGTATTTCTCATGTATTTTTCGAAGCACATCTCTTAGGGAACGTTGTAATTCCCATTCTCTTTCTAGTAACGTGTATACTGATTTAACTTACATAGAGAGCAGTTTTTACTGAGGAAAAAAGAAGTCAAACTCTTGAATTATTCCAAACCTAAATCTTCCATTTAGAGCACTTGAATAAGAACTGTTTTATTGACCAGCGTCATTGTTCTTTCCAAGTTAATCTTACTAATATGCTTTTGCTTGTGTTTTTTTTTTTTATTTTTATTTTTTTATTTTTATTTTTATTTTTTTTTCAAAGATTTTATTTATTTATTCGACAGAGATAGAGACAGCCAGCGAGAGAGGGAACACAAGCAGGGGGAGTGGGAGAGGAAGAGGCAGGCTCATAGCGGAGGAGCCTGATGTGGGGCTCGATCCGAGAACGCCGGGATCACGCCCTGAGCCGAAGGCAGACGCTTAACCACTGTGCCACCCAGGCGCCCCTGCTTGGTTTTTTTTAAAGACTTTATTTATTTATCTGAGAGAGAGAGAGCACGCGCACAAGCAGGGGGAGTAACAGATGGAGAAGGAGGCTCACTGCTGAGCAGGGAGCCCAAGGATCAGGGGCTGTATCCCAGCTCCCTGGGATCATGAGCTGAGCCACCCAGGTGCCCCATTAATATGCTTTTTCATTGAATTTGTCCACTCACATCTAACTGATTCAAATGCCTTATCAAGTGCCCAAATCAGGTCAAGGATAAGAGCTGCTAATGATGCTCTTTTAAGAGGAAACAAAATGCCATGAAGCTAGACTAACTCCTATTCTGTCAAAACGCACCACTTCTTGGCACATACATGTTCCAATGCACTAACAGGAGAAACAGCGACGAGCTGACAAGGTCGCTCATTCCTAGAGAACACTGGCTATTTTGTCCATGGATATGCACTGAAACCTTTTACAAAAAATATGGTTAGTATATGAAGTCTTATATTTTGATTCACAACTAAGGAATTTTGAAATTACTTGCTAACTATAGATAATCATCTAGTTCTTTCAAGAACAAGAAACATGTTTCTTTTACCTCCTATTTTCAATATCTAGCATGTTGCCTGAATATAATAAATGCTCAATAAATGGTTTTTTTTAAGATTTTATTTATTTATTTGACAGAGATAGAGACAGGAGGATAGAGAGTGGAGGAGCCTGATGTGGGGCTCGATCCCAGAATGCCGGGATCACGCCCTGAGCCGAAGGCAGACGCTTAACCGCTGTGCCACCCAGGCGCCCCTCAAAAAATGTTTCTTAAACCAGCGGCACAATAACATAATTGACTTACTGAGAAGCGATTACCAAGTTGTACCATACTGCAACAGCACTGCTGCTAATTAGCCGTTTATTTGTATAAGGACTTGAGGCCAAGGGCTCACTCCTCAAAAAAGTCTTTTGGCCTGGTTCTAGTCACACTTTCATTTCTTATTCCAATAAGCCATCTCCCTCATGGATGCAAGGAGAATCAGACAGAAAAATAGTTTAGCACAACTCATCACCACTCCAAAACAGACAATTCAGAAATTATTTATTTAGAAATCAAACTGATAGCAAATGACCTTTGCATCTTTTTTTTTTAAGATTTTATTTATTAATTTGAGAAAGAGAACAAGAGCGAGAGCCCAAACAGGAGGAACAGCAGAGGGAGAGGGAGAAGCAGGCTCGCCACTGAGCAGGGAGCCCGATGCGGGGCTGGATCCCAAGACCCTGGGATCATGACCTGAGCCAAAGGCAGACGCCCAACCGAGCCACCCAGGTGCCCCTGCATCATTTTGATATGAAAAGTTCCAATACTTCAGCATGTTAAACTTAGCTATATGTAAAGCAGGGGTGCCTAGGTGGCTAAGTAGTTAAGCGTCCGACTCGATCTCAGGGTCATGAGTTCAAGCCCTGCATTGGACTATACATGGAACCTACGAAAAGAAAAGAAAAGAGTAAAATAGTAATATTAACTACTGATCCTTAAACTAATAAAAAATAATATTTGACCCTATCTCATTTTATTATAACTAAAATAGTTTGTCACACAGGTCTACTTCTTAGGACAATAATCTTGTGATTACTATGAAAGATCATTTAATTCAAAGCATTTGGTCAATAAAAGGACTTCTTCTATCTTTTAGCTAAGGGAATTTCAATAATATGCTTTGTAAAACAAATATGAACGTACACAAGACACACAGCCTAAAAATATACCTTTTCCAAGGACCCTCAAATAAATTATCATGAATGGAGCCAGTTTCAGAAGTTTGAATACATGAGAGTTTTAATTTATATTAAGATCTCACTGGCTTTAATAGCTCAGGAAAGTCAACTAGCTTCTGTCTGTACATTTTCTCACTGTGAAAGTAGAGAAAATGCTACTTACTGCTTCACAGGGGGTACTGTGCAAATCAATTGGTTAATGTTCTTAAAGCATTGCCTAAGTGCTAAATGTTATCATTAGGGTGCATTGTATATCTCTTTGCAATTATCTGCCACTTTAAAATTCTATGGCTTGCGTGGGTGTCTCACTCCTGAAATATTTAAAAAAGGTTAAGGAAAGTTCAAGAGGTTAAACAAAAAAAGCACTTGGGCTAAGTCTGGGTAGAAGAAAGAGAGATTTGGAATTTGGTACGTCTTATTACATGCTTCTTGTTACACCAAGTTACATGCTTCTTAGACTAAACACCACTGAACTTTACATTTTAAATGGATGAATTGCATGGTATGTGAATTAAATCTCAATAAAGCTATTATAAAAATAATAATAAACCTGGGGCGCCTGGGTGGCACAGCGGTTAAGCGTCTGCCTTCAG
Organism: Ailuropoda melanoleuca; assembly: GCF_002007445.2. Classification (NCBI taxonomy): domain Eukaryota; kingdom Metazoa; phylum Chordata; class Mammalia; order Carnivora; family Ursidae; genus Ailuropoda; species Ailuropoda melanoleuca. The sequence goes on from NC_048218.1 coordinate 164,454,796, forward strand.
CTCAGGGCGTGATCCTGTTGTTGTGGGATCCAGCCCCACATCAGGCTCCTCCGCTATGAGCCTGCTTCTTCCTCTCCCACTCCCCCTGCTTGTGTTCCCTCTCTCGCTGGCTGTCTCTATCTCTGTCAAATAAATAAATAAAATCTTTTAAAAAAATAATAATAATAAACCCAACCTCATCATCACACCAGAAAAAAACTTATATGCTCCCTAAAAGTATGGATCATTATGCTAGGAAAAAGAATTCTGAGTTCAAAATTTTGAGTTCAAAATACACTACATAGTTTTAAGAAATCAATTTACAATAGAACTAAACAATTAAATGGTGCATTGAGATAAAATTATAATGTACTTTTAATATTTTAATTATTAATTATAGTAATTACTTATTTAATCTGATTGATTAAAACAGTCTATCTTGAAATCAATGAGACCATATCCAGTTAGGCCTACCTTTGCTGATTTAAATCTTATAATATTCTTTGGGAGAGAAATTCTCAAATGCACAAATGAAATTTCAACTGAATTCGTAGTAGTAGTAGTAGTAGTGACATATTCGGTCTCTTGGTTTTTTGTTTTTTTAGTAGTGACACATTTGTATAGTTGTTTATAATTGTATCAGATGGCAATAAATGATAAGGGTTTGAGATTTACCCCATTTGCAAACAAACAAGTCAGCATACCACAATTTCATGGATGTTAGCAGAAGACACAAGACTCCTGGATTAGAGACAAAGGACAGTTTGTTACCCACAGAATAGTAGTAGCAAGAGGATCATTTTCTTGTGCCAGTTCTTCAAGCCCCAGTTCCCACAGGATGATACAAGGGCCAAGAGACACCTGCACACAGAGTGGGTTGTGTTAAAGAAGAGGAACTCTGAGCTTAGAAAAACCTCAATCTTTTCTTTCTGCTCCAGAGGGAGATACCCTCTTCCGAGGCTGTTTGCTATACCAACATTCTTGAAAAAATAGTCCCGAACAAAAGGCTGGCAAGGGCAATGCTCAAAAGACATGCAGAAGTTCAGAGATCCAAGGAGAATTATGTTCTCACAAAGGTGACCATATATCTTGGTTTGCTTGGGACAGCCCAAACTATTACCTTTTGTCCAAGTTTAATAATCAATAGTACCCCCTTTCACTCTCACAAATATTCCAATTTGGACAAGAAATTATACACTTATAATTCTTAAGAAGTTCCTCTGCCTGGTAAAAGCAGTAATGATCTCAACAGTTAAGGTTTAGGTCAACCAGACAAGAATGGAGGTCAACACCAGACGCAAAAATTACTTCAAAATGGATTAAAGACTTGAATGTAAGACCCAAAACCATAAAACTCCTAGAAGAAAAGCTCCTTAACACTGGTCTTGGTGATGAGTTTTTGGGTATGACACCAAAAGCAAAGCCACAAAAGGAAAAATAGATGGAACTACATCCAACTAAAAAACTTCCGCACAGCAAAGGAAACCATCAACAAAATGAAAAGGCAACCTAATGAATGGGGAAAGGTATTTACAAACCATGTATCTGACAAGGGGTTAATATCCAAAATATATAAGGAACTCATACAACTCAATAGCAGTAAAAGAATCCAATTAAAAATGGATGGGGGGAGGGGCGTTTGGGTGGCTCAGTTGGTTAGGCATCTGCCCTCGGCTCAGGTCATGATCTCAGGGTCCTGGGATCGAGCTCCGCATCAGGCTCCTTGCTCATCAGGGAGTCTGCTTCTCCCTCTGTCCTCCCCCTGTTCATTCTGTCTGTCATTTTCTGTCTCTCTAGTAAATAAATAAAATCTTTTTTAACAAATTAAAAATTTAAAAATTTAAAAAAATAAAAATGGACAGAGGATCTGAAAAGATATTTTTCCAAAAAAGACACACTAATGGCCAATAGGTACATGAAAAGGTGCTCAGCATCATTAATCATCAGGGAAATGCAAGTCAAAACCACAATGAAATATTACCTCACACTTGTTAGAATGGCTAGTTAAGGGTGCCTGAATGGCTCAGTTGGTTCGGCAGCTGCCTTCAGCTCAAGTCATGATCCTGGAGTCCCAGGACCGAGTTCACATCAGGCTCCCTGCTCAGCAGGGAGTCTGCTTCTCCCTATGATCCTCACCCCTCTTGTGCTCTCTCTCTCTCTCTCTCAAATAAATAAAATCTTAAAAAAAAAAAAAAGAATGGCTAGTTAATAAAAAAGTAAGAAATAACAAGAGTTGGTAAGGATGTGGAGGGAAAAGGGACCCCTTGTGCACTACTGGTGGGGATGTAAATTAATGCCATCAATGTAGAAAAAAGTATGAGGCTTCCTCAAAAAATTAAAAACACTCAACATCACTCATCATCAGGGAAATGCAAACCAAAACTACAATGCAATATCACCTCATACCTGTCGGAATGGCTAAAAGCAAAAACACAAGAAACAACTAGTGTTGGCAAGGATGTGAAGAAAAAGGAACCCTCATGCACTGTTAGTGGGAATGCAAATTGGTGCAGACACTATGGAAAACAATATGGAGTTTCCGCAAAAAAAATTAAAAATAGAACACCCTACAATCTAGTAATTGTGCTACTGAATATTTACCCAAAAAATACAAAAACACAAATTCAAAAGGATACATGCACCTCTATGTTTATAGCAGCATTATTTACAATAGCCAAATTAGGGAAGCAGCCCAAGTGTCCACTGATAGACATATAGATAAAGAAGATGGGATACAAAAACAGATGAACATAAGAGAAGGGAGGGGAAAAAAATAAGTAAGACGAAATCAGAGAAGTAGACAAACCAAAAGAGACTCTTAACTATAGGGAAAAAACGAGGGTTGCTGGAGGGGAGGTGGGTGGGGGATGGTATAACTGGGTGATGGGCATTAAAGAGGGTACCTGATATGATGAGCACTAGGGTTTATATGCAACTGATGAATCACTAAACTACCTCTGAAGCTAATAATACACTAGATGTTAACTGATTTTAAATAACATTAAAAAAAGATGTTAGTTTTAAAAAGGTATATAAATCTATATATTTTTTAAGATTTTTATTTATTTATTTGTGAGATAGATAGGGAGAGAGAGAGAGAGAGCAGAGGAAGAGTGAGAAGGAGAAGCAGACTCTCCACTGAACAGACAGCCCGATGTGGGGCTCAATCCCAGGACCCTGAGATCATGACCTGAGCCGAAAGCAGACGCTTAGCTGACTGAGCCACGCAGGTGCCCCTATAAATCTATATATATATTGATATATATATCTATATAATGGAATATTACTCATCCGTAAAGAAGAAAATCTTGCCATTTGTGACAACATGGATGGATTCAAGGCATTATGCTAAACATAATAAGGCAAGCATAGTAAGACAAATACCCTATTATCTCACTTACAGTGGAACCTTAATAAAAAAAAATCGTAAATACAGAAAACAAATTGGTGGTTGCCAGAGGTGGGGGGTGGAAGATAGGGGAAATGGGCAAGGGGGACAAAAGGTACAAACTTCCAGTGATAAAATAAGTCCTGGGGATGTAATGTACAGCATAGTGACCATAATTAATAATACTGTATTGTACATTTGAAAGTTGCTAAGAGAGTAAATCTTCAAAGTTCTCATCAAACCAAAAAAAAATTTTAACTATGTGTGGGATGGAAGTTAACTAGAGTTATTGTGGTGATCATCTCGCAATACATAGAAATATCAAATCATTATGTTGTATACCTGAAACTAATATAATGTTATACATCAACTATATCTCAGTTAAAAAAAAAAAAGAAGNTCAGTTAAAAAAAAAAAAAAGAAGAAGAAGAATGGAAGACCAAAAGGGGAAAGTCAAATCATGGACGTCATTCTAATAATCACTAAATAAAAGGGACTTCAGGTACTTATCTAGAAAGAAAGAGATTATCTCAGGAAAAATTAAAAGTTGATCATTAAGACAAGCCATTAAAAGGGGTGGCTGGCTGGCTCAGTCGGAAGAACATGCGACTCTTGGTCTCAGGGTCGTGAGTTTGAGCCCCACCTTGGGTGTAGAGACAAGCCATTAAAAATGGCAACTGCAGCTTTCACATAGCTGGTATAATAATTATATTATTTTGCCTAAATACTTGTGCATCTTTATGGAAACATCTCAGGTAATTTTTACTCCAAGTATCTCCAAAACTAAGAAATAAGTTTCTGACTTCCCATTTTAAGTCATAAAGAATACTGAAAACATCCACTGTGCTTCAGCGGCATCCACTCAATCCACCCCTGACAGGTTCCCCATCCTCTCTCCCCCTTCCAGATAGCTTAAACTGACTTCATTCCACTCTCATCCTCATCCCCTTTCCCTACTCTCCCAACCTTGCACTCAATTCTGACCCTTGTCTCTACAATCAATCCTAACCTTAGACAATAATGATTTAATGAGTTTTAACTCAATAGTATAGAACCAAGTTCAATTTACCCCTTCTGACTGCCCACCTGGCCCACTTTTGTCAAGTGCACTTTGGTCTTATTCCATAGGTCAGTGCCTATCCAGATCTCCNCTTATTCCATAGGTCAGTGCCTATCCAGATTTGTGGTAAGTGAATCCTTGATGGTCTCACTCTCTGAATCTGAGGTGGTATATCAGTTCCTGGGGATTGTAACCCTGCCAGGCTCTTATCAGGCCCCTCTCAGGGAAGAGGAACTTGCAGCAGATCCTAAATCCTGAGGCAAAGATTTTGTCCTACCAAACGGACCATGCCAATTTTCGAATACCACAAGCTCCTGGATTCTCTGTACCTAGGCTTTGCATGGCTGTCGAAGAACAATATCCCCACATAGGATTTTCAAGATACATATAATTTTACTGGTGTGTCTTCGACTTCATTTGCCATGGAGTGCCCACCAGCCTGGACTTCCTCTCTAGACCCACCCAGAGTCTCACAATAATGACCGTTTCAAAAACCTCAGTTTGATCAGTCTTATTCCTTCTCCCCCCGCCATTTCTGCCCCAGGTGGCTGGCTCGTGCCTGACTCTATTCTGAAACATCATTGAGGGGCACCTGAGTGGCTCAGTTGGTTAAGTGTCCGATTTTGACTCAGGTCATGACCTCAGGGTTGTGAGATCAAGCCCCACGTCAGGCTCCATGCTGGACATGGAGCCTGCTTAAGATTTTTTTTCCTCCCCTGCCCTCTGTCCCTCCTCCCCACCCCAACATCTCTTAAAAAAAAAAAATATATATATATATAAATATATATATATATATATATAAAACATCACTAAGAATTTCTGTATTGCTCTTCTCCTTTCACAACTATACCTAAAGAATTAATTACATGATCCCAGCAGGTTATCAGTATGAAGTCAAACATGTTTAATGAAATAGTCCGTATTGCAAAATAGTTTCAGCATGCAACAGATTATTAGAATGCCTAGATTTGTTTGTGAGTTTATGAATTTTCAATTCATATGGGTCCTTAGGAAATTACCTAAACTTCAATATAATATAAAATTATAAAAATAGTAAAACTTGTATGTATATTATTGCAATTATGTTTTAAAAAAATCATGGATGTGAGCAAAGCCTGAAAAACAATCCACAAATAGCAATGCACTTTATACACAAGTAAGAGTAATGTAATGTCAGAGTAATGTAATTATGGAGTTGTTTTCTTTTTAAAATATATCCATTCTTGCATTTTGATAAGGAAAAGGAAACTGCAGTATTTATTTATCATAATACTTGCTAAGTATGCTGGGATAAGTCAATGAAAACTACTGTAGTTATGAATGCTTCCTTTTTAATGAGTCCTCCCTTAATCAAATCTTGGTTTAGCTGTGTATTGATTTAGAACACGCCCCCTTTCATATGCACATGTGTGTTTTCCAGAGGCCCCAAAAGGTTAACAACTGTTATACATCATTATATACTAACAGTTTGGTCTAATGGATAAAGACTGAGTCAGCAATCTTAATATCTTCCTCTTAGCTCTATGACCCTGGAAAGCCACTAATTCTTTCTGTAGCCACAAATTAGGATTTATAATTGTACAGAAAAAAATTGTTAATTTGTAAATATGACTGTGAATTTGTAAATGGTAATCTCTGATTAAAAATTTTGAAGTTCCTTTAAAATGTATAGTAGTAAATCCACAGGTTCACCAATTGTAATGATACTCTTAACAAAAATACTGCTTTTTCAGAAGTCATTGAAGAAATAGTGCAGCAAAGATTAATTACCATTCTACTGTCTAAAAAGTGTACCTGCAAGCTGTTAAATGAGTGAACAGAGATCTATTATGACTTTAACAAGAACGTTACTCTCCATGGGGATTACTGCTATTAACAGTGGGAAATGTATCATTTAAAGACATTAAAATTAAATGGAAATGTTTCACTCATTTAAATAAAACTCTTGCTCTTTACTTCACAATAAAACTTGCTTTTGCTAGCTTCTTTATTGTGGGAATTTATGCAGAATTTTCCTGGTAGTGCCATTTCAGATTTCTTTTCTATAGAGACAGTGGTAAAGAGCCATTAGTATAATTTAACAGTGTTTGCAATCTGATAGATGAGGACTCTATTCCAGCTACAAACATTATTACTCCTAACATAGCACTATTAGTCAGCTACTTACTTCAAGTTTTGACAAATTATTTACATTCAAGAATCATAGATCCTAAATTTGTTAGTCTTCCCATATGTACTAGATTCTATGTAGGGAATTTGATAAAACATAAAATGTGCCAACATAAAAAGAACAAGTGAGGAGAAGAAAATAACCTCTATATTTTAAAATATTGGAAATGATGAAATACCATCTCCAAAAACAAATAGGAAAGTACTGTAATTTATTTTCATTCTCAATACTGGTCAGAGTGCAATGAAATGGACATTTATGTTGACTTCATTTTGGGAAATAAATTGGTCCTTTCTGGAAATCAATTTGGTTATATGAATCAAAAGCCTTATAAATCATATCACCCTTTGACCCAGTATTAATATTTCTAGGAGTCCATCCTTAGGAAGTAATGCAAAATGTTGACTATCCTCAAAAATGAACCAGAATTGTTTATAATAGCAAAATTCTGGAAACAATCTGAAAGACCAACAAAGGAAATGTTTAAAGCAAATTACAGTAATAGAAAGAATGGAATGTTTTACAGCTATTAAAAATTACGTACACAAATATTTTTTAAGATTTTATTTATTTATTTGAGAGAGAGAGCACAGGCAGGGGGAGGGGCAGGGAGAGAGTGAGAGGGACAAGCAGACTCCCCACTAATCACAGAGCTCAAAGTGGGGCTCAATCCCAGGACCTTGAGATCATGACCTGAGCTGAAGTCAGATGCTCAACCAACTGAGCCACCCAGGCTCCCCGAGAATGTGGTATTTTTATAACCATAACAAATTAATGGGTTAGGAATGAAAGCAAATAATTTTACTCAAATTTCCCTGTCCCCCCAAAAAAATGGGGACATGAAGAAAATTCTTCATACATGGTAAAATTTTTAAAAGCACATTACTTTAAAAGTAGATGTAGATTGATCCTATTTTTTTTAAAGCGTATGATGTAGTCAAATTCATAGAAACAGAAAGTAGAATGGTAGTTACAAGGGCCAGAGGAGAAGGACAAATGAGTTGTTGTTTAATGGATATATAGAATTTCTGTTTTGCAAGGTGAAAAGGTCTGGCGATGTGCTGCATAACAATGTGAATATACTTAACACTACTGAACTGTACACTCAAAAGTAGTTAAAATGGTAACTTTTATGTTATGTTTTTTACCACAATTTTTAAAAATATAGAATTATGTAAAAATTTGTATATATGTGGGTGTGTATCAGAATAAAATGCCACATTGTTAACAAGAGTTTTCTTAGAAGTAGGGAAAGGGGATGGTCAGGAGGAGACTTTATACTTTAAATACTTCTGTATAATTTGAATATTTTCAGTGAGCTAATATTACTTTTTACATTTTTCTTTTGTAGTGGAACCTAGATCCATTTGTGGTTTCTTGATCCTAATTGCTATAACTTTCAATGAAAGAGTAATGAGCCAAGTCACTTGTATCCAATTCAGCAGTCAATAGAAGCATGCAAGCTGCCAATCAAAGCAGGATTGAAAAACATTTAAACACATGTATCATTTCCCTAAGAAGTTACCTGAACTTTCACATCAACTTTTCAATGTCAATATGTTAGGTAATTAAGGATTATTGTACTTAGGGGATAGAATGGAACAAATGAAAGATATCAAAACCTCTTACAAAGTTATTGATCAGTTCACATTCAAGAATAAAAATTAGGGGGGCACCTGGGTGGCTCAGTCATTAAGCGTCTGCCTTTGGCTCAGGGCGTGATCCCGGCATTATGGGATCGAGCCCCACATCAGGCTCCTTTGCTGGAAGACTGCTTCTTCCTCTTCCACTCCCCCTGCTTATGTTCCCTCTCTCACTGGCTGTCTCTATCTCTGTCAAATAAATAAATAAAATTTTTTTAAAAAGTGTAAAAAAAAAAAAAGAAAAATTAGGGGGGCGCCTGGGTGGCTCAGTCGTTAAGTGTCTGCCTTCGGCTCAGGTCCTGATTCCGGGGTCCTGCGATCGAGCCCCACATCGGGCTCCCTGCTCTGCTGGTATCCTGCTTTTTCCTCTCCCACTCCCCCTGCTTGTGTCCCTCTCTCCTGGCTGTGTCTCTCTCTGTCAAATAAATAAATAAAATCTTAAAAAAAAAAAAAAAGAATAAAAATTAGAGGTGCCTGGGTAGCTCAATAGGTTGAGCACCCAACTCTTGGTTTGGTCTCAGGTCATGATTTCATGGGTCCTGAGATCAAGTCCTGGATCAGGTTCCACGCTCAGTGGGGAGTCTGCTTGAAGATTCTCTCCCTCTGCCCCTACACTCATTCTCTCTCTAAAATAAATAAATAAATCTTTAAAAAAAATGAAAACTAATCAGAAACATGTTAACTACTTATTAAAATTACCTACATAAAATGAACTAATTATCCAATAGCAGAAATACCACCATTTGTAATCAAAATGTATATTTCCATGGCTGTTTTATTTCTAGTAGCACATTGACAGATATAGAGAAGAATCCATGCATCAGGCTTGGTGATCATACCTACCTGCTCAAAATGATGAGAATTCCACTGTCTGAACTCTGGATATACTAACAAAGGACATTCATTCATTTGTTCACTCATTCCTTCAACAAACCTTTACTGAGCAGCTACTGCTGTGCCAAATAACACATGAGTCTCAAAGAGCCAGAATGGGGTATCTGGTGGGCTCAGTTGGTAGAGCATGAGACTCTTGATCCCAAGGTTGTGAGTTCAAGCTCCACATTGGATGTAGAGATTACCTAACAATAAAATCTTTTTAAAAAATTTAAAAATAAATAAATGAATAAAACAACCAGAATATCCGTTTTAAAATATTTCATGGAGTTGCCTGGCTGGTTCAGCTGATGGAGCCTATGACTCTTGATCTTGGGGTTTTAAGTCTGAGCCCCACATTGGGTGTAGAGATTACTTAAAAGTAAAGTCTTTCGGGGCGCCTGGGTGGCACAGCGGTTAAGTGTCTGCCTTCGGCTCAGGGCGTGATCCCGGCGTTATGGGATCGAGCCCCACATCAGGCTCTTCCACTATGAGCCTGCTTCTTCCTCTCCTACTCCCCCTGCTTGTGTTCCCTCTCTCGCTTGGCTGTCTCTATCTCTGTCAAATAAATAAATAAAATCTTTAAAAAAAAAAAAAAAAGTAAAGTCTTTCAAAAAATAAAATATTTCCTGAAAAAAATATCTATTTCCTGGGCACCACTTATGTATTTAGCACTGTGCTAAGTATGGTAGCGATCATTATAAAGAAATGTGGAGAGGTAATTATCACTTCTAAACAATCAGCATTTAAAATAGAACTTTAAAATCAGAAAGAATATTATAGCAGTCATTTCTTACTTTTTTTAATATAACATTTTTTTAATGAACTGATAATTCTATTAGACTACTTATTTTCCTTAATGACCTTACTTGGGAAAATAAACCATTTGCAACCACATATAAATTTCCCTACTTTATTTTTAAAATTTTACAAGTACATGAGATCCAAAAGTCTAGAAATCATTGTCCTAGAGGTCATCTAGGGAAAAGTATATATTTAATTCCATAGGCAACTGAATGGTCTCTAAGCAGTAGAATGGTAGGACTGGAGCAGTTTAATGGTGACAGATTAGAGACTCATTACTCGTTGACATCTCCTTGATAGATTTTAGCAAAAGTAATTTAGTAAAATGTAAAAAATTCAAAATATATAAAAAGCAGAAACCATAACATAGAGTAACTTAATACAGAAACTATAAATACAAATAGAATGAGCAGGATATAAGCTAACATGGTCCAAACTATTTCCAAACACAAACACACACACACACACACACACACACACATACATCCACACAACGCAGCAACAATAAGGTTAGTGTACGTGCACTAAACTGAGATGCCAGGATCAACAACACATTATGCACATCCTGTTCAACTCTATTTTTCACAAAACTTAAGGAAAAGAATTAAGTTTTGAAGTGTTGCCTTTAATTTTTCCAAGTCACTAAGATGTATTATTATTTATTTAATATATGTGTAAACGTAGTTAGTAGTACCCCAGTTTTAATTCTGGATTGTGACACTGACCCAAATATAATTTGTCACTACCTTGGCTTTCTCAGAGTATACAGTAAGAGAAAAAGTAAAGACCGAGAAACCCTGTTACGTATTTGGTGTGTGTGTACCAAGAACAGTTCTACAAATCATGGAATGAATCACTGGATTGCAGAAGACAACATCTGGCAAGCATTTTTAAAAGCCAGCATTTCTATAGCTCCCTTTGTTCCTCCCTTGCTGTAGGGCAGATGTCTCACACGGTTTAGAACATCAAATAGTGGCTAACCATCGGGACTCAGTAATTTGAGTGTCAAATTGATAGCTTCATTTTTATTTCTCTTCTAAAATATGTATGTTACCTCTGATTTTCTTCTTGTATCATTTTTCTACTGAAAAGCTGTTCTTTTAATTCTTTTTTCTTTATACAAGACTCATCAAGCTACCTGCTCTGGGCTTTGTGATTATTCCTTGAACGCATTTCTTTACAATATAAACTTCTGGACGTGATATAAGCTATTTGATTCCAGCCTTGATCTTCAAGGAAACTTTCCATTGCTGTACTTGTAGTTTCTTGAGTGAACCTGCCTGGAAACTACCAACATCTGCCCTTTGGAATTAAGCCTTTGTTCTCACCAGTAGTTCAGAACCTTGATGGCATTAGAATCACCTTCTTAAGCAGCTTCTGAAACATATGGAGGCCCAATCTCAGCCCAGTTCAAGTAAAATCAGAAATTTGGGGGATGGCACCCAGGCATATGTAGTTCTTAACTTTCTCCACTTTGCAACCATATTTGAGAACCACTGATAGGAGAGGGAAATCACCTATTTCCTGTTGAATTGTCACTATTTGGGGGGGGGGGTCTGTTTCCTCTACTAGACTGTGAACTCCTTGAAGACAGCATTTGGCTAACCAGGTTTTCAATAATTTCATTTAAAATTAAAATCCAAACTCCTAACCATGGCTTCAATGGCCTGGTATGATCTTTTCCCTGCCACCTCACATCTCCTCTTGCTCCTGAGTTTCTTGCAAACATGCCAAATTTATTACTACCTATAGGCCTTTACGTTTATATTACCCTTCACTAGATACACTCTTCTCCCAGTCCTTTATTCTTCTGGCTCTTTCTCATCATAGAAATCTGTTCTCCGTGTGTGTGTGTGTTTTTTTTTTTTTTTTTTTAGATTTTATTTATTTATTTGAGAGAGAGTATGAGAGCATGGGGTGGGGGCTGGTAAGGGCAGAGAGAGAGAGGGAGAAGCAGGCTTCCCCGCTGAGCAGGGAGTCCTATGCAGGGTTTGATCCCAGGACCCCAGGATCATGACCTGCACTGAAGGCAGCCACTTAACTGACTGAGCCACCCAGGTGCCCCTCTATTCTCTGTTCTTAGAAATTCTTTCCTGACCAGCCTATATAAAATGACCACTCTCTGTGCAATTTCTATCACTTCCCATTGTCTTATTTCCTTCATGGAATTTGCTTCTATCAAAAGTTAATTTTTTTAATTTATTTTTTTAAAGATTTTATTTATTTATTTACTTCAGAGAGAGAGTGAGCAGGGGGAGAAACAGAGGGAGAGGGACAAGCAGACTCCAAGCTGAGCACAGAGCCCAACCTAGGGCTCAATCCCACAATCCTGAGATCATGACCTGAGTGAAATCAAGAGTCAGAAGCTCAACCAACTGAGCCAGCGAGGCACCCCAAGAGCTAACTTTCTTATTTATTATGTACTTATTTATTGTCTGTTTCCTCCCAAACCTCCCCGTGCCTTCACACTAGATTGAAAATTCTAAGGAAGTCAGAACTTTGACTTCTCTGCCACTACATTGCCAGGGCTTACTAAGTGTGCCTCATATTTTTGAATGAATATAGAATAAGCATTTGGATGAGTGAATGAATGAATGAAAACATCACCCCAGCCGACTGTTCAAAAGTTCAAGACACCCTGGTCTATGTTTTATTAACATCTTTTTGATGTTACTTTCTTACCACTTAATTTCTCCTTGAGTAAGTGTCAATAAATGCACTGTCACGGGGCGCCTGGGTGGCACAGCGGTTAAGCGTCTGCCTTCGGCTCAGGGTGTGATCCTGGCGTTATGGGATCGAGCCCCACATCAGGCTCTTCCACTATGAGCCTGCTTCTTCCTCTCCCACTCCCCCTGCTTGTGTTCCCTCTCTCGCTGGCTGTCTATCTCTGTCGAATAAATAAATAAAATCTTAAAAAAAAATAAAAATAAAAATAAAAATAAATGCACTGTCCCATCTTTTGAAAGATTTGTTTATTTATCTTTTAGAGAGGAGTGGTGGGGAGGGACAAAGGGAGAAGGAGAGAGAATCCCAAGCAGACTCCACTCCAAGCGTGGAGCCTGATGTGGGGCTCAATCTCACGATCTCAAGATCACAACCTGAGCTGAAACCAAGAGTCAGACGCTCAGCCAATTGGGCCACCCAGGTGTCCCTAAACTGTACCATTTTTAAAGTCATTATTGATTTTTCTTTTTTAAGATTTTCTTTATTTATTAGAGAGTATGCACATGTGCATGTGAGAGAGAGAGAGAGAGCAAGAGACAGCAGGGGCAGAGGCAGAGGGAGAAGCAGACTTCCCACTGAGCAGGGAGCCCAATGTGGGGCTCAATCCCAGGACGCTGGGATCATGACCTGAGCCAAAGCCAGATGCTTAACCTATTGAGCCACCCAGGCAGCCCCACTGTTGATATTTAATCATTGCACTGGCTTTTTTTCTGTAACTTACTCCTTCTTTTGTCCAGATCAACCTGTGTTTCCTAATTTCAGCAATTTTTAAAGGTACCAAAAAACAGACTGTGAAAATCACACACCACCTTGCTGTAGCTTATTGAGATTTGGGATTGATAAATTATGATTATTCATTCTGTTGCATTATATTCAATCAAGTCATTGGCATCTTTCTAGAATAACCTTTATTTCATTGTCTTAAGACCAGAAAAAACCCTAACTGCTATAAATTTATATATTAAATATATAATGTATATGATATATAACCATATATTTATAATTTATAAATAATATATAACAAATTTTTATATAATATATTAAATATACATAAACTTATATATTAAAACTTTAAGTTAATTTCATTTCCTTTCAACATAAGATGTTTGTAAGTTTAGATTTTTTTGATTTAAGGTCAAGAGACCTTATGGAAGGATCAACTTCTAATTCTGTAAAGAAATATAGTGTGGAAAAGACTTAAAATTCAGAAATAAATTTTATAGAGAAAAGTATCTATTCCATAAAGTAAGGTTCAGCTAAATGGCTCCTGTAAGAAACAGGATAAGAAAAATACCAAACAAGATATATTCAAGAGTAAATGTATTATCATGTGATATTTATTACTGTTTGCTACCCTGTAATATAATGCTCAACTATTTTTTTTCAGTTGCTTATATTACATTTAGATGCTCTTGGATCACACCTTAATCCTGATCAAATGATTAGGAGGGCCTTGGTTGATGCAGTGGAATTCAAATTTTATCCTAGGAGCGATGCAGTGTCATTAAAGGGTTCCTAAGCAAGAAGAAATATTATCTTATTGGAGCTGTGCAAATTTCACTCTGCAGGATAGAGACTGGAATGGAAGAGAACAGAGCTAAAGGCAGGGAGTCCTAAGTGAGAACTATCAACCTGGAATTGGATCGTGAACATAAGGAAAAAGAGAGACTCAAGGAGGTAAAATAGAATGTAATCATTGCTATTTATTATATCATATCCTCTTTTATTTATACTTTCTGTGCATTTTACATATGGGGATGGGGTTCAAGGTTTATGAATTAATTTCATATTAAAGACTGATGGAAGCAACAGCTTGCTCACTACTCATCCCCAAATCCTAGATGGGTTACAGAAGCAAAGCTACAACAGATTCACAGAATATTGATAAGGTATAAATAAGAATATTTGACAAGTCATTTCTTTTGTCCCTTCTACAATAAGTAATAAATAACTTGTACACAATATATAAGTAATTCATAAGACATACACTGACAAACAGCAGTACTGTTTGCACACGTGAAGGACGATAGCAGCAGCCTCTAAGGCTCTTCTGTACAAGATACAATGACATGGAACAGTCTGCAGAGCCTTTATTTTCTTTCCTGACCATGTCTGCATGTCCAAATTCAAAATATACTCTCCAGCTCATTTCATCCGTCATCTCTCCATGCAGCTGTCTAGATCCCAGAATTTAAAAGGAACAAATCTTTTCCTCTTCAGAATTCCCATATTCATTTTATGATACTTCATGTTCTACTTTGTGTAAAAGTCTTACCTCTAGCAGACTATAAACACCTCGTAACCAAGGTCCTTGTCATTTCTTCTTTAATTTACCCACAGTACCTAGCACAGTGCCCAGCACATAACAGAAACTCCACAAATATGTGTCAAATAAATAAATCAACAGCTATTTCCAGCTGCTCTTTCCACCCCTGCCTTGTTTCACCTAGATCAACAACAATGGCAATGCTGCCAGAGATCAAAGGCTCAGGAGACCTTCCAGATTACAGGTTCAGGGAACAATGTTCATTAGAAACTTTGTAAAAACTATACCAGATATTTTACTTAAAGAGATACTGCTAAACCACATATCTAAACTTTGATTTATAATCTCCCTGACAACAATTCCAATCAAATTTTTTAATGTAAAAATTTTAACCAAAAGTTTCTTTTAGAACTTGGTTATGCCTGCATATCAAACTTTATATAAGAAAATGTCTCAGAGTGCCTGGGTGGCTCAGTCGTTCAGCGTCTGCCTTCAGCCCAGGTCATGATCCCAGCGTCCTGGGATCAAGCCCCATATAGGACTCTCTGCTCAGTGGGGAGTCCGCTCCTCCCTCTCCCTCTGCCTGTCACTCCCCCTGCTTGCACACTTGCTCTCTCTCTTTCTCTCTCTATCAAATAAATAAAATCTTCTAAAAAAGTCTCAAGGGACGCCTGAGCGGCTCAGTCAGTTAAGCATCCAACTCTTGGTTTCAGTTCAGGTCATGGTCTCGTGGTTGTGGATCAAGCCCCACTTTGGGCTCTGCACTCAGTGTGGAGTCTGCTTTAGATTCTCTCTCCCTCTCCCTCCCTCTCGCTCTCTCTCTCAAATGAATAAATAAAATCTTTAAAAAAAGAAAAAAGAAAATGTCTCAAGCTAGCCAGATTAGGGTACTTGTATTGAAACCCAAGATAGTATTAATAACATTAAAATAAACTTTGAGTTTCACACTTATAAGTAGTTTTCTAAAGAGATCGATTTCCAGAAAAGAAAACAATCACGTTGAAATCTCAAAGAAGAAAACCTTAAGTCCCTAATAAAAGGACAACTGTTAAAGATGATCAGATCCATCCACCTGGCAGCCATGGTACCTTACAAATGTCTGAACTGCTGCAGTAGGAAACCAGCCAAAGTTCTGTCCTTGTAGGCACAGAACAGAGCTGTCTGTTTCATTCCTTTCATATTGTCTGGAATGCTGCAATCTTTTCGGTACTGTGAATACTCAGTAGGCCTCGTACTGAGTCAGAGGTGTATTTGGCATCTATGGTTTTAGGAGAAAGGAGTTTAAGCTCCCGATGCCCCAGAATATTTGGAGTTTTGGCAGAATCATTCCCAGTTGTAGTAAATAAAGGCTATTTAAAAACAAAAACAAAAACATTTCATACTGAGAAATGTAGGGGTAATATGGCATGATATCTGAGATATGCTTCAGGATATTTCAGCAAAGGAGGAAAAAGATGATAGATGAAGAAAATGACAAAATCTATCTAGCAATTTTATTTGGGTAGTGAGTAGATGGGGAGTTCATTATACCATCTGTCTACATTTGCATATGCTTGAGGGGTTTTTTTTTTAAGTGTTACGTTATTTCAAAAACAATTTCAAATTAAAAACAGAAATCCAGACAAATAGTGCCCAGAGTCCTGAATCATTCTTGAGAACTGCAAAGTGCATTCCATCATGGTTCATCCTTCTCAGTTCAACTCTAGACTCACATCCTTAAAGCTGGCTCTCAGTTTGATTTCATTTGTTTTATGGGGAAAAAAGTGCTTTCAGATTATCAAATGGACCTGAGGCCCAGAAAAATGACAAAAAGCCAGAAATTTCAGGATGGCTCTTGATTTCATATCTCTTAAGCTTCTGGGGACATAGTATCTTCTTGGTACAGACAGCTTGCTTTCTGCCTGTGGTGGATATGTGCTGCTTCTGCTGTCTGACATCTGTTTATTCTGTTGCCTGTGATTAGAGCTCCTCGATTCCCATTTAGTGATCCAATCCAGCCCCATTCTGAAGAAGCAGATTCTATCTCTGGATTTGAGGATACAGCTTAAGCCCAAGACTAAATCAATCAGAGCATTCCATTCCCCCAGCCACTGACTGGTTCCTAAATAGTCACATGACCTAAATCAGGCCAATCCTGGCTAAGGAGATTCAGATCTTAGACTTCTGTTTGTGCTTTGGGAAAATAAACTCTTTTTGCCACTGGATTTGTAATAGGGTTGATGTATGTTCTTGTAGTTGCTTGAACCCATCTTATATAATAGCTTGAAAATGAATTGAATACAGCAAAAGGTAGCCATATATCCACTGGCAGTGAAAGGAAGACAGCTTTGGTGCACCTGGGTGGCTCAGTTGGTTAAGCGTCTGCCTTTGGCTCAGGTCATGATCCCAGGGTCCTGGGTGGGAAGCCTGCTTCTCCTTCTCCCTTCGTCTGCTGCTGCCCCGGCTTGCACGCACACTCTCTCTCTCAAATAAATGAATAAAATATTTAAAAATTTTTAAAAATTAAAAAAACAGAAAAAGAAAAACAAAGGAAGACAGGTTCTAATGACACCATGTAAGCTCTGACCAGCTGCCCCTGGCCTTTCAGTTTTGAGTCAAGAAGTTACCTGAAGAGCTCTTACTAACACATAGTGTAATCACTCCCTTTTGTAATTAAGCCACACTGTGTAATGAGCTGGCTTGACAGCATAGCACTTTGTGAAGTCTACACTCCAAAGGAAGATGCATAAACTTAAAGCATAATTCTTACTTACAAAATATATGAATGAGTTCTAAAAATGTGGCATCATGGCCATCAAATTCCATGATTAATTCAACAAATATTGCACACCTACTCTGTGACTGTGCTAGGTGCCAATTCAGCAAGGTCAGGGTAGCTCAGCAATAGGAAATAAATGCAGTCCCTAAATGTTTCTATTTAGTGACATATTTAGCTCTGTTTGAGATTTTTATAACAAAAAAACTTGAGAGCATTTCAGTATATAACTGTTACTGGCCCAACCCCCTCCTGGATGACTGCTGGTCCAAATGACACACCCAAGCTGGAGTCAGAAGAACAGAGATGTGCATTTGCTTAAGGCTTTCTCTGGCCCCTGAGCCTAGAACAAGGAAGATCCCAACAACAGCTTCCAGAAAGAAAGCTGAGGCCAAAAACCCCATTCCACCAAAGCAATAATGTGAGGAGGAATAGGCACAGAATGAGACAAAAACAAGTGGGAGCCAACACAGAGATCAGGAGCCACAAGATAGAAGAAGACAGAGAATCTCTGAGACCCAGGTTAGAACATCTTCAATCAAAACCTGAGAAAGGGCTATGAAGTTACAAGCTATTTCAGACAAACCATTAAAAACTAATGTGGAATCATCACTATGTTTATTACTTTTGTGGAAAAAATGCACTTGTCTAAATGAAAATCAAATGGCATCAGGAAGAGAAAGAGAACCCATGGATTTCCTATCCTGTTGCACGTTTTTGCTTGTTTAGGCTACGAGATGGAAATGGTAAATTAGCAATCAACACCCACTGCAAGATCCCAAGTGTGCCTGCCAGTACTGCAGAGACAAGAGAGCTAAAAATATATATATATATATATTTCCCTACATTCCCTTGCAGCAAGAGTTCTGGAATCAGGACCCACCAAGTAGATGCAATCACATGAGATCTGGAAGGTGGGAAAGAAGGTGGGAATGCCCTGCTGTTCTTTTTCTCGCTGCTGGCGAGTACGGCTGGGAAGGCGAGATATTAAATTTTTCTGCAGTCAGGTTCCAGCGTCCAGTCGCTAGTTTTATGAGGCTATAGTGGTGAGTTTTTTAATTCCTCTGTTCCATGACAGCCTCCCGATTCCCCCACCTTTCTGATCAAGTAGCAGCTAAAATTTCAATCTAGTTCAGCAGTACAGTTCTGGGAGTCACTTCTGCAGGCCCAACACTGAGCTCACAACTCCAATTGTATAAGGACAAAATTCTCTATATTTAAATCTCTTCTTAAGAGCTAGTATGGACTCTGCTTCCTGAACCTGAACCATGAAACATTCTACTTCCTAAAGCATTAAAGATTTGTAATGAAAAAACAAGTCAAGCCAAAGATTAATCCCATTTACAGAGAGGTATCATCTGGGCACGAAAGATAGTTCTTAGAAAACAGACAGCATTGGGGTGTATGCAAATGAGCAGAACAGCTGAAACATAAATCTCTGCACCAGCCAATAGCAAGATGGTGTCTTACTATCTTCATCCAAGTAGAAGGGTTTCCATGGGGCAAACTTCCATAATGCCGAGCCATCCGTTTAGCGGTATTAGCCAAGTTAATGAGGTCGCCAGTACTCACTTGTGGTCATTTCCCCATTGTAGGCACTTAGGCCCTATGTGAAACATTAATAAATTGAATAGGTCACCAAATACAGTGCTCTGGTCAAGATGGAGCTGTTTGTAAAAGGTTATGAATCAGATTAAAATCCTCATTTGTCACAGAGCCAGGGAAGTAATACTCTTTCCTGAGCCACAGATCCCTCCACACTTTTCTCAGAACTATTATATGAACCCATATTACAATATTATTAGAAAGCATTACCAGTTAGAGCATGCACATCACTACCTGTTTCTCTCCTTAAAAGCACAGCAAGGAATAATAACCATGAAATGCCAACCTGGGAAAAGCACAGGCTTGAGAGTAAATGCAGCAGTTGAATTTGGCATCCTGTGATGACCCTGGAGGGGAGGTGATTCAGCTAAAATTTGGTATTTGTGAAGATCTGATCCAAAACTTCTACTGTTTTTCAGCACTGCAATTAGGAGGCAGAGGGCTCCCCACTGCCACCCCGCTCCCATGCAGTGGAGTCAGGGTGGGAGCTCCAGCTCTACTCTTGTGTTTGGCACTGCCTCGGGGTCATAGACCCCACAAAGACCTGTGAGTGCAGCAACTGGGGTGCTGCCTGTGGAACTTCCAAAGTGACTCTGGAAAATTCCAAATGCAGGATTTATTTGCAAGGTGCAGTGGTCTTTGAAAAACCAAAAATCAGAGAAAGTTCGGAGAAACAGAGGATTATTATGATTATTTATCGTTTGTGAATAATTTTTTAAATGCATTTTACCGGGGCGCCTGGGTGGCACAGCGGTTAAGCGTCTGCCTTCGGCTCAGGGCGTGATCCCGGTGTTGTGGGATCGAGCCCCACATCAGGCTCTTCCACGATGAGCCTGCTTCTTCCTCTCCCACTCCCCCTGCTTGTGTCCCCTCTCTCGCTGGCTGCCTCTCTGTCGAATAAATAAATAAAATCTTAAAAAAAAATAAAATAAAAAAATAAATGCATTTTACCGGTGGAGGAAATTGTATAGATAACATCCCAGCTGCATTTTCCCTGATTGACAGGTAAACATTTTAGTCATTATGCATATGCTAATAATACAAATAATTTAATTAACATTTTTTTAAGGTGAACGTATCTACTTTTCATTCATGAGAATCCTAGGAAAAGAAGTGTTATGAAAGAGAAATTCTCCACTGTAGTCACTGAAAGCTAGTGAGGTAGCCTACATTCCTATTCCTTAGCTCCTCCAAATGTCTATCCCCTTATTAACAACTCGGCTTTATTATGATAACTGTTTCACGTAGCATTTCTGTAGCAAGGGAGCATGGCAATCGAGACTAAATCCATATTCTGCAGCTCTGTATGGGTGTTTCCCCCCAAAACTATCATTACTGACCGAGTTATAAAGATTTAAGCAAGAAATTTAAAACGTAAGCAAGACTTCGGGATAAAGAGCTACCAAGAACAAAACAAAGGGTACATTTTATCATAAATTGCCATGGGTGATTTTAAGCACTTTAGAATATATCGTTCCATATCTACAAAATNAAACAAAGGGTACATTTTATCATAAATTGCCATGGGTGATTTTAAGCACTTTAGAATATATCGTTCCATATCCACAAAATCAATTCTTTTTTTTTTTAAAGATTTTATTTATTTATTTGACAGAGATAGAGACAGCCAGCGAGAGAGGGAACACAAGCAGGGGGAGTGGGAGAGGAAGAAGCAGGCTTCCAGCGGAGAGCCTGACACAGGGCTTCGATCCCAGAACGCCGGGATCACACCCTGAGCTGAAGGCAGACACTTGACTGAGCCACCCAGGTGCCCCTATAAAATCAATTCTTGATGAGTGTATGTGCAAAATGTGTATACAAACAGTATACACACAATATGTGCAGACACATATGGGCAAATTAGAATATTTGAAATAATATAAAAACTTGATCATTGTTTTTTTATAAATCTTAAGTCTACAAAGGAGACTTGTAATAAACATTTAACATTCATAATTCTGTCTATTTGGAGAAAGAGCATGGAGTTGGCATCACTGCTTGTCACGTATCTGTATATCAGACCTTGGAAGTGATTCTGCGGTTGCCATACAGTGGAGGCCTCTAGGCCTGTTAGATATCTGAGTCCTGTGCTCTGCAACATATCTAACTCCTGACCCAGCGGAGCTCAGGGTCATTCTTAGGTCATGGTGGTTAAAGATGGCTGTCAATTCACTGCTTGGGCTAGGTTTCAAAACTCCTTTATCTCTGTTATATTGATGATCCCTAGTGATAGGTTAGGAAATTAACCACACCATCCATATGCATCTTAATGGGTGTTTTGTAGCACCAAAGTGACTGTATTAAAAGCTCAGTGTGCTGTATTTGAAACAGTCTGTCACCCTTTGAAAGCCAAGAACTGGAACAAATATACTTTTATCTGAATAAACAGTTATGGCTCTATGCTGCCTTGCAAATTTTAAAAAAGGGGGTTGTAATAAAACAAGTTGAAACTAGCTGATCCTGTCTTTTCTCAGTGCAAAAGTAATTATTATTCAGTCAAAAGATATGCAGTGAAAAAGAGTAATTGCATAACAAGATATTATAATCCTGAGACTATCCACCTGGTGTTTTTATTTTGATGAATACCCTTTTGGATCCCTATGCCTGTGCAACTTAATGTTTGTCACAATTCTCTATGGCTAAGGAGAAAGACAAGCCTTAATTGTAAATTTGCACATGCTTTATTGCCAATGCAATGGCATGAACACATTTAACAGGACTGCCATTCCATTTAATTACTCTGATTTTGACATGGACCTACCACCGATAAAATTGATGGCATGAATTACAAGCACCATAAAAAATCACTGCTTTCTCTTTAAAGGGTGAGTGTTAAGGTACTCTTCCATATTCTCTATAGCTATCTGCATTAGGTGAAGAAAAAATAAAGCACGGTAATAGGATAGCCATCCTCAAATTGCTTCCTTCCAAGCTGAGTTATGCTTGTGACATGACAATGATGCATGGTCTTTTTTTTTTTTTAGCTTACCTGAGTAAGATCCATGACATCTAAAGAAAAATAAACAAATGAATAAGTAGGCAAGTGGACAAATATAGAGAAAAGCCTTCTGCCAAATTAATCCTGTGTTTCATCTCTATTATATTTGCTATTTCTTTGCCTTTTCTCAGTGATATTTGATGGTATTCATGACACTTTTGCTCGAGACAAGTGAAAAAAAAAGCTCAGGAACAGGACAGTAAGCTCAAGATCTGTGCAGATGGACAGGGGCTATGGCAGGGCTATGGTAATACTCATTGCCAGAAATTTGAAACCAGCAGTAAGAGGAAGTCGGCAGTCAGTTCCATTCAAGTGAGAGAGTGGCGGTGTGGCACCCGGCATCCCGGCTTGTGGAGACAAATGGAAAGGCGCCAGTTATTGGCTGGACGAACATAAAGTGTTGGCTTTCTCTTCCACAAGTTGAGGGAAGAACTTTAACAGCTCAACATCAATGTTTTATGTAGTCACGTTAAACTGTCTGCTACTTGTGTTCAGTTTCTATGTCCTTGTTTATGACTCACTAAGAAAAGAAGCTAGTATCACCTTAAAATGTTTCCAGAAGCCTCCCTCTCCGGCCCATGGAAAAAATCTAAATTTCTAAATACATCTATAAATCAATTACCCACATAAATGATGAATCAACGCATCTCCTTTTTTCATCTTTTAAACTTGAAACTATCACTGAAAATAAGTTCATATTTATTTGGCTATTGATCAAGTAGAAATATCCAATCAAAATATTCTGCCATGTGGTTTCATCCAAGCTTCCTTTGTCTTTCAATTAAGAAATGGTTTTACGCTATACAAATAGGGTGAGATATTCAGAGGATTAAATCAATAGACTATAAATTATGAGTAAAAGAAAACATCAGGTCACTGCCCTGACACAACAGATTTATTATTAAAGTAGGTAACTCCAAGGCAATTCACTACATTAGTTTTTATAAAGTAAGAGACAGGGAGAGATCAATGATAACTTTGGCTCACTGTTGCTTTTAATGGTTCATTTATAATAGCTACTTATCTCCTATTATTTTAGCTTGCCATAATAATGTCAAGCCAAGAAAAAAAGATAATCACCATTATGGGAATATATATTTAATTCAAGTCTGACTGACTATTCTTTAATCTGATTCATGTATTTGTAGAGTGGCCAGAAATATTCTAAAATGCATAGTGATTCTTAGGACATAAAACTCCATTACACAGTCTACATTAGGTATAAAGTGCAAAAAAATCTGACAGTTTTAGCTGTACTTTCATAGGCATGTTATCAGATGAACAACCACATTGCCACAACCCACCCATAGCTCACCAACTCAAACCTGCCTGGTGCTATCAAAAATTAAAAATAGGATTACCATATGATCCAGCAAATCCACTTGAGTGTATACCCAAAAGAAGTGAAAGCAGAGTCTCAAAGAGATAGCTGCACACCCATGTTCATAGCAACATTATTTATAATAGCTAAAACACAGAAGGAACCCAAGTGTCTACTACTGAATGGATAAGAAAGATGTGAATATTATTTAGCCTTAAAAAGGAAGGAAACTCTGCAACCATGCTACAACATGGATGAATCTTGAGGGCATTATGCAAAGTGAAATAAGCCAGTCACAAAAAGTCAACTACTGTATGATTCCACTTACATAAAGTACTTAGGATAGTCAAATTCATACAGAAGGTAGAATGGTGGTTGCCAGAGGCTGGAAGAAAGAGGGGAAAAGGGACTTACTGTTTAATCAGTATAGACTTTCAGTTTTACAAGATGAAGAAATCTAGAGATGGATGGTGGTGATGGTTGCACAACATTATGAATGTATTTAATACCATTGAACTATACACTTATAAATGGTTATGATAATAAATTTAATGTATGTGTATTTTACCACAATAAAAACAAAGTGGGAAAAAATAGTGGTAACTCTACAACTGTCCAGAAAGGTTAAAATATGACTGGCAATACCGAGGATTGACAAGGCTATGGGGTAACTAGAACTCTCATACATTGATAGTGAGAGGATAAATTGGCACAACCACTTCAAAAAACCATCTGATGGCATGTACTAAAGCTAAACATATGCCTTGCCTATGATCCAGAAATTCTACTCTTAGGAATATATCCAAGAAATATGAATGCATATTCTCAAAAGAAGATTGTCAAAAGACATCAACGAGAATGTTCATAACAGCTTTACTCAAAATAGTCAAATATTAGAAACAACTCAAATTCTATCAGTAGAATGGATAAATGAAATGTGATATATTCATACAATGGAATGCCACACAGTAATTTTTTAAAAGAACAAAGTATTATTACTAGCTATTACATGAAGGGGAAAAAGGCCATATAGCACCTACTGTATAATTCTATTTATCTGAAACGCAAAATAGATAAGACTAATACAATGGTAGAAGTCAGAAGACTGGGAGGAGGTTATTGACTGGAAAAGGACATGAGAGAACATTTAGGGTGCCAGAAAAGTACTATATCTTGATCTAGGTGGCAATTATATGGGTATGTGATGAATCTTAAAAAGATTATGGAAAAAAAGTCAGACATAAAAGTCTACATACGGTACGATTTCATTTACATGACACTTTGGAAAAGGCAAAACCTATGGGACAGAAAACAGATCAGTGGTTGCCGGGAGGCTGGGGTAGGAGGGGACTGACTGTAAAAGGGCCACTGTGGAATTTTCTGGGATGATGGAAATCATCTACATCTTGATTTTGGTAGTGTTACATGATAGTATACAGTTAACAAAACTCATTGAACTATACATTTAAAAAGGCTGAATCTTGTGATAGCTAAATTACAACTTAATACCTACTTTTAAAATATTCAGCAATCTGTACACTTGAAATTAGGGCACTTCATGCACTTACCACGTGTATGCTATGTTTCAATAAAAAAAGTTTAAAAAGTAAAAGCAAAACAAAAGTAGAGGTTAAATGGGTTTTAAGACACGTGTTTGAGTCCAAACTCTGCTGCCAGTTTGCTATGCCAAATGCCCTAATTGTTGCAATGCAGTACTAACACAGAATGCCTTAGGTCTGGAATGAACCCTATGGTTCATAGAGTCTCACCTCCACCCAAAGAGGAGAAGAGATCTGTGATATGTTACATAGCTACTCAGGGTGGAACCAGAAACAAACCCAGGACATCTGACTCACAAGCCAATACTCTAACACTCTAGCTCAATTCCAGTTCAAGGAAGATTTAAAAAGAAAAAAAAGGTCAAACTGATAATTTGGCATTGCATCAGCAGCAAATTTTAAACCATCTGTGTAGCACTGGACCTCTGTTCGCACATATTTGCTCTCCGCTTCCAAAGGTACTGAGAGAATTAACTGGAAGTTTGCAAAGTGCCTTGAGCTATTAAAGCAGCTCTATCTGCAAAATCTGAGGTATCAGAGATCCTCTGATAACATGCAACATAGATCAGGGCAGTCCCCATTCCAGGCTCCAACTCCAAATCAAATCTTGGCATAACTTCTAACCTTTCCTGTCCAGGCCCATCTCCAATATCACCTAGTCAGTCATGCAATGTACCCAAACTCTTCTACTACCAGCAGAGATATTTTAGGGTACAATCTAGATTATATAACCCTTAATTAACTCTTCTGAAAATGTAGTTCCTCTGCAACAAAGTCAATTTTTTTTCTTTAAAGATATTATTTATTTATTTGACAGAGAGAGTGTGTACAAGTGGGGGGGGGGGAAGCAGTCTGAAGGAGAGGGAGAAGCAGGCTCCCCACTGAGCAGAGAGCCCGATGCGGGGCTCAATCCTAGGACCCTGGGATCATGACCTGGGCCAAAGGCAGCCGCTTAACCAACTGAGCCACCCAGGCACCCCAAAGTCAATTTTTCTAAAGTGCACACATGCATAAACACCAAATCATAACAAATCCTGTACAGCAGGGTTTGTGTGCCATACAGCTCCCAACACGGTTCTCACAAAACTGCACACATGAGCACATTGTGCCATACTTCTCCCTAAAATGGAGACATCGGGGAAGTGCTAACTCAGTGGCCCCTAGTTCCCCTTTCTATTCTCTGTTTCTACCTACATGACCCTTTGACCTCCCATCCTCTTCCACCCCCACTAAGGCCCCAGTGCCAACTTTTCTCTGACCTCCACCCCCTGTCAAAACAAAAAAGACTCTAAGTATCAGTTATTTACATTTTTTGATTGACTGCTTGGTTACACTTTAGTTTCACTGAGCTTTAGTCAGTATGATAATTCAAACAACATTTACATTTAAACCATTTTACACCTCATTCCTTAATGAAAGGTCAATTCTCCATTAAAGAGTTCTGTACTTCAATTTAACATCAGTAAGCAAGTAAAACAAACAAAAAAAAAACCCACAACATTTTGGAAGAACTTGGAATCACACTTTGTGTTCCTAAGCCTTGGGAATCATGAGCATATTAGAATAGCTGAGAAGGGGTGCCTGGTTGGCTTATTCGTTAAACGTCTGCCTTCAGCCCAGGTCATGATCCCAGTGTTCTGGGATCGAGCCCCACATCAGGCTCCTCTGCTGGGAGACTGCTTCTTCCTCTCCCACTCCCCCTGCTTGTGTTCCCTCTCGCTGGCTGTCTCTATCTCTGTCAAATAAATAAATAAAATCTTNAAAAAAAAAAAAAGGAATAGCTGAGAAGCTGCAGAAAGAACCCTAAGAATTGTTCCCTCACTCACTCATTCATGCATTCAACAAACATTTATCAACTGCCTACCATGTGCCAGGCATTGTACAAGGCAGAGAGAATCAATGATTAATAAGATATGGTGTCTATCCCAGAGAAGTTTACAAAGAAGAGGCACTAACAGAAGAATTTCAACTCCAAAAGTATAAGTGTTCTGACAAGTAGAAAAGGCTAAGGGAGGACAGCAGAGCGGGGATTCCCTTTCCTTGTAGCAGGTTTCACAGTGTACAGACCCATGAGCTTAGCTCACGGAGTTTGACAGGGCAAAAGGCAGAGAGCAAAATGGGTTTCCTCATCTTTTGGCCAAATATAAGGGGAGATGGGAGGGGAAAGGTTAGCTCTTTTGTGCTGAGGGAATTTAAAGAAGGAGGGGCTAATGCCAAGCCCAGTGTCTCTTGCAGCCACAGACACAACCACAACTCAGGCTGTGGTAACAGCTGGGCCACCTCCTCTCATCTGCACTGATGTGGTCAGGTCAGCTGATGATAAGCCTTGCCAAGATACCCTTAGCTCCTCAGAGGGGAGGGCAGGTGAGAGCATTGGCATACAACTCCATACTCAGCCTACAGTCATTAAAATGTTATTTTTGCATCAGGATACACCAGTGGAAAATAAATTTTATCCACATCCTTTAAAATAGTTACTATTTTGGTTTGGCTCTGTTTTTGGCCTAAAATTTCAAAGTCTTTGTTAGTGTCAAATTTAGAATAATAAAGAGAAAAGGTCAGTAGTCAAGTTATGTCTTTGCCTCAAAATGGCTTCCTCCCTGCCAGGAAAAGATTGGAGGGAAGCTGGTCTTATTAGCTAAGGGCTTATTTCTGGAAGCTTGCTGAAGGCAGAGATTTTATATCCAATTTCTAACAAAGCCAGGTGTGTAGTCACAATACCCAGAGCTGCCCTGCACCTGCTTTGCTCAATTTCTTGATCCTTAACCCTCCCTTGCCCTAAACTTGGGGGTGAACAGGCTGTATCATTGAGCATATTTGATGCTATCTTAATCAGTGTCTACTTTTTTTTATCACATCCCTATTTTCTCAAGTTCTAAAACAGAGCCCGCTAACGCTTATATTATTCCAACCTCTGATAATATAAGAATGAATGTTCATTCTTTCAACAAGCCTTGACCCAGCAATAGGACAGATGGTTAGTTAATCCCCAATTCTCATCCTCTCCTTCTTCCATTCTAGATAGCTCATGGCCACCACCCAGAGACTGCATTCATATTCTTTACAGGTAGGTGTGTCCATATGACTAAGTTTATCACAACAAAATGTGAATGGAAGCAAGGTGTGCTACTTACAAATCATTTGCTTTATGAAATTGCTTGCCCTCCACTTTCATTCTATACTCTTCCTATAAACAGAATGGGAATGTGGAGGTAGCCCAGATCTGACAATGCAGACAAGACCTAAGGAATACCAGAACAGCACAGAAGAAACTAAGATTGTGAATGACCTCATGGTGCTAAGGCATCCCACCAGTCTGGGATCTCCCCTTCCTCTGAAATTTTACATACAAGAGAATTAAACTTCAGCCATATTTAAGTCATTGTATTTATTTTATTTTATTTTATTTTATTTTATTTTATTTTATTTTATTTTATTTTTAGAGAAAGAGAGTGAGCAGGGGTGGGGGGAGGGGGAGAGGAAAATAGAGAATCTTAAGCAGGTTCCATGCCCAGCATGGAGCCCCAGGTGGATCTCATGACCCTGAGATCAGATCATGACCTGAACCGAAATCAAGAGTTGGATGCTTAAGTGACTAAGCCACCTAGAAGTCCCTAAGCCACTGTATTTTTAGATTTCTTTGTTATAACAGCCTAGCCAGACCCTCGATAATATAAACATTCATTCGTGTCTGTTTAGCAGTTACTAACAGGAACTGTATGTGGGGGGGTAGAGGAGACAAAAAGTGTTGAATAGACAGAAAAGCTCTCAGGATATAGGTTGAGAAGGAGAGACAAAAAATATAAAACTACATTTGCAAACTGTGATAAGTGTGTAAAGGAAACAAAGAGGGTACTAGGTTAAGGCCTCTCTGAGGAAGCATCATTTAGCTAAGACCTCAAGGTCTTAGGAAAAAATGGAGAGGGGAGATTCATCTCAGGTCGCAAACTCCCTGGGGAAGAAGAAGTATGGATCTTTGGAGGGAATTCAAGAAGGCAGGTGAACATGGGCGCCTGGGTGATTCAGTCGGTTAAGCATCTGCCTTCAGCCCAGGTCATGATCCCGGGGTCCTGGGATAAAGCCCTGCATCGGGCTTCCCGCTCAGGGAGGAGTCTGCTTCTCCCTCTCCCTCTGCTTGCTGTTCCCCCTACTTGTGTTCTCTCTCTCTCAAATAAATACATAAAATCTCAAAAAAAAAAGAAGAAGAAGAAGGCAGGTGAACAATGTGAGCAGTGTGGCATCAGGAGGAAAGGCTCTTCCTAAAGAGACATATATGCATATACATGTATAATCACACAGACATACTGAAGTATGGGTAAGTCATCATTGCTTTTACAGTAGTTCCTAACTCTGTTTTCCTTTCTAAAACTAAACCATAATTGGAGTTTTTTGTTTGTCCGTTGTTTTTTTTTTTTTAATTTCTTCACCTCTCACATATTCCAGCACTGGATCTAGAAAAACTGATCACCTTGAAACCATAAGAATTCTATCTGACTTGGTAGCATCCTTAGACTCCATCTACAGAATTTGCCCTAAATTAGGTTCCCTTTGTCCTAAACATAACGATCTCCCCAGGGTCATTTCCATCTATCTTATCTTCCTTTTTCAGCCTTTCTGACTCATAAGTACTTGAAAAGCCCCAAGTTTCTATAATTCTTATTCTCTTCTCCTTCCAATCCCTTGCCTTTCACAGTCAAACTGGGGGCATGGAGTTTATGTTAACATTTACCAGACACCTTGTCTTCTCCAGCAAGTGTCATCATAAAACTTTAGCATTTGACCCAAATCACATGTTGATCATTGCTCCAACCAGAACTAAAGGCTTATTATCAAGTTACACATTTTGGAGAAAAAGGAATGTCACCTCTAATTGTTCTTTAGGACTTCTAAAATTTTTTTATTTATTTATTTTAAGGAATCTCTACACCCAATGTAGGGCTCAAACTCACAACTGAGCCAACCAGGTGCCCCTATTCTATAGGACTTTCATAATAAAATCCTAAAAGCTTAAATGCCTAACTAAATTCTAATAAAAATATTAATACATAATGTAATATAACATAAATTAGGTAATAGGTTATATGCTTCATAATGCTTTATAAACTCCTTGAAAAGGGGTGGTACCTTCTTTCTGTAAAATTTTACATCATCCCTGAATAAATGTCTTAATTAATGAATGAGCAAAGTCATGAGACAGGATTTAAATATAAGGCAGCAAGAAAAACTGGAGTAAGAAAATGAGAACAGAAGTCCCACATGGCGGGGAAGGGGGAGACGGCTAGCGGAGGTCAGGAAAAGGTGAAGCTAGATGGAATTTGCAGGGCCAGAGGAGTAAACCCATAGGTGCTTTGCAAGGGCACCTGCAGCTGATAGATAGGGAACCAGTCAGCTCACACAGTTACAGATGCTCAGTTAGGGACTGGACTGGATGCTTTCAAGTCATTTTTAGTTAAGAAAGAGAAAAACTAGGGAGAAAAAGAGAATGAGAAAGAGGAAAGGTAAGAAAAAGAAAAGTTGGATCAGTGAAATGACTTCGGGGGAAGAGTACATACAATGTTTTGAAAAATAAGTACTCAGAAGCCAGACTGCCAGGTTAAAGAGTGAGCTTTGCCATTTTCTACCAGAGTGACCTCTCCTCTTAGTTTCTTCTTCTTGAAAATAGGGATTATAATAGTACCTACCTACACCTCACAGTGTAGAGGACTGAAAGGAGCCAATCCACCTAAAGTGCTTAGCATAGCGCCTCACACAATGGAAGCCATCAACAAGTGTCAGCCACTGTTGTACATAAAGGGTCAGCCTCAGAAGAATAACTACTCAAGATGATAAGATAGGAAAGCTATAAAATAAAACAGAAAATAAGCTGGGTCTACAACTCAATTAGATAAATTTGCATTTTCTTATTGGGCACACGGCCATCTTTGGCTCTTTAAATATGTATGTTCAGGGTTTTCTTTTTTAAGATTTATTTATTTTAAGAGGGGGAGGGGCAGAGAGAGAATCTCAAGCAGACTCCCTGTGGACCGCTGAGTCAGGAGCCAGATGTGGGGCTCGATCTCACGACCCTGAGATCATGACCTGAGCGAAAATCAAGAATTGGGTGCTTAACCAACTGAGACACCCAGGCACCCCAATATATTTGTTTAGGTTTAACAAAGCAAAAAGGATGTGCACTAAAAGAGCCCAGGGTTGGCTGGCTGGCTTAGAGGAGTATGTGACTTCTGAACTTGGGGTCATGAGTTCGAGCCCCACATTGGGTGTAGAGATTATTTAAATAAATAATATTTTTTTAAAAAAAGATTTATTTAGGGGCACCTGGGTGGCTCAGTCAGTTAAGTGTCTGACTTCGGCTCAGGTCCTGATCTCGGGGTCCTGGGATCAAGCCCCGCATCT
>NC_048218.1:164487041-164516622 GCF_002007445.2 Ailuropoda melanoleuca
GTGGGGCTCGATCCCATAACGCCGGGATCACGCCCTGAGCCGAAGGCAGACGCTTAACCGCTGTGCCACCCAGGCGCCCCTGGAAAAAAATATTTTATCTCACATTCTTAAGATATGAGGCTTCAACATGTGAGGATTACTGTAACAGGCTGCAAATTTAACTCTTTAACCACTCATTATTTAATGGTGAGAAACTTAGAGAACTTCCCTAAGCCTCAGTTTCTCCATCTGTAAATGGGGATTAAATAAAACCTACGTCATAAGGCTACCATGAAGAAAAACTGAGATAATGCACATAAGACTCCTAGCTCAACGTCTGATACAAAGAAAGCCGTCAATAAATGTTAACAAAAAAAACAAGTTGTCACAACTTGCTAGAGTCTGGGTCTCTCTAGTAGAGCTACTATGTTTTGTATACATAATGAGTTGCAAATTAAGCCCTTATGGTTCATAGGGAACAGATCAGTGTAGCCAGAATGCCCTCAAGTTCCAGGGTGCCTGAAACAGGCAGCAACCAGGGAGCTAACATGCTATCTGAGTGGCTTGGGCAAGACAATTAAGAAGCTTGGTTTCGGGGCACCTGGGTGGCACAGCGATTAAGCATCTGCATTCGGCTCAGGGCGTGATCCCGACATTGTGGGATCGAGCCCCACATCAGGCTCTTCCGCTATGAGCCTGCTTCTTCCTCTCCCACTCCCCCTGCTTGTGTTCCCTCTCTCGCTGGCTGTCTCTGTCTCTGTCGAATAAATGAATAAAATCTTTAAAAAAAAAAAAAAAAAGAAGCTTGGTTTCTCTTCTTGATTTTGTCTGTCTCATCTGTCAAACCATACAAAGAATTTCTGAAATTGAAGAAATAAAATGCATCATCTGGTTTCTCTTTACCCATGAGAGAGATGTGCATGGTCACCCTCTCTGTAGGATTCATGTAGGTAAGTAGTAAGGAAGAAACCCTCTGGCCATATATCTAGGTATTTAAATCTGCTTATTCTTAATAACATTTAGATCTTCAGTATTTAATTATTAGTATAATTAATTACTGTAATTACTATACTTAATATAGTAATTAATTATTGATGCTATTAATATATCTATCCTGAGATTAATTTTGCATGCCATTTTTAATATCCACTTAAGCACATATTAAAGATATAAGCAAATATTTTTTCTTACCACTGATGCTGCTAGCACCTCTCTGGGCCTCAGTTTCTTCGCCTAAAAATAGAAAGACCAGATTAGATGATCTGTGATTCTATAACTAAATAATATCAGTAACATTATAATGTTTGTAATAATGCCAAGTCCTCGTGCACTTATGAACGTTGGAAAAGTAGGAAGAAGCAAAGTACGTTCTTCTTCATACAACTCAATCTGACGTCCTATAAATTGAATANGCCTAAAAATAGAAAGACCAGATTAGATGATCTGTGATTCTATAACTAAATAATATCAGTAACATTATGTTTGTAATAATGCCAAGTCCTTGTGCACTTATGAACGTTGGAAAAGTAGGAAGAAGCAAAGTACGTTCTTCTTCATACAACTCAATCTGACGTCCTATAAATTGAATACTGGGAATAATTGGCTTTTAAAAACTGGCTCTCTTTAGGCCTCATAATATATTCCTTTAAGTTCTTGTTGAACCTGGTTCTTCTGGTTATTCTCAGTTAAGAAATGCTAAGTTGTTGGGGTTTTTTTTTAAGTTTTATTTACTTAAATAATCTCTACACCCAACATGGGGCTTGAAATCACCACCTGGAGATCAAGAGTCACGTGCTCCTCCAACTGAGCCAGCCAGGCGCCCCGAGAGGTGCTAAGCTGTAAACTATGAAGGCTAGTGCTTCTGAGTGAAGGCAAATTCTTCTCTTTTTCTTCAAATGTGAATTGTGACTGGATTTGTAGTATATAAAATGACCAAATGAAAACTGAGAGATGGAATATCATGCATTCAAATGTTTCCAATCCTGTGGATGCTAGCTTTCATAGAAACAAAACATCTGGGGGCGCCTGGGTGGCTCAGTCGTTAAGCGTCTGCCTTGTGCTCAGGGCGTGATCCCAGCGTTATGGGATCGAGCCCCACATCAGGCTCCTCCACTGTGAGCCTGCTTCTTCCTCTCCCACTCCCCCTGCTTGTGTTCCCTCTCTCACTGGCTGTCTCTCTCTCTGTCGAATAAATAAATAAAATCTTAAAAAAAAAAAAAGAAAAAAGAAACATCTGTATTTCATATTGAATATTTCCATTTTTGTCCACCTTAGGCATGTCACAGACATAACTTGTTAATATAAAAGGTATCTTTTCTCCCTGCAAATTATTCTCTTAATCAATTGGTGTCAGATATGGGGAAAAAAAGACCTTTATTGTTTAATTAGTCCTCTCATTGACTTTATTGTTAAATCTTATCTCTTTAGCTTTGTTTTCATTCAAGTATTTGTCATTTGCTTATTTTCCCAAGAATGTGTAGCTACAGTTTGCACACTTGTCTGATATTAAAATCAGTTTCTCCAGCTAATTCTTTTACCAATGAGCAATTACCCACTGTAGTGCCTGTGTCAAACAGAGATAGCCTGGTAACTCTCTGTAGAGGATTTATGTGGTTGACCCTGTGGAGAAGCACTACAATTCAGTGGGTAAGAGTCTGGCGCTCTGGATTCAGTGGACAAGTTACTTAACATCTTGGACCCCTCCATGTCCTTAGCTGTAAAATCAAAATAATAAAAATATCTCTTTCTTGGGTCTGAGTAAGATTTAAATGAGTTAGTGTATGTTTAGTATTTGACATAGGGTTTTGCTCAGAGTAATCCTGAATAAATAGCAGATTTTCTGGATACTGAAAAAACATATAAGTTTTAGAGAATTACTTAAAAGCCAGCAAGAACAATCACCTTATTTTATAACTTAAGGTTAAGAATTCTGCCCAAGCCCATACTGTGAATGAGAAAAGACTGAACACAGGTGTCCTGAATTCCTGTCCAGAGCTCTTTCTAAAGGGAACGTCTTTCCAGATCACTGGAAGTCTAGCGCCCTGCCCTCAGGAAGCTTAAGGTCCATTTGGGGAGCCAAGACTAACACAAATGGATAGTCTAGTTCACAATCCCAGTTAGGTGCTGTGTAACAAAGCTTCCCACGTAAAAGGTGAAGTTTCGAGGAGGGGCTCAGCTGAAAGAGTGGGAAGCAGTATAGGAAACTTTCTAGAAAGAAGTGAGACTGGAGGGAAGGTGCCAGTTGACTCTGCAACTGAAAGGAGGAGGACACTGAAGAAGCAAGGAGTTCCCTTGACTAGAGAAGCCTTAGTCTCTCCCAACATCCAGTGTTTAGAAACTTATCACCCCTGCACTTCCCACCTTCCACCCTTCAAAACATCAAAGTTGAGCTAGAAGGAGAACGAGTATGTTAGTCAATTAAACATATTTTGGAAATAGCTGCGAGGAGGGAGCAAGCAGGGAGTAAAATCTCCCTCCTTCTTTCCCATCTTAAAGATGAGCTAGGGGACTAGGCTTCCGACCTGGGTTTCTCCTCCTGGGGAAGACATGTTCTGTCCCTCAGCCGGGGTTCAGGGAATGGAAGCCCCGAGCCCCCCCCCCCCAGGAGTCACGCGGCCCCCTGAGGCATTCGAGGCCGCACCTCTCTGCTCCTCGTCCCGGGGCACCTGGAAGCAAGACGATGCTGGCGGGGAAAGGAGGAGGGAAACGGGAGGCCTAGTGGCCCCCGCCCCGAGACAAAGCGGGGCTCTTCGCAGCCTCCGGGTTGGTGCCCCCACCCACGCTCGGTTCACAGCCAGCCGGCCCCACGCCGCGGCCGGAAAACGCGTCGCCGCCACACCCGCGAAGGGCCCGGATGCTGCTTCCGCCCGGCTCTGCGTGGGGGCCGCGCGGGACGCGAAGGGAGCGGCGGCGTTGGCCGAAGAGTTCGGAGAGAGGAGGCGGGGACGCTAAGGAGGGAAAGCAGTCGTCACCTTGGTGGCGGGGCTCCGCTCCACCGCTGCGGGGCGCCGAGGACCGGCTGCCTCTCCCCGCGGGCGGCCCGGACGACGCGGCGCTGCCCCGCGAGCCATCGGCAGAGCCGAGCCTCCGGCAGCTGCCCCGGCGCGTCCTGAAGGAAGGGCCTCGTTTGTTCCTCAGAATGGACAGATCCCCGGAACCGTGTTGCTGATACTTGGCGGGGAGGGAGGAGGGTCCCTACTCGTTCAAATCGTGGCTTTCTGCATTCTCGCTGTGGTTCTGGGGCGATTTTTCTTTTTTAAAGAAGCAGGCTAAAATGTCCAGTGCGGCTAAAAAGTATCGAGTTTAAAAAGAAAAAGAATTTCAATACATTTTTGCTCTATTTTCGGTTGCGAGCCGTCGCAACCTGAACGCCCAAGCCTAAAATGAAAATATAAAACAATCTGATTTCTATAGATTAGGCTTGTGACTGGACGTTTTCCACCACGTTTTTAATAGGAAAAAAGTGTAATGGGCTATTTTTTTTTTTTTAAAATGGAGACACATCTTTTAGTTGTATCTGGAAACGTTGAGAAAAAGGAACGTCGGTCTTTTCATTTGTTTCCAATAAACCCCAAATGCAATCTTTCCAGACTCTTTTACAGGGCGTAATTGGGGTTTGAGATTGGGTGGGGGGAGCTTCGTAGGCTAGCTCTACCAGCAGAATTGCTTGATTGATATTTGCTTTCCTGTTCTGCAATCGAAGTTTGGCTATATTTGAAGGCTCTAAAGCGCTGGGATTCCACTGGCAGCCATAGGTGTCCCTTTGGGCAGCAGGTTTCTGCTGAGATCAGTAGGACCCCACCAAGGAAGGAAAATGTGGAAAGTTGTGTTGCAAGGCAATTTGATGTTAAATTGTATGTGTATTTGGTTACATGAATGAGTTGTGAAGAAAACTAAGAAATATGGACCAGGGCAGTTCCGGAGGCTATGCTGTGTCATAAACCACACAGAAACAAACACAGAAAAAGATTCAGGGTTAAGACACCTCCTGGAATGTTCCTCGCATCTCTAAGCCCTTGCTAACTGATCTCTAAGCCCTTTCTAGCTGATGCTGACAATTTAATGGAGCTTGAACTTGGGCACTGGTAACTCGTCTTTCATTTATTGTTCCCTAGTCTAGGTTCAAAAACAACAACAACAACTATGTATGTGTGTTGAATTTTACCTGTTCTATTTTTATATTTTAAGAATGTATGTCTTTAACAGCTAGTAGCCCAATATTTTATTCTTCGAACAAGATGGTAGAAACATTCAACTGGAAGGTTGTTTCAAAGATGCAAGTAATCTTGGTGGCTTCCAGATCAAGGACTTAGTGGATGGCTAGGAGACCAGAAGTGGAAAAATGTGAACTATATCCAGTCTGAAACAAATCACCTAGAAAAAATGGGAAGGGGCAAAATCAAATCAGGAATTTAGATTCAAGAAGTGCACTGGCCTCAGATACTAAACTGCCCTGGTTTTTATTTAGAAAGTAAGGGTAATGATTCTAGTCAAATCATCCACCTCTGAACACCTTATCGTTCTGATTCATAAAATGAGAGGTTGGTTAAATGGGTCCCTTTCAGGTTTTTTTAAGGTATTTATTTATTTATTTATCTGGCAGAGAGATAGAGAGCACAAGTAGGCAGAGTGGCAGGCAGGGGGAGAGGGAAGCCCGACTTGGGGCTTGATCACCCTGGGATCACGACCTGAACCGAAGGCAGTCGCTTAACCGACAGAGCCACCCAGGCGCCACTCCCTTTCAGTTTTGAGCATCTAGGCACAGGAAGTCCTTTGGCAGAACTGTGTGCTCTCAGAAACGGAGGCAAAAGTAGGCTTATCTATAGCAGGAGGTCACCAAAGTTAGCCATGTAGTGAGTAGCTTCTCTGATAAGGACGAGCTAACTTGTGCTCTTGTGTGTATTGAAAAAAAAATCATAGCGTTTCTAAGAGTGAGAGGGTTATTTTACAGTCCCATCCAAAATAAAGATGTTGTCCCTGCATTGATTTCAAAATTTTAAAACAGAAGGGTATCCTGTCATTCAAAACAGTAAATTAAAGACTCAGACTCCAAGAGCTTCTACTGCCAGAATGATTATTCTTCGGGAAGAAGCACAAACAGCAGTGACCATTTTTTTTTTTCCACAGACGTGCTCAGCCATCAGAAAAGCTTAATAAATCCCTATTTAGTATGCATTTATGCAGTGATTACGTGAACTTTGACCTCGGAAGAGCTCTAGCAATTAGCTTCAGTGGCCAGCATCTTCTCCCACCATTCCCAGCTGGCTTCCTTGGGTCTTCCTTTCTCATCTCAATAGTCTATGCACTAGGATTGCATAAGATTTTACAGTTGACTTTCTACTTGAGGTACTTGCTTTTGCACAAGTGAATTACCCCTTCCTCCCCTCACCTCCTGTCTAAAAAGTCATCTCAGAAGGATATTGGGGCTCTGATTGTTGATATTACTCAAACGCAAATGGATTTCAATTCAATCTAACCCTGTACTTCGCAAGGAAGATAAGCTCTAACGGCCCAAAGAGCCTCATTTCATAGCTCTTGGCAGCTGAAATAAATCGGATCTCTTCTGTCAGGCTAATTTAACATTTTAAAAATATTCAATGTAATTTATTTTAAGTCAAATGAAACCTAGTGGATTGGCAGAAAGCTAGAGAAGGAGAGAGGCGAAGGACAGCTGGAAGCTCCTCTCCCCACCTACCCAAAAAAAAAAAAAAAAAAAGCCAGGAAGGGAGAGGAAAGTGTTTTAAGTTTCTAGTAAACACTGTTTAGCAAAAGAATAATAGGAAAGTTGCCCCTTTCCCAAAGAGGGATGGAACCATAGTTGTTGCCTTTAGCAGAGAGCTCAGATAAACCGCGGGGACTCATTCTAAAGTGACCCATCACTGCATTCATCTCTTCTTGAACTTTCAGTGAACCTGAGATTAAACAGGGGTGAGCAGCTAAGCAGTTTGTTGTTAGCAGCCTTTTCAACAACCCTTTCAGACTGAGTAAATATTGATCGGTTTGAATCTGATTGCCCCAGAGGAAAACACCGTGGCATCTGAATAGCCTCCAAAAGTAAACTTTCAAAGGTGAAGCCAAGAGCAGACTTTAGAGCAAGATCTCAACTCAGCCTTGGGTTGGGGACACCCTGAATTTCGGGTGTACTTTGAGTGTGAAGGAAGTGAGGAGAAAGCTTTTGAAAACTGGATTGTACTATAATTATCCCAAGTCCCTAATTGAGACTCTTGTCCTTTTTAAATTTATCAATAAGATGCTATTTTCCGTTTTCCATCTTTTGTTGTTTCAGTCACCATTGCTATCATTTTTCAGGGAGCTAATCATGCTCCTCAGAGACCAAAACAGAAAAGGAGAGACCTGGAAACAGGATGTGGTGAGCGCCTCTGATTTAATCGATTGGGACAACTAAAAAGATACAAATGTTTTCCTTGTTGAAAGGTATATTAATGTTTCCTAAATGCATTGCTTGTTAACTGATTTATTCCACGACCTAGAGAAGGCTTTGGATGTTTAGCCATAATTTATTGTTCTCCTCTCTCTCAGCTACATTAAAACCAGCACCTTGAAGACTGGAATCTCCAGGATTTCAGCGGGTCCGGCCCTGCTTTTAGATATTGAAATTACGGCAGTGGCATGCAAATGACACTTTAACACATTAAAGAATTTGGAAGCGAGCCATCTGTTTTGCTGTGTGGCCTTACACTAATAAACAAAAGATACTGTATAAGGCCAGGGTGGGAAATGAAAGAAAGAGTTGGCCGACTTTGAAGTTCTCTTCCATCCACTTGAGTCTTTTAGAGGAAACCCCAGAGCCCAGGATCCAAAAGCCAAAGGGAGGGCAGCGGGTGCCCTTGATATGGCCGCAGCAACGGCGCCTGCGAAGTCCAGGCTCGCCCTCTTTTACAGGGAAGTACAGGAAATCTCCTGGGTGCTCTAGGAGGCCTGCAAATTCCAAGTTTTTGTAGGATTTCTCCTCCCACTGCCAGCCCATCCTTTGTAAAACACCCTTTGGAGAGGAAGGAAGTCATATGCCTGTATTTGTGACGCTGTATTTCTCCTCTTCCCTTGGGGCTAAATTAAAGCCTCTGAGAATGTGTGAAGGTAAAGGAAAAGTGGTAAGAGGTCTGGGAGGAGAGCCATTTTGAGCACTCTGATTCGCTGGCTTCCTCCATTCTAGAGCAGACATTTGCATCGGTTGGTAACAACTCGAATATGGAAAGACTTCAGGGCAGCTTTCAAAAGTTCACCTGGAAAAATCTGTTGAGCCTGGAGAAGAAAATAAGTTTTTTTCTGGGTGAGGAGATTAGAACGGGGTTATGGATGAGAGCAGACCCATTAGAGCCATGCGGGCTGTGAAATCAAAGCTGAATCTGATAGGAATGAGAGCCAGAGGGGGTGGGCAGGAGGACGTGTAGAGAGTGGCAGAAAGGGACGGACATTGGAAGGAGGGATGAGAGGAGAGACGCAGCGGGTTTACTGAGAATAGACCATACTCGGTTCCAAGGGTGGAATATACTGGAACACTGCCTGACAAGCCGAAAAAGAAGAGGGGTGCGGTAGAGGCCTCAT
The DNA here is from genome assembly GCF_002007445.2 of Ailuropoda melanoleuca. Lineage (NCBI taxonomy): Eukaryota > Metazoa > Chordata > Mammalia > Carnivora > Ursidae > Ailuropoda > Ailuropoda melanoleuca. The sequence goes on from NC_048218.1 coordinate 164,495,586, forward strand.
CCTCAAACAGCTTTATACTGGAGCTCATTAAATGTGAATCTCTTAGCTCTTGGTTCACTGATGTGAGGAAAGACGGACTGAAGAGTTTGGGCTTTTGAAGGGAGTTCTGTTTATATATACGTCAACATTCAGTTGGAGGTGAAAAGGTTAGCACTTGACCCAGGAAGTATCCATGTTTGTTTCAAAAATAGATCCACTTCATAAATTTCTTCACCATTCATTTTTTTCCATTATGAACTTGGATTATAATAAAGGAACTATTGTTATTTTAAAGAAAACCAACCTATTAAATAGGCATTAGCTAGGTGCTCTGACACTCGTAAGGGAAGTTTCAGCTACATAAGGGAAAGCATTTACTTTTTTTTCAAGAAAAGGCCCACCTCTGAAAGTACACACCACCCTTCCCTCCTCCCCATGTGAAATGAGCCAACGTTGTTGGAACCAACAAATTGTAGCCAAGCCAGACACAGGGATGCTTAAGCATATGTGAAAGTTGAATATATTTATTACAGACATCTTAAGACCCGTAAACTCTGCTCTGGATCACATTACTCCAGGATCTCAGAGCTGTTCATGATTGTACAGGAAAGGGGGAATATCATAGGCTCACAAAGAATGACTGATATAACTCAGTGTGGTATTTCGGGGACATCAAAACATTGTGCGACATGCAAAAGACTATTCACGAATCACACAAAATATACATTCATTGTGCCATCCATCACATTAACAATTGAGCTGAAAATACATCATATCCAGCTAAGATAACTGTGGGAGGAAGAAGCTGGGCTGAATAATACCTTTAGGTTCTGAATAATCCCGCACAAATTTTAAATGGAGTGTGGCCAGAGAAACAATAAACGGGTGGGGATGGGGAGAGACTTAGCACAGGAAGCAAGGTTTTCGAACCTTGTGTTCTGTAGGCCTTCTCAACTCACTAAAAGAACAAATGCAGGCTACCCTCTGAGGCATCTGACTGAGTTTAAGTGAGCAATTTTATTCTTTCACCTATAATCACATATAAAATTGTACCAGCTTTGAGTTACCCACCCTGTTTTAGTCACTTAATCTAAACATTTCTAGAAAATCTGTATAAAGATAAATCTCTCAGGACAAAGTATTTACAACCAGCAAACACACACATGAAATTGAATTAAATAAAGGGATGAATTAATTGTGTAAACACGCTCATAGTGCATCTCTTCTTTATGAGCTCCTAGACTCTCCTTTCCCTCTATCCTACTTTAAGGGCAAAGTAGGGGAGAACTGTAAATACACAGATAGGTAAAAGGCCTCCCTCTGACATGTTTCTGCTGGCAAAGGGGACTATATTCCAAAGGACATCTGAAAGGAACAGATTCTGCGGAAATCTCCTAAAAGCAGGGAGGGGTGTTGGGGGCCATCAAAAAATTGATTATGGCACCTAATCTGCATCAAAGAGTTAGCACACACACCCCAATCAAGCCTCTAATCTAGAATTCTCTGGAAACACATTATCCTGGCCAGGAGCTCCCCAGATAGGATCAGAAAGGAAGAGAGAGACTGTAAATGGAAAGGAAGATAAGCTAAGAATGTGCTTTGGGTAAGAAGTCCCCAGCCCTCAGAGTAGCCTGGGCTGCGGAGTGTGGGGCTGGGTGGGCCTCAGTGGGAGGTAGTCAGAGTGTCTGAGGTGGAAGACCCCGGGGAAGGAATGCAGGGCGAAGAGCTGGACTTCTCTGAAGATTCCTCGGCCTTCTCCTCACTTCCTGGCGGGGTGGCAGGAGAGATGGGCAAGAGGCCCTCCTTCTCTCGTTTCTTCTGCTTCATCCGGCGGTTCTGGAACCAGATCTTCACCTGGGTCTCATTGAGCTGCAGGGATGCGGCAATCTCCACCCTGCGGGCACGCGTCAGGTACTTATTGAAGTGGAACTCCTTTTCCAGCTCAGTGAGCTGCTTCGTGGTGAAGTTGGTGCGCACTGCATTGGGTTGACCCACGTAGCCATACTCTCCAACTTTCCCTGGGGGCATGGTGGGGAACGAGGAGAGAGAAAGATAAAAATTTTTACAATCCATATGAGATCCCCTACACGCTTCAGAGCAACATTCAGGTAAAGCGGAGATCAAGAATTTCTCAACAGAAACGGGGCTGGGAAAGGTGACTGATGAGGTGTAAAGTGTTAATCTGAAGTCAACCATTAGCATGGTCAGACCGGTGATTAATGAAGCCTGGAGATATTAACAGAACCACCCCCCCACCACACACACGCACAGAGACACACACACCCCTACCCACTTCCTATTCCAGAACCTCTAAAACTCACCCCCTTGGGAAACACAACAGTCCCAGATCCTCCTTTGCCCCACACACCTGGGCAATCTCCCCACACCGACCAACACCGGTGGGAAGAAAGAACTTTATTAAAAAAAAAAGTATTAATTTTCCTTGGCAACTAAGCAAACAAGCTCCTTCCAGAACCATCAAGGAACATTCAAGGAATGGCAAGACTGACCTGTTTTGGGAGGGTTTCTTTTGACTTTCATCCAGTCAAATGTCTGCGCTGGAGAAGACGTCTCTGATGTAGGCGAGCGACAGGCTTCTTGGTGGCTGGCGTGGAGAGGGGACAAGGAGTTATTATACGTGGCCAGGGCCAGGCTCTGGTGCTCTTGTCCATATGAGTGGTGAATGTACTGAGGCGAGCCCACCGCGCCCCCGACATAACCCTGGTGGTGGTGGTGATGCTGGACCATGGGAGATGAGAGATTTCCAGAGTAAACTGCGGGAGCACACGAGGGGTACCCACCACTTACTTCTGCTTCCTGATTTAACGCGTAAGGGCTGTAAGGCGCGCCGAAGTTCTGCGCGCCGTAGCCTGGACCACAACTTGAATGGGAGTAGGACACCCCCAGGTTCCCCGGAGTCTGGTAGGTGGCCGGTTGGGGGTGGTGATGGTGGTGGTGGTGGGGTGGGCTGATCTGCACCCCCCTGCCCACTAGGAAGCGGTCGTCGCCGCCACAGCTGTTAGCACTGACTGCGCACGACTGGAAAGTTGTAATTCCATGGTCGGAAGGGTAGGCTCGCGCTGAGCAGGTCCCTGAGTCGCCACCGCTGAGGATGGGGTATTCCAGGAAGGAGCTCATTCTTGCATTGTCCATCTGTCACTGAGGGACCGGGTCCTGCGAAGCCCTAGGTGACCGTGCCAACTTTCTCACTTCCTCCATGGGGCCGGAGAAGAAAAATGATATGAATGTACAGTGCGCAAGAGGGGGGGCGCGAGGGCGGAGGGCGCAGGGGGAGGGGCACGTGACTATGTCAGCCAATGGCGGAGCCTCCTGCGAAAGTTTGCTGGCTCCCGCGGTGATGGATCACCGTTTCAGTGGCATTTAAATCCCCGGCGCTCCTCAGTCTAGGTGACGCGCAGTCGCCCCCCCAGGCAGCCCAGGCGGCGGCAGCAGCTGCGGCGGCTGCAAGGGCAGATTCGGAGCGCTGGGCCGAAGGCGAGCAGAAACCACCTTCTGCACGCGCTGACTCCGCTTCCCCCCCTCCGGGAGGTGGGGGCTGGGAGGCATCCCCGTCTCCGCCCCCTCCCCACCGTGCACAGAAAGATGAACTGGCAAGAGGTGAGAAGGGAAGAGGGCTCCGTCTCTCTTGGGTCGGGAATCAGTGGGCCAGAGCTCGCTGGCCTGCCACTAGCTCAGGGGCCGAGCCCGCAGAGCGCGGAGCAGGAAGGGTAGCTCCCCGGGCGCTTTCAGTACACAGTCCCTGCTGTGGTGCCGGGGCGGGGAGGAACGCAGAGGGCAGCGGCGTAGGACGCGGCCAGGCCACCAGCTCTCCAAGCTCCGAAGGGAGAGGGAAGTGCGCAGGGAATTGGCCTGGAGGACCCCGGGTGGGCGTGGAGGGAATGAGAGCAAGGAAAAAAAACAACAACACTTCCCTTCTCGAAGGAGGGTCTCCGAAACCTACTCCCTCCACCCCAACTGATTATTAGCAAGGCAATGAGGGCTTCTGTAATTCGACGCTCGGGAGCGGGTGATTGGTAGTAGTTAAGCTTGCCGGAAAAGGCCGGGGGTGGCCGGGCTCTTCGCCCTCCCTCTGTCCTCGCTCTCCGCCCCTTTCTCCTCCCCACTCAGTTTTGCTCCGGGAGCCCTACGGGATCCCGAGCCGCTCGGCCGCTGGATTTTGAAGGGTAGGAGGCGGGGGAGAAAGATGACGCTAGCGGACGTGGCCAGCGTGGGGGCCGGGCGGTGCGCTGCAGGCCATCTGCCGGCTCCCCGGGACCCAGGAGTCTGCGCGCTCCGGCAGGGGCCTCAAAAGGCGAGACCACAGCTCCCACGAAATACGCTGCACTCCCCCCGCAATGATTCTCGTTTTCTGGAGGGGGTTGTTAGGAGTGGTAGGGCTTCCTTTATCCTCTAGCCGGCCCCCCCCCCATTCTACTGCAGGTCTGAAGTGGGTAGGGGCTGGCAGGTGGGAGGGGCGGTGGACAGATGGCTGATGGTGGACGGGATATTTTCTTCTTCCCCAGCAACACATCCTCCCCTTTGTAACTGACTGTGTAGTTCCTTGTGTGAACCTTCAAGTCTTTCCCTAGAGAGACACGTGCAAATGTGAGCGTCATCCCAGGCCAGGGGTCCTGTTCTCCATCACCCTCATCCTACCCTGATGCTGACGGGGTCGTTAATTGCTGTTTACTATTAGGTTTCGTGTCAACCCTTGGCTTGTAGAGAGAAAATGCCAAACTGAGATCGAGAATTGATGCATTCTTAGGTAAAAGAAATCAGAGATCATCCAAGAAGCTTTGCAGCCAATGCAGTAAAGATTTTTCCCTGACCCTTATTTACCACATCGGAATCGGATAGATAAAATTTATCTGAGGCTGGGGTTCCCACTCCCCTCTAATTTCTCTCCCCAGTTAGAATAAGGAAGTTTTGCTTGAGGCAGGCACATTTCAGATGTGTGAGTCAACCTTTCAGGTTTCTGCATTCTGTTCTCCACATATAGAAGTCTCCCTTCCCCAACCTGCCCCCTCCCCAAGAGGGGAAACTCTTGCAGACATTTGACTACGGATTCCCTCAGTAGCGAAGAAACATTCCCCCCCCAAAACATTTTCTTTTGAAATTCTATTTTTCTGTGACCTTTGACCCATCCCCAACCACGGTTAACAGAGAGTACAGACAGAAAATGTCACTCCTGCCCCAATTTCAGCACCTGGGGACGTTCATCTTCGAGAAGGGAAAAGGAAAGGCGGCCCTCCTGGAGGCGGCTTCCTTGGGAGCTCCAGGCTTCCAACGATGGGGAGAGAAGGGGCTCCTGTCGGGGAGGAGGTAGGACGTGAGAGGGTCCGTGCTGGCATTGCGGACGATCTACTTTCCGAACCAAAGGACGTTCTTTCCCCTGGTCTCATTCCTGTCCCTTTGCTGGCTTCTTCAGCCCCCTTGGCCGCAGGGTTGAGCCACAAAGACGCCCTGGGCCGCAGCCGCTCTCCTTCCTCTGCGAGTTCTCAGCCCTTGCGCTCCACTCCTTCCACTTCTCTTCCTCCCTCCGGGCCTCATTCCAGAGCCAGCATGGGTGGGGGTGTTTTTCTTGGGACCACATGCATGAACTTGCACATAAGCCCGCAAACACTCGGGCCGGCGACCGACCCACCTCCGCGCACTGCTCCCGGCTCCCGGCAGGCCGGACTCTCGCAGCCGAGCCTGCTCCGCCCGGGCTGGCCGCCCAGAGCGCTGCTCTCCCGGTGCTGCTTACAAAGGCAGTCTCCTCTGGCCTCGAGCCCGTAAGGCTTCCGTAGCTCTGTTCTTTCCCCACCCCCACGAAATCCTGGGGCTCATTCCGCCTTGTAGAAGACCCTGGTTTTCTGAGCGTGTAGGCCAGCGCCCCGCGACCCTCCGAGCTAAAGTCTCTTTTAATGCCCTGGGAGAGTGGGCGAAAGGAGAGCTTGGTCAGTCTTTAAATGATGGCCTGCAAGCGGCTTGCTGGGCTCAAAGCGCCTCTTTCAGGGCTCTTCTACTAGAAAGGGAAGGAGCAAGGAGGAGACAAAACGCCGCCGAGGCCCGGAGCTGTTCATGGCATCCGCGGCTCAGCCAAGCTGTTGTTTTAAAAGAGCAATAAAAATGAATTATGACTAAACGCCTTCTAACTTAATGCTTTCGGACGGGGATCCCCGGCAAATACGTAAGAGGATTTTTATTTGTGCATGTGTTCCTGCAATTGATCTCTTTGATGACATTCTCATTCATAGAAAGCGTTTGATTTATGAGCGGAGGACGAATCGCAAACAGCAGCGGCTCAGTCCTGGCTGCGGCCGGGCCGCCCTGCTCAGCTCCGCGCCTGGGGCTGGAGACCCGCCGGGGTCCTCACACGCCTCCGCCGCTGCCAGGATTTAGGGGGCAGAAGGGTGGAGGAAGGCGGGGTGCAAACCCATGGAGAAAGATTGCAATTTCATTGTAACTTCCAAGCCTTAGCTGTTAAGAGCCGGGTTCCTAAATCAACCCGCCCCCCACACATGTTGCTTACACGCTGCGTTTTCTCACGGTAAGTAAGTAGCCATCACAGAAGAGCTCAGTAAGGGAAAAATCAGCATGGGGAGATGTAAACAGGGGGAAAAAACCAGAACCCAGTAACGTGCCCTAGATCACATTTTATTGATATTTCATTTAAAGTGCTTTTTCTTTCTCTCTCTAGAAACTGGGTTAATTTATAATCTAGGGCGCAGAAACTCTCCATTTTAAATCTCAACTTGGTAACCTGACTTCACAGCTTTAATGATCCATTATTTGCCATGTAAACAGATTTAAGAATGAAATATTGATTTTTCTGACCCTGAAAAAAGAATCCTAGAATGATTGAACCAGAGGATTGGAAAGAACTCTTTCTGAAGTGCATTTTCCAGCTAGTAACCATTGTGTTTTGTTTTGTTTTGTTTTGTTTTTCTCTACCTTTTAGGTCTGTTTGCCTGGACCCATCAACAGCTGGGAGGCTAATCAACCACACTGAAAATGTTTCCGGGATTGTGGGGGAGGGGTTGGAATGTAGATGTTTGAAACAAATGTGTATAAATAAATGAATTGTTGATAACTTAGTTATTGACCTGAAGACTGGTAGCTTGTTAAAGAAACTCCATGTTCCTCCTTCCTGGAGTTGGGGGTTTCTGTAGGCACTTTATTGCTCCACTTTCAAAAGCTTGGGCTTGGCCCAACTCTGAGGCTGCCCAATCCTGTTTCTATTACCAATTTAAATCTATGGTTTGAACATCTACACTGAAAAACCAAATCCATTCCCTTTAAAAAGAAAGAAGGAGGGGGGGGAACACTTCTCAGAAGTCCTAACCATTTTCTGGCTTTCTTTTTTGTTGTTGTCTATTGAAAACTTTGAACACGCCCCCTTAATAAATATATTAAAATTGAAGAAGAAGATGAATTGTGACCAGAATTTTATTTACCAAGTTAGACTAAAAGAGGAAAAAGAAACCGTTATGAGCCTTGAGAAAGAGGGGGGAGAAAAAAATAAGAAAGCTACTTATAGCAAAGGAGAATTTATTCTACCAAAAATACTCATGACAATGCATCCTAATGTAATACAAAAATAAACAGAAAGTGAAGATACAATTATATGATCACTTTCTTGCAGGCCTCATATATTGCTTTCAGGAAATCACATAGAGGGTCGTTGGATTAGATTTAGAACAACTAAATAGCTCCAAAATCATCTGTAAAAGATGGCTCTGAAAACGGGATCAGGAGAATCACTAAACAGAAAATCTTCCACATTTAGAGGAGAGACAGGGTAGGTCAAGAAGAAAAGAAAATAAAAATCAGGAATAAAAGAAGGCCGAACCACCTGGTGAAAGGGGTTTTTGTTTTGTGATGCTTTGTTTTGCTTTAATGTTTTTAGTAATTCAGATGCTGCAAGTCGATTGTGGTGAGTGTGTCTGTAAAAAAGTCAAAGCTGTCAGCTGAAATATCTACGGGACTGTCGAGGGAACCTGGCAAACTGGGCGAGACTGCGTCTGAAAGCTGCAGGCAGGAATCTGTGGAAAAAACGTTAAAGTCCTGCAAAGAGGGGACCTCGAGGGCCTCGGGACTGTCATTGTTTAGGCCAGAGCCACAGTTCTGGCCCATTGTTGACAAGCAGTTAGAAACAGTGGGTGACTGGTGCTGAAAATGTTTCAGATTTTTCTCATTGCTGGTTAAAGGCGAAACTGGGAAACTTTGGGAGTCGCCATTGTGTCCATTGGGAGCCTGCTGCTGAGAGAGGGCATTTTGCTGAAAAGTGTAACCTTCCCTCTCCAGAAGGGCCCCGGAGACGCTGAGGGCTTGCTCAAAGAGCGACTTCTCCTCCTCGTCCTCCTCCACCTTCTCAGAGTCTTCGAGGCTTTTAAATTTCCCTTCGCTGTTTTGGTTCTCCTTGCACTGGGTCTGCCTCTTGTGCTTCATCCTCCGGTTCTGAAACCACACTTTCACTTGTCTCTCAGTCAAATCCAGCAGCGCTGCAATTTCCACCCTTCGGGGTCTGCAAAGGTACTTGTTGAAATGAAATTCTTTTTCCAGCTCTAAAAGCTGCGTGTTGGTGTAAGCAGTTCTCAGGCGCCGCGAGCCCCCGCCGCTGCCATCGGCGATTTCCAGGGATTCTGCGGAAAGGGAAACCAACAAGAGACACACGCACAGTTGGAGGTGGAGGGGTCCGAGCGGGGTTATTCCACTGGAGAATAAATATAGCAGAAAAGATCAACTGCAACAAAATGGCCGCCCCTGGATGCAGGAGAGCTATTGTGCTGCCTTTCCTGGGAGCCCAGCCCGGGGAGACCCCATCTCTTCCACCTCCATCCAATTCCTGCCTGTGGCTCCCCCCAACCTCTCCATCCGGGAGCAAACTTTATATTAGCCACACCACAATTTATAATTAATGCATCAGCTGCTTAGCTGAGCAAGAGCGATCTATCACTCTTCATTACTGTCAAAAAGCCAAACTCTAGGACAACTAGACAAGAGGAGGTCAGTTCCAACTCAAATAAATCATCCCACATTACACAAGTTAGGGAAAGTTTTCACCCCCCTCTTCTTAAAAATATATGTGTGTCTCATTGTGCAGCGCAGGATCCCTTTTCTCTCCATCAAACCCACTCCTGAGCCCACAGGGGAAGGGAAGGCAGCCAAGCATCTCTCCCTCTCTCCCCCTTCTCTCCCAGCCCACGCTCCCCTCCCCCATAACCGCTCCCCGGGCAGCCCAGGAGGGGAAAAGGGTCCCGGGACCTGGGGCCAAGTCTTTGGACTGACCTTTGTGGCTGAGGCAGGCAGGGCCGGTGGCGGCGGCGGCGGCGGTGGAGGCGGGCGGGAGCGCGGTTTTCTTGGCCGCCTTCTTCTCCTTCATCCAGGGGTACTCGGGCGGCTGCAGGGCGCCGGCGGGCACTGGGCTGCCCCGGCTGCCCGCGGGGCTCGGCTTGGGGCGGCCGCCAGCGCCGTGGCGAGGGTGACTGCCCGGGTTCAGGCTAGGAATGGTCTGCTCAAAAGGAGGAGGAATCAGTGTCGAGTGTGAAAGCGTCGAGGTCTTGATTGATGAACTTTGAAATGTATCAGCGACAGGGGGAAAAGATGTCAGGCACTCAGCGAGCGACGGCTGGCTATTGATAAAACCAATCTCTCGCTCAAATTCGTAATTCATGGCCTTCTCCTTGGAGCCCCCTCGGAGAAAAAGTTCCCTCTTCTGGAGGGGCTTTGGGGGGGCAAGGCCCAGGAAAAAGGCGAGAGCAGAGGAAAAAAAAATCTATCATAGAAGATCGCTGCTGGGGTGTTTTTTTTCTAATTCACTGATTACAGCCGTATGGGGACCGCGCTACTATTAAACTATTGAATTCATGGAGACAAGGTTGAAATTGGACCGAATTGGCTGTCACATGATTGCTTCTGCCCAATGACAATTTGGGCTTTAATCAAAAGAAGCCACTGTCTGTTTGATTGATCCAAAAAAGTCGGGAAGGAACGCCTCATTGGGGGCCAGCGAGGCTTTATTTACACTTTTTTCAGGGCAAAAATACATATATGTGGGTGTGGGTGGGGATGCCCGGGAGTGCGTGGGGGCGAGGGTGCCTGCCTGCCTCCTGATCGGCATAGATCGGGTGTGTGCGCCTGGGAGCGTGTGGAGTGTGAGTGTGTGCAAGCGTGAGCCCTGCTGCCGGGCCCGCCGGCGGCCGCCCTCTGCCTCCCCCGCACACTCCGCGCATTGTTTGGGACTGTCGGGAAGACGCCTCGCACCTCACAAATCATTTAAGCACCTCAGTCTGACGCCTGCAGTCATTAACAAAGTAATCCATTAATCTTCAAAGTTTTGACACCCGAGAGCCCCGCATCCCAGCCACATAAGTTCTGCTAAGGCAGGAGGAAGGAGCAGAGAGAGAGGGGAGAGGAGACAGGGAGAAGAAAGAGAGAGGGAGGGAGAGAGGGAGGGAGAGAGGGAGAGGGGGAGAGAGAGAGAGAAGGAGAAGGAGAGAGAGGAGACACAGAAAAGAGAGGATTCATTTTGGGGTCTTCCCTCTTTTATTTCCCTTTTCCTCCTCCGCCGTTTCTAAAACCAGTTCCTGGATCTCAGAAGTGATCCCTGTTTTCCTTCCTCTCTCTTTCCCTCTTTTCCTTTTTTTCCCTCTTCTCCCCTCTCCCTCCTTCTTCCCTCTCACTTCTATCTACCTCTCCTTCCCCAAACCCCTCCCGCATGCCCTCGCCCCCCCTCCAAAGCCCAGCTTGGAGTCCGCGCCCCCGGACCCGGACCCCAGCCCATTGTTAGCCGGCTTTTCCAAGGCTGCCTTGCATCTGGCTCCAGAGGGAAGCGGAAGACGGGAGGCGGCTCTCGAAGCTTCCCAACCTTCCTGTGCCATCAACTTTTCAAGAGTGGCTGGAGAAAGATAGATGCATGTGCCAAGCAAGACAACAACCCCAGGTCCATGTGTCCAAATCCCTGTAGCCAGGGCGGCGGCCAACCAAAGCAATGCCACCCCGAGCAGGCTCCTGCGGCTCCTGGCATTCTGGGTTTCATACCCGTAGGGCTCGGGTGCGGTGAGTATTTCTGATTTCCAGGAAGTCTGTTGGAAGTTAGCAGCAAGGAGGGAGAAGGCGCTTGTTCCTCTCTCTTTCTTTCCCTTTTCTCTTCCTCTCCTTCTTCTGGTCCTTGTCGCTTTGACTGGGGGCTTGTGGGTTCAGATGCAAAGTGTGTTCCCTGGCAGCCCAAACTGCCTCCCGCACCTTTCCGCGCCTGGGCCACCAGGGATGTTTGCACTCAGGTTCTGCTGTGGGAAACAGCACCGCAGGTGAGAGAGGGCAACCTCAGGAGGAATTAGGAAGGTTCTCTTTTTCTCTGTTCACGCTTTTTTTCCAATTCGGAGACTTGAGACTGAGGGCATCTTGGACTGTGCTGGAGGGTTCAAAAGATAACACCTTTAGGTACCAAACAATAACTTTTTAAAAATCCACCAAGCCAGAAAGAGGGGAGGAGGCTGAAAGAGAAATCTGAGGGTATCTCTTTTCCCTCAAACCCTGAGGAGGATGATTCGCTTTTGCTTCTTTTGAAATGGACCAAGTGATCAGACTCCCCCAGGCCGGCAGGCATCCGTGGCAGGAAAATAAATCATTCTGATGGCCAGGGAGAGAGAGGTTGGTGGGGGAGAAAAAAATCTACGTAGAAAACAAGAAAGGCCGACCCACGGCACAAGGCTAGGACTCCATTTCTGAGGCCGGCATCAAAGGGGGCTTGGGTGGAATTTAGATATAAAGTGGCCTCCATCACTGCCTAGCCCAGAGCATCGCCTTAGAGATAGAGATGCTATTTTGGAAAATGCGAGGTTTTTCAGTTTTCTTGCTTTTATTCCAAACAAAGCTCTGAAGGAAGTCTGGGCGCGATCAATCTTGCTCACCAAAAGCCTTGACAGCTTCTGGCCCTTAAGAACACATTTCAGCTTCGAGCTCTTTCCAAGATCAAATGTGGCCGAGCAAAGAGGAGAGCAGGAAACGCAAGTAAACAAGGAAAACTAGTCTTTTTAAAGATATCTTTTGGGCAGCAGAGTTATAAGGCTGCTTTTAGGAAAGGTGCTTTTGCACATTCTGGGATAGTGGCTTTGGCATTTGCTTTTACCAAAAATAATATTGAGGGGCTAAGGGGAGGGGGAGTTATGGAGAAGGAGCAGCGCTGCCCCCATATTGCTGAGGCTTTGTCAGGGGCTGCGTGGGTGAGAGCTTTCTGCTCGCCTCAGCTGCCTTAATTCAAATACCATCTGGAAGCAAACCCTTTTCTTTGACCATTCAACACTGAAATCTTCCCCAAACCTATTACTTTAACTGGGGAATATTTTAATAAGGACTTATTTTTAATATCTTTGAAGCTGGAGGTGAGATCAATTATTTCTTCTTTGAAACCTAAAATGAATGTTTTGACTGCCAAGATATGGGAAATCATATTGGAATCTCATTTAAAAATCTGTGCCCTGAAGGAAGGAGGATGCCTCCAAACCAGTCCCCTCTCAGCTAAACAGTAGGTTTTAGAAATGGGTTCAAATAGCGGTATCTCTGAAAGATTTTCCTCTGTGAATGGATAGTGCTTGTGCGCTCTCTCTCGCTCTCTCTCTCTCTCTCTCACTCTCTGCACTATACCTTATCTTACCGGGTAATTTTATACACTTCTGTAAAATTTTTACTTATAGAAGACTTCTGTGGTTACTCAGCCTGCTCAGTAGATCTGAACAACCACAAGGGCGGAAGCTCCGGTCCTCACAAAGACTGGTTTTCCAGCCTCTGGATTTCTGAGGTGCGCCATATTTCAGCAGGGAGGTTGGGGTACGGAGGGGAGCAAGTCTACTCCTTCCATAGCCCAAACTCTTTAAAAATAAGGAAATATATATGTGTATCAAGAGCCCCAGAACAGATGTGGGAGAAGTATCTCAGGCTGTGAGATAAACACCCAGGTCTCTATAGCTGCCTGGCTTTGCATCTTCTGAGCCTTTTTTCTTTTTCCTAAAATGTGAGAAGTTTCCCTAAAAGCAGCTCCTGTGGACCCAGGAGATACCCCAAAATGGCTCCAGTGCCTCCTTCTAAAGACCATCTGAGGGAGCTTCTCAGGGGAAAGATAGAGGCCATGATGATGGATATTTTGGATTGCAAACAAAATGGCGACATTTTCCACCTCCGTCTCTGAAAGATACAATCCAGGGAGAAGGAGGATTTATTTCTCACATCAGATGCTTCTGATCCCGAGACGCAGGTGGTTTCTCACTTCCAATTTAGAAAGGGGGTGTTGATGGGGATACAGTTTCTGAGGTTTTCACTTTCTGAATTCGGTTCCTTCTCCAAGCAATTCTTTAATATGAAAATAAAAATATTTCCCTTTCCTGTGCCTGCTTTTGCGTCTGCCAGCCAGTCAGTAGGCAGCCCTATCTTAAATCCAGGAGCAGAAATGTAATGTTTAGCTCCTGCAGCATCAAATGAAAGAAGCACTTATAAAATTGCATTTTTATTAGAAAGATACCAATCTTCTTTCTCTCTCCGCCTCCCCCTGGGGCCATAAAAGGACAGCGAGGAGGGATGAAGGAGAGGAAATAAATCCAGGGGATGCCAAATCCTAAATTCCAGGATGAAGCTGAAGCTGGGACTCAAGCAGTCCAGGGAAGGGCTCCCGGGAGGCTCCTGGGAGTTCAGCCTTTTTTTTGCTGGAGACCTGGGTAAAGCTCTGTCTCCTTCGAGATCTCAGTGGCGATTTTAGGAGTGATTCTTTCCTCCTGGAGCGATAAGAGACCGAAAAGCATCCACAGACAGTCCGGTTGGTCCAGAAAACGCTCGGCATCCTCCGCGCGTTTGATGATTCCCAGGGTTTAAAGCATTGGCCGGTCCGCTTTGACCTGGAGGAACTTCTTGGAGAAGACAGCCCTGCCTTACTCCCCAGCGGGACCTCTCGGGCACCTGTGCGTCCCCGCGGCGCTTTGGGCTGGCTGCCTTTTGTTTCTCCCGCACTCAGCAGTCCGCAGCCCCTGCGCCCGCGCAGGCCACTCCGTGGCAGCTGGGAATCAGGCAGCCCAGCGGGCTGGCGCTCGGCGTTTCCAGAGCTGCCCGCCTCCGGGAGCTCTTGCAGCCTTCGCAAGAATTCGCCGTGCTCCCAGGCGAGGCGCTGGGCCAGGCCCCACTACGGAGCTGGAAGGCTTGCCGCGGCCTGCTCAGCTAGTTCGCCTCTGCCTGAATTCCACGCAGACCCCCATCTTCCGCCAAAGAACCCCTTCTGAACACGGATATTATTCAGAATAAAAACTTTATTTATTTTTTTTTGTTTAGTTTCTCAGAATGTGAGCAACAAGGAATGTAGAACTCTCAAAACAAATCTAGCATTTTTTACGTTTACAGATTTTTTGTTTGTTTTTTTTTTTTTTCAGTTTCGCCGGATGTTAAAACCTAAATCACTGTTTTCAAAAGCTGGATCCTCTCTGGTATTATTGCATCATTACCGTTTTTATAAAGGAATTATATTTCCCTTTCAAATAAAAAAATTTTCTATGTACGCCAATACATTATTGAACAAAAGGCCCAAGAAACCTTCTGAACAATCAGGGTACAGAATTTCTTTAATATAAATACGAACGGATGGGGATAAATAATATTTAAAACTTAGATTATTCAATGCTTGCAAAAAAAATATAAATAAATCTGACTGTTCACCAGCATACACACACGGAAAGACGTACACTTAGTCATCCTTGCACAGGGAGCCCCTGTTTCAAAGCGCCTTTGATTTTTTTCCTCGCTCTTTACAAGAAGTGCAATTAAAAAAAAAACCTAAAAATTAAAAAAAAAAAAAGTAATTGCTTCCCCTCGGGAGCCATAATGTACGAACAAATTCACATTGAAGAACTCGGCTAGAAAATTTGTTCATATACCCTGTTTCTGATCAAAGAGTAGAGAAGGTAAAGGATGCAGGGCCAGCGGCCGAGCGAGGGGTGGGAGGAGAGGAGATAAACATAGCTACTGATACTGACAGCCATTCCAGCAACCAAGATTGCTACGTCACATCAACTATAAAAACGCCTTACCAAAGAAAACAAAACGGGGTGGGGGGAAGGTAGAAGGGGCAGAGGAGAAAAGGAGGGCAGGAAGAACCTTAAAACAACAAAAAAGTAAACGTAGAAGAAAGGTGGGGGCGGGGGGGTCTCTCCTGGCGCGCAGCCCCGAGCCCACCATCACAGGTGGGTGAGCTTGGGGGCTTCCTGAATTCTTCCCTGAGAAGGATGGTGGGCGGTAAGGTCCGTGTAGGTGGGGTGCGGCTCCCCTGGCCCAGGCCCGTGATGGTGGCCGCTGCCCAGCGGCCCAGCACCCCCGTAGTCCATGGCTGCCGAGGCGGCGTGGGGGAGGTGAGTTAGGCCAAAGAGGGCAGGCCCAGAGTTGCTCATGGGCTCCACATAGCTGCCCCCCACGAAGACGGGGCTTCCCTGTAAGTGTGGGGTCCCATAGCTGCCGTTGCCCTGCAGGCCATGCGCGTGTGGGTCATAGTCGGGCGTACTCCCGGCCCCCGCCCCTGCTGCGGTATAGCGCTTCTGTGGGGGCGGTGGGGGCGCGCAGCTTGGCAGGGGTGCGGGGTAGGAGGCGGGGGGCAGCCCATAGGCGCCCTGGGGAGGCTTGGAGAAAGGCGGGGGCGACTGGGGCTCATATGGGACGCTGTTGACCAGCGAATGCATAGAGTTCAGATAGCCGCCCGCGCCCGGGGGCACGGGGCTGCGACTTGGGGACTGACCCCCTGATGACGTCAGCATGCCCTTGCCCTTCTGATCCTTCTTGTACTTCATGCGGCGATTCTGAAACCAGATCTTGATCTGGCGCTCGGTGAGGTTCAGCAGGTTGGCCATCTCCACCCGGCGCGGCCGACACAGGTAGCGGTTGAAGTGGAATTCCTTCTCCAGCTCTACCAGCTGCGCGCTCGTATAGGCGGTGCGCGCCCGTTTGGACGACGCCTGCCCAGGCGGGCTCTTGTCGCCAGCGCAGCTCTCCCCTGCGAGGACAGAGGAAAGAGCAAAGGACAGAGGAAGAGAGCCATCAGGGGCTGCCCCAAGCCCCGCCTAGCCCGACCCCGCCAGGCCCCTCCTTGCTCCAGGCCCCAAGATCCCTCTGTCAGGGCCCAGAAAAGGGGATGAGGAACTAGGTGCTGCCCTCTGTGCTGGTGGAGAAACAGTGCCAGTAGCTGGGTAGCTAGCCCCTCATTCAGTCAAGTTGCAAGTCATAAGCTTCCCTAAGCGTAGTAGAGAGGTTAAGAACAGAAAAGCAGAACTCCCAGTTTGCCTTCCTGGTCTGTATTTCTGTCCTGGAGCTCTTCACTTTCTGAATCATTTGATCCTTCACGCCTATCAGACTACAAGTTCCCTGTGGGCAGGTCTCCCATCTTCATTCCCTTCACAGTAACTGGAATGTGGGGCACCTAATATACATTCAATAAACCTTTCCCTTTTTCACTGTATGACTGAAGGACTGGACAGTTGCCTCAACTGGCCACTTATTTAGTCCACCTAGTGGAGATGGGCAGAGTGGAAGCCCCAATCTGGAAGGCCTTCTTTGCCCAAAGAAAGAGATCCCATTGAAAGTACCAATTTATGGTGGGATGACCCAGGCCCCTGATGCTGGGTCCTATTAATTAGGGTTCTTCATGTCATCAAGCAGCATTCCCCATTTCCATCCACTAATCTGCCCTCCTATCCTCCCCTCCTCTTCCCAAATCTTGACTCTGGAGGGTCCCAGATGCTCAGGCTCAGAGCAGATTACTGCCAACTGGAGAAGGCAGGGGAAAAGGTAACCAAGATGCTGGGAAGCCCAAGACCCAGGGCCTGTCCTCTAGTCTAGTTCCTGGAGGCCCATGTGGTTCCTATTAGCATGAGAAGTCCAAATCCCCTCCCCCAGGAGATCTCTGGCTGCCTTCATTGTACTAAGTCTGAGTAGGGCCTTCCCAGAGGTAAGGCAGCCACTCCATCTACTGGAGCAAAAATTAAAAATATGCTCTGTTTATAAGCAAAGCATTGATTCTCACTTGGAATGGTGACTAGGCCTGCTTTTACTTTGCCACATTTCATTGTGGAGTGGATGTCACTGTTTCATTAGAAATGAGGAGTTGTGGGGGCGCCTGGGTGGCACAGCGGTTAAGCGTCTGCCTTAGGCTCAGGGCGGGCGTGATCCCGGCGTTATGGGATCAAGCCCCACATCAGGCTCCTCCGCTATGAGCCTGCTTCTTCCTCTCCCACTCCCCCTGCTTGTGTTCCCTCTCTCACTGGCTGTCTCTATCTCTGTCAAATAAATAAAATCTTTTAAAAAAAAAAAAAGAAAAGAAATGAGGAGTTGTGCTAAAAGAGAGAGTGTAGCTCAGGTCTGTTGTGCCCAAAGGTCCTAACTCCAAGAATGGAGTAAGAAGGGATTCCAAACTCACTAGGCCCCACTTGCTCTTGGAGAAGTCAAGAGAGACTCCCATCAGGGCTTCGTGGTCACACAGAGTCCTGTCACCCCCCCAGTGAAGGAGAAGGAGCAGGTAANGCGGGGGCTGGGGTCTGCGGCGGGGGTTGAGGCTGCTGTGGAGCTGGGGGCGCGGCCTGGGGCGGCGGCGGGGCCAGGGGTGGCTCGCCCAGGCCTGGGGGTTGGCTGGACGGGCCGCTCAGGGTGCGCAGACACGCCTCGCTCAGCTCATGCGCCTTGGGGTGGCCCCCGGCGCTGGCGGGCGACTGGAGTGAACAGGCGGGTCGGTGGTACTCGCCATCAGCGCCCAGTGCCGCGGACGCCGGGTACGGCTGCTGACTGGCATTATAAGCGAACCCGTTGGCTGCCTGGTAGGGGTAGCCACCGTAGATAGCGGAGCTGTCGTAGTAGGTCGCTTTTTGCATCGCGTTGTTTCACAATCTTGATCGCACACTCTGACAGGGGCTTGACACCCGTGAGGGCGCACATTGGCACGCCCCCGCGGTCACGTGACGCTCCGCCGCCAATGGCCGCCCCGCGCAGACCTGGGGGGCAAAAAGCGCAGCGCGGTGAGGGCTCCGCTCAAATCCATCTTACTCTCAATAGCTAAGTGACATGAAAGCCATAAAAGAAAAAGTGGTCAGCAATATTTAGCAGCACGACTTGGCCCCGGGCGCAGAGAGCCGCGCTATAAAAAGCCGCTGGAATTTACTGGCAGCTACAAATATTTGCTTAACTTGCGTCTGGAGTTGGGGGGTTTTCCGGGGAGAGAGGAGAAGAGTAAGCGAGGGCTGGAAGCCGGGTCTCCAGAGCTGGAGTCCAAAAGAAGAAAGGCTGATACTGATGGGCTAGAAAGAAACAGGGCTGGAATCCTTTTCCAGAGAGAGAGAAACTTGGGGTGTCCCTTCATCTCAGCTCTTTGGCCTCGTCCGGCGGGACCCGCGACTCCTTGCCTCTCAGGATCTTGGGGAAGGGGCAAGGGGGCAAAGGGGAGCGTAGGTTGCCAATTTGTTCTCCAATCCTCGCTTTAGGATTGATATTTGGCAAAAGAGTCCTGACGCGGGGTGACTTCCCATCCAGTCCCTTCTTGAATCTTCCAGCACCCAAGAGAGGTATGCACAAAAAATTTTCAGGCAATTGCCCTACTCTACCCTGATGGATTTCAGAAGCTGAGCTTGTTAGGCAGTTAATCTAGCCTTGTGCAGGGATATGACCTACCTCTTCCAAATAAGCCCCTTGTGGCCAAAAAGGGGAGAGAAAAAGTTTAGAAGGAACATCCTGTGTGGGAAGGGACCAACAACAACACTCGCTCCAGCAAGTCAAACTCAAATCCTGGACAGTTCTTTACTCCTTTCCTTATTTCTCAGACATGACCCAGCAAGCCACTCTCACCTCTTCCCCATTAGAGAAGGTCCCCAGACCCTACTGCCTTGGACTTTCTGAGGTGCTGTTATTCAGGGCAACTATCAAATTCTACCTGTTAAAACATGATGGATTAGAGAAAAAAAACAACCCACCAGGAACCTGAAAAACCAGCGTTCATCTCCATGACCACGGCTTGAACTCTCCTTCCAACTTAACGATAATAGGTTCTGTCTTAGAAACTGCTATGTAATTTGATGTATGGGGGTCATTTGGCTCCGGACGAGGGATGGAAGCACAAGCCATAAAATCCTGCCAGAGTTCCCTGATCTTTGTGTGCCGCTGTTGTTGATATTTGTTATTCGGCCTATTTACCTGCTTCAGAAACACCAAGTAAAAGGTCAACCACGGGAATCTTAAAAGCAACTGAAAGCCTTCTCAACCCTTTTTAAAAATTTATTATTTAGAAAGCAGTTTGCAGAAGTGAAATCTATGTTTCATTTTTGTTTTCAGCCTTTGCATGGTCAATCTCTGGTTCTCAGCTGAGAAAAGTTCCATGTGAGTGTGTTTACATATGTATACACACACACACATACACACAGAGAATGATAGTCTCTCTGTTTAAGAAAAAAATACAGTGACAAATTCATGAAGGAAAAGGGTTAGTTCATGCCCCAACTATGTATATTTGAGTCCTGGAGTCATTCAAGTTCTCTAGGAATAGCAGACACTTTGTTAACTGGAAAACACCATCTACCCACAGATGATTACAATTTTGTTTTTAATAATGGGCTTCTTTGGATTTCGTTATTAAACCAACAATCTGACCAACATCTGGAAAACAAGCACAATTAATTTTCCAGAACCTCAATTAAAAATTACAGCTTCCCTTATCCAAGTTACTGTGCATGATCTTGAGCCCTGGAGTATTGTTTCTATTTTGGAAATAGATAGGAAGCTACAGATACCATGATCGAAAATAAATAGGGAATAAAATAAAATTTAAAACTGAACAGCAATTGAAAGTCTCAGTTTCCTGTTCTTTCACTGAAAACAGTTCCTATTACATTTGGCAGTGTTAATGTCTGCCATTATAAATTTTTAAGATACTAGGCTTGTGTAAAATAAAATGTCAGGTTAAGAAAATTACTCCAGACACTTGAGCACAAAGATATTAGATAAAACAAAATTAAGGTGATTTTGAACGTGCAACACTTCAAGTGACTTGCTAATCCATTCTCACAAGCTATATTGGCCTGCTACTTACTTAAGTCTTTTCATCAAGTTGTGCATTGTCTTGTAAATAACAAAAATACCATCAAAAACCAAAGAGCATACAACAGCCCCCATAAACTTAAAATATGAATTCACCTCGGAGATCCCACCAAAGTCCTTCCTATTGTTTGAGGTCAGCAGACAACCACCGTGGGGCCTACATATTGCTCCCCTCCTGCCCCCACCCCAGCCCGCAAAGTTTGCAACCTAGTAAAGAAGTTGGAGATCTGCCAGTCTGGAAACTTGCTTTGCACCCGCCACCCCACCCCCCCAAGCAAGAGCTGGGGATGGGAGGAGATTCCTCCGAAAAGATCCGTTTCCGGACAATAACCCCCAGGTGCAAGAGCTGAAAGAAAGTTGAGGAGGCTAAATTGAGTGCAGAAAGCAAGCCCTATTGTCTTTCTGGAAGATCTGCCCAAATTCAACCTCCTTCCTTCAGACACCGCTCCCTCTTTCCACTCCCGCCCCTTCCTCAGCCTGCCCTCACCCCGACTTTAAGCGGGAATATCGGGCAAGAGCTCCCGTGTCCCCTTGCCCACCCCTCCCACCCTCCCCAACCCAGAAAAGTTGGGGCTGGGCTAGGGAGAGGGAAGAGGTGGGGGCGGGGATGGGAAAGCGGCCTTAACTCGAAGTGTAAGGGTATCAGTCACTGCCGGGAAGGAAGCTCCGGCTTGTGAACTCTTCTTGAACCGAGATTTAAGTCTGCAGCCATAAATCACCGAGACGTAAACCCCGCCATTCAGCGCTGAGAGCGGCCGGTTGTGGCCCTGCTTACCTTAACTTCTGACGAACGCCGCGAGCGCAGGCTCGGGCTCGGGCTCAGGCTCGGGCTCGGGCTCCGGCCCCCAGCCCGGCTCGGCCGCCCGGCCGGGTCCCCTAGGCGCGGGATGGGCACCGACCCTCAGCATCAGCCGAGACGGCGGGCGGGAGGGAGACCCCAAGGCCCGGACGCCGCGGAGCAGAGCGCGGCGGCTTC
>NC_048218.1:164516662-164532242 GCF_002007445.2 Ailuropoda melanoleuca
CGAGAGGGGGAACTCTGCGGCGGCGGCGGCGGCCGGGAGGAGGGCAGCCTCCCCCCAGCCCCCAACGCCCTCCCTCTCCTCGCTTCTAGGCGTCACTAAAGTCCAGGAAAATTATGCTAATGAGGACAAACGGCTCTCACAAAGGGGCTCTCTAGCCGGGCTCTATTTCTTAGGAATCCATTTGAGAAACCACCTAACCTCTGCCCTGGACACTTCCAGTTGGGGTGCAAGGGGAAAGAGAACCAGGAGAAGAGTTCTCCAGACTTTGGGCACTTTACCACATCTGTCACCCCCAATCTGAGAACCTCAAAGCAATCCTTGGGGGGAAGGGGTAGGGCTTACTTTCTCAAGAGACCTCCCCAAGAGCCAACTGGGCTGTCTTGGTTATATTTTTAGGCAGAAACCCTTAAAATCCTGGCAGCCAGGAGGGAAGTAGCCTGGGGGAAATGCACGTAAGTCCAGGCAGTGAAATGGGATGCTCTGGGCTCAGGTACACACTGAAGTGCCTAGAAACCTGGGTCTCCAGCTTTTCTGTGCCCATTTCCCAGTACAGACAGGCAGCTCACTCACAGGGAAAGACAGGTAAAACTCTGACCCCAACGCCAACAATGTCTATGATGTCCCCCCCCCCAATTAGTGGTATACAGGGACTCTAAGCAGAGGAAAGGCCTGAGTGTGCCCGGTAATATTGCCACAACTTTAAGGAGGATGGACTTCCCCCCTTCTAATGCCTCCCTCAACTCTCCAGATTCAGAAGTGAACTCTGCAAGGGTATGTGTGTGGCAAAAAGAGAAATGGAGCTTTCGTGCAATTTCAAGGTGTCAACGGCCAGTTCTTCTCAAAGGAAGGTGTTAAAAATATAAGTAGTATGTTTAAACTGTCAGGGAGCCAAAGTGTCACCTTAGAGCAAAAACAAAGCCAAGGGAAAAGGGAGAAATCAAAAAGCACTCCTGGCCAGGGTGGCCTCATGCATACCAATGGTTTTTGTCATTTATGGCTGGGCAAGATTTATGACTCGGCGCCCCAAAGCTGTAAACAGAGCACAAAACAGCAAACACTTGCTCCTTATGGCATATTGCGGCAGCGAAACTTGAAAGGGGGATCCGGGCGGCGTAGGAGGTGAGAGCCGCCGCAAAAATCCGCTCGGCTGCATTTTCCCTTCAAACCGGCCGGGTCGGATGTGGCATTTGAAGAAAGAAGGCGTGGGTCAATAATCAACCCGCACTTTCTCCTCCAAACTGCTGACACGACTCTCGCCGCCTTCTCAGCTAAGCCAGCTGCAGGGAAGGCCAGCTTTCCGTGAGAACCTGCCAAGGGAGGGGACCTCCTGGGCCAAGAGGGCCGAGGGCGCCGAGGTGAGGGCTGGGGCATCTGGGGCGCATACCTTTTCACCGGCACCAAGACTGTGCGGGGCAAAACGCTGGGACTGGACCCGAGGAGCCGCGGGAGCCAAGGGAAAGTGGGGCAGGAGGTCGGGATGGGGTCTCTGCCGATCCCAGACTAGGTGGCTTCTGGGTGGCTAGCTGCAGCAGGCAGAAATGGGGCTCTGACCTCAAGTCTAGGGTCTGCCGCCCCGGCATGTAGACCTCCGGGATTTGGGCCTCTCTACTGAAATCCACAGGACTGGCTTTTGGAGCATGGCAGGCGAGGTGATTAAAAATAATAATTTATGATTGCTGAAGGTTTTTCATTTATTATTGTTTTTTAAGAGAAAAATATTGTCTGTCGATTTCCACTGCCAGAAATGACCCACTGCTGCCTCTGTGGTGCCCTTTCTAGGCAGATCCCGCAGCCATTCACCCTGCTCAGCCAAAACCACTGAGGTTTTCTTTGTGGAGAGGATCCCTTGGCTCCCCCAAACCACCCCCCCACCCAGTCCCTGTGCTCCCTGATGTCTTACCCATGGGGACTAGAAGAAAACATTTTCTCAGCACTACAAAAATATCTGAACAGCGAAGGTGTGTTTGTGCCTCTCTACCTTTTACAGGGGCCTCCTTGAGAACATGTCTGGGAGGGCCTGGGGTCGATCCGAGGCTGTCTGTGCAGCCAGGGAGAAAGGTGAGGCAAAAAGAGGCATCGGAATCCAAGAATGGGGAGGAAAATTAATGAGGAAATACACTTGCCTGTGAGGGTGAGGCGGGCATTTTGAGGGTAAAAGGGGACTAGCCTGTTTTTGATAGCCATAGTTAGCTATAACGGAGTGCCTTTAGCTCTTTCCATGAAGGAAAAACCCACTGGTGCTCTATAAACTGGACTATGGGTTTCCTCTCACTGTGCACACTTTTATACAGAACCAGTTTGAGAGTCCATCCCTAGATATTTATTCCGCTTGCTGGCACTGAAGTGACAATAAAAAGATGCTTTTAACAAACCTCTATTCCCTCTCTCATTCTTTCTAGCGAAACTATATTATTTATGAGTCTTTAACTGGGTCAGAATGCGCCAGAACTGGGTCATAAATCATACGAAATGCTGACAAGTAATTGAACAGCAATTAAAGCTTACATTTTATTTCCAAGGGGTGTTTTAGAGCACTTGAAATGGCCTCAGTTAAACACGGTTAGTGCGGAGGCCGGCAGCGGGGGAGGGTAGAAGCAGCCCTTCCGTTCTGGGGATGTAAATCCCACTCAAGTAGGGGAAGCTTGATCTGATTTTTTTTTTCAAGTACAGAAAGAAATAAGATTTTTTTTTTTTAAGTCACGGGCAAATCTGATTCCTGACTCCTTGTAGACACCTCTTTCCTCCACTCCAAGATCTCCAAGAGCAGAGGAAAGCTAAGTTTCCTTCACCTTTTCAGGGAGTTTTCATCCTTCCCAGGAGCGCCGGGTCTCCAAAGTGCAATTACCGCAGGCTTGCCCAGTAATTTGGAATCACAGTTTAACTCTCATCTGCCTCTTTCCTGGCTACAGTGCTGTTTCTGGGGTCGGAAGCCCGAGACATGTCTGCCTGTGCTTTCTGTGGACTCTGCCTCTGGAATTCTCTCTAGCCCAGGGCGCACTAGCCAGTGCTTAAAACTCCGCGAGCCGGCTGGGTGTGTTACAATGGGGTGTCCAGGCCATGCACAATATGAAGCCCAAGCCCAGGTCTGGTTCCCTCCTTCTCTCCGAAATTTAGACTAACAGAGCTTCTGGGCGTCCGGCACGCTTACCCCCACCCTAAGCGTCTCCTAGGTCTGAGCTGTCCTTCGTCCACCCCTACCCGGGTAGAGAGGGTGCTGGGGAAACAATGGCGCGTCCTCCGGGTCTGGCACCTTTGGTCCCGCGTGTGGGAAATCGCATCCTACAACCCAGCACTGAACAAAGTGGCCCAAAGCATCATCAATAAAATGGCAGCGCATCTACACACTCATTGATTTCCCTCTCCCAGCTGCTCCGGCTGCCCCGGTCAGCCCTACCTCTCCGTCCCCGGCCGCCCGCAAACGCGACCAACCCGGGAGCGAGTCCCCTTCCCATCCACCCAGCCCCCACCCCCTCCAGGCAGTCTTGCGAGCGGCGCAGCGCGGGCCACCACGGCCTGAACCCGCGCTTCAGGACCCTCCCTCCGCCTGGGGCTCAGCTCCTGGGACTCAAGCCCGCTGCAGTGGACAAAGCCGCCTGAGCGCTGGAGGCCACCGGGCTTACCACAGAGCCCCCAAGTGCCCTTGCCTTTATACCCCCCAACACTTTCCAGGGAATTAAACTCAGTCTGAGGCACTACTGGGGATCTTTCAAACGGTTTCGGTTCTACAAGAGAAACAAAGGAAGAGAGGGGCTGAGGGTCCTGTCGGTGAACCAGGGTCTCCTCGGCTGACCTTTGTCTCTCACAGCCATAACTCACTCTAGATATGAACAATCAGCGGAAATACCTTAAAATAAATTCCATCCTCCTGGTGTGGCCTCGAGTCCCATCGGCTAGCTCGCCCAGAACCGCTCCATGAGCACTGAAAACTGCAACCCGCTAGGAGAGCGCTCTCCGGAGAAGGGGAAGGAGAAGGAGGAGGTGGGTGCGTGGGGGTGGGGGAAAAAAGCTCTCGCTCTGTAGAGAATCTAGAAAACGTAATCACAGGCGAAGCCCGCCCGGGTCTCCGCTCCAAATGCCACAATAATGCGCTGTATTATGTGCTCACGTGGTCATACGTCAACTTAAATCCTTTTATTTGAAATAGGGAATCACTGACGGGACTAGGTTTCCAAGCAGAACATTCAGCTTTGGGGGAGGGGAAGCGGGGAACCTTGGCCAGCAGTGGGGAAGAGTTTTGTCCAGGGCAGTAGGACGATGGGGGCATCCCCCCTCAACATGTGCCATACTAGGCCACTTATCTCCACTTATATTTCTTTACAAATGATTCAAACAGAAGGGATCAGCAATGCTGTCCCCATTCTTAGAGTCCATGTAACTTTCTGTAGTCTTCCACCTACAGACAAGCCGAAGCCTACACACCCAAGCACTCCAGTCTCCTCTGACCCACTAGCCAGTGCGTCAAAAAGCAAAGCCCAGGCCTTGTTTCTAGGAGAAAACCCAATAATGACTGGCTTAGTTGGTGGACCCCCTCATGGCCCGCCATTGTATGGAGTTTGCTAACACCCACACCGTACACCACACCACTGGAGAAACCAAAAAGGACCCAAATTACCTGACAAAAGGCTAAAGCACCTCCTCCAAGTCCAACTGATTTTGTTCAATGGGAGCCCTCGAGGAAAGAGGTGCTTAGCTCTAGAGTGGTGGTCAGGGTTTTGCAAGATATGGAGGGACTCAGTGCCCCGGCTAAACCTACACTTACACATTTCCTCAGTGCATAGCGGGAGTGATACATGAAAGTATAGGCTTCTAACAATGGAAAATGTAAGGGGAAATGATCTAATTGACTCTGCAAGAGAAAAAAAATACATATATATACAACCAACCTTTACTGGCATCACTTGAATTAAACTACAAGATAACCTGGGACCTTCTTTGCACATGGGTCTGTCCACCCACCCCTAAGACAAGTCTGTCCACCAACAGAAAATGAACTGGACCAACTCTGCTCCAGAAGAACCTGGCTGAAACAAATAAGCCCCCTGTTCTACTCCTGATTTCTGCTTGGTGACACTGTCCACTGATTTTAACACTTCACCCTCTCAGGAGCTAACTAAAAAGTTCCTCTTTTCAGGTCTTAGTTTCCAAACTTTGGGAGTGCTCTTGGAAGGGGTGAAATCCTCACGCCTTATTCTTTTCTTTCTTTAGAGTGGATCTTCAGCTGGCTAGGCCTCTCTAAGTGTGAGGAGTCACTTATAGTAGCTGCAGGAGGCTGTGCATGATTCCGCCCCTCCCCTCCTCCCCTGCAGGGACCTGGTGAGAATGTAAGGCCCTCAGTAAGGGGGCCTGGTCATGGGGGCCTCCAAATCAGAAGGGCAATAAAAGAGGAGGAGACCTAATCCCTTGGAAGTGAGCCCTGGCCTATGCTGGTGGCAGTATTCCAACAACGTTCTGTCTGTGGTAGAGCTAGGAGAGAACCTCTCTGTGAACTGTCCCAACTCTGACCTAAGCCACAAGCTGGAAACTGAGAACCCAAAGTGAAAACTTGCTTCTCTTAGGTATGGGGGTGGGGGATAGGACCAAAGGCTGCTACCCAAAAAGCACTCTCCTGTCCTCTAAGGATTCAGACCACTAATACATTGTCCTCTGCTCCCCTTATGCACCCCTCCCTCCCCACCAGTGCCAAATATTTCACACTGAACTCTCCTGATAGCCTAGAAAGGACCTGGAAGTATTGCCAAATTGCTGGCAAACTACCCTCTCCCCCAGCCAAAGTTTCTGCAGAGACTTCAACTCAAAGATGAGAAGGGGCCCCCTTCAGAACTCTCAGAACAGTCTGGAGCAAATCGAAACTCCAAGGCCATAAATCAATGGGAGAAGTATTTGGTACTGCTTCAGAGAAATGCCTTAACGCCAGCAAGGCCCAATGGCAGCATCTCAGCTCTAGCCAGGAGCCTCCTTGCCGCTATTAACATCCCAGTTAATGCTCCAACTGCTGTTTAACAATTAACATTAACTACTTGGGTTGGAATGGGGTGATTTGGTGGGATGTGAAGGGAAAAATCTGAGGAAGTCAAAGGAAATTTAACTTTTGAGGTGAAAACGGCTTCCCTAAGAGAGACCTTGGTCTGGGCATGCCACCAGGCAACCAGCAGCTGAGAGCCCTCCCTCACCACTCTGAAATCCAGTCTCCTTGAGTAAGGCTACGGGCCTTTTAAAGTTCCCCTCCAGAGAATGAGGCTAGAGATGTTCAAGTAGGTAGGCCCAGGCTGGGGAACCTTAGCTGCCAGTCCCTTTCCACTTACTCTTCCAGGCCCCAACCTGACCAGTGCTGGGGACACATGCCCTGGATCCATTTCACCGGAGCCAAAATAGGTGGAAAGTTGTGTTGGAAGGAGCACGTGAGCAACGATACAGAGCTTTAGTCAATATTTGCAAGGCTGTTGGCAGATTAGATATATCTGTATTCAAACACTGCAATCTGATTTCTCTGTCAAAAATACACTTAACATTTTTTTCCCTTTAGTTAACTGTAGTGGTTTTGCTACTTAGCATCAGGTAAGGCCCCCTTAGCCCACCTTTTTTTTTTTTTTTTGGTGGAGGTTATAGATCATTATTTAACATGAGATACTTCCTGTGGGTGCAGCTGCAGTACAAATGGGCTCCAAATTCTCTGGATACATATGGATGTATACATAATTTTATACACATGGTCTATAACTCCCGCAACTATGTATACATGCAATGTTTCTGTTGCGTACAGAGATGCAAATCATAGGTACACCCTGATTTGCAAATTCCTGAAACACTCCACCTATACTTGATATAAATGGTCATACAATAGCTGAGAAAGTAACCCAGCTTTACTATTACCCTGTTTACTTTCCATCTGATAAAATAATAATTGTATCCAGAACACCATATAAACCTTAGAGTGTTGCTGAAGAGCATGTTGCAATTAATTAACCTGGTAACTATTTGGGGAGCAAATTTTAGGGAAGACAGAGGCCTAGGGAATAGAAAACAAAAACTCAGAAAACTTTTTAAAATAAATAATTCCTGAAAGAACAAAGCAAACCCAGTCCTTCATACCAAGCTTCCGAAAGCTATTCCTGCAGCCCCTCCCCCAAATAGGCACGAAATTTATGGATCTTTTACAAGGTAATAAACCACAGTAATTACCTCCCTGCATTCCCAAACTAAGAGAACAAATTAAGCCAGAACTTGAAAAGAATTTTAAAGAGTTTTCTCTTGTTTCCAATAGGAAAAGCAAACGCAGAGACCTGGAAGACCTGTGCTTTTCCTATTGGAAGAACAGAGCATCAGCCCGGCTAAAGGAACGGAGGAGACCCATTGCCTGCGACGGTCTACACATTCGAAAGGCAGTAACTTCCCTCTTGCCCAGGAAAGGCAGAAGGATGGGAGAAACTGCAAGGCGGCGAGACAAGCTTCCTCAACGCAGATCTCTGCCTGACGACCATTCCCGAACTCAGTCTCCGCAGGCGCCACGAACAGTCGACAAGGAGAGCGGCCCACGCAGCGGCCGCCGCGCCCGTGGCCTCTACTTGCTTTTGCCCTCTCCATGTAGTGGTTTGTTTGGAGCTTACCCGAAGAAAGAAACACACCCCGTTGACACCCCCCCCACCCCCACGCACACACACAAATTTGGTCTCGGCAACCACCCCTCCTGCACAAAGCCGGCCGGCTTTCGGGGCAGGCTCTTTGTCTGCTTGAAGCCCCGCATTGTCGGGGAGTGCAGCTGAAGGGAACCCAGCTCCAAAATGCCTCCGAAGTTAAATATTGACCAGAACCTCTTTCAGAGGGCTGCAGCTCCTTGGAAGAGTAAACCCTCCAAAGGCCCGTGCAAAGCCCGGCGGAGTGAAGAGTTAGAGCAGCGCTTACCTCGAAAGATGAAGACTGATCCAGTGATTGTCTCCAACTCTGGGCATTCAGGGAATCGCCTTTTCCGGTGTGCTGGCGCTCTGCGGACAAATAAACAGCAGAGGGTAAACGGTGGCTGCGAAGGAAGGGAGTTGGAGCACCGGAGTTGGAAGTGCGGCCGGCGCGGGCGCCAGGGTGGCCCCCGGGGTGACGCGGACACGGAGGAGTCGCCAGGGCACTCGTCCATGAGGCGCATTCGTTGCTTGTAAGGGTCCAGTCTAAGAATGGCCTGAAGATGGTGATTTATTTTTGTAAAATAAATACATACTCCATCTCCACACCCACATTCTCCTCTTTCTTTTTACGGGAGGTGGGATGAGGAAAGAGGGTAGGGGGAAGACAATGGACGGGCGGAGGAAGATGGGAAGGTGGAGGAGGCTTTGCCTTTGGTGCCAGCTCTGCTCCCAGAGCTCCTCACGCACCTCAACTTGGGGAATGTGAATGCACGCTTTATTTTCTTTCGCTAACAAAGGGAAGCCCTATCTGGGAGCATTCAATCACGGACTCTCTTGAAACCTCACTAATAGTGTTCATTTCTGTTTGGCGGGAAACTAGACCCCGGCTCAGTCCTTGGGCTGGGGGGCAGTCTTGAGAGGTTTTGTCTTCTGGTTCATTCAAGCCCTGGGTGCATCACTTCTCAGTCCCAGTGGGCTGGCAGGACTACCGCAGCGCCCAGTCCCTCAGAGCAGGCCAACCATGGCTGTTGGAAATAGGGGGGAAATGGCAAGGACGCAGACATCAGACAATACCCGGTCTGGGGGGCCTATTCAGCCTGGCCTTATGCAGCAGTGACAAGCCACCCGGTGCCCTATTTCTGCTGCCAACTCATCCCTCAAGATATTTGCAACCCTGTCTTGCTCTCTAACTAGCAAATGGTCAGTCAACTTTTCCGGGATGGAGCGAAGACGCTGGGGAAGGGAGGAAATGCTGAAACCGAGCTGGGAGAAGTTCTCCGCTGACTAGGACTCTGTTCCGCAACCCTATCCCCCACTACCCGTTCACCCAGGCCCGAGTAGCCTCCCCACACGCCAGCCTGCCCCAAATCCGCCCTCCATGCTTGTCTCCAGCCCATGCAATCCTGCTGAGAGCCTGAGAGGCTACCAAATAGCTGACTAGCCCCCTGACCCTCAGGCTTCAGGGCCCCCCAGCACATTGAACAAGTGGCCACAAACCAGAAACTAGTTGCTCTCTGCCACCACCTCGACCTGCAGCCCCCACCCTCCATCAGGCACTTGGGACTCAGAGTCCGCACTGGGCCCTTTTCTCTTGTTCAAACTCGCCCTCTGTATCCCCAAAGGAAGTGCTCCTGGCCTTGGGGCTCCTGGAGTGACTCTGAGCAAGGTGGGGCTTAGCTACCCTTCTTGGTGCCATTCGACTTCACTCCAGAAAGATCCACTATGCCACCATCCGCCACCCCTCCCCCCAACGATGCTTAAGAGTATTGTAATTATTATGGTTATTATTGTTGTTGCTATTTCCTTATCCCCAAGTCAAATATTCATGGCTGCTGTTCCCCATAACTCGTTCAGACTAATGAGTCACAAAGAGATGCTGCCCAGGTCTCTCCCTCTGCAATGGCCACCGCTGCCGCCGCCGCCGTGGCCTCTCTCTCCTGGCGTTTTTGGCGCTCGCTTGCTCCCTCGCTCGCCCGGCGCGGGTGATTTATGAGCACCGGGAAAATTGAACAAAGCCGCGCGCCGGTCCTGCGGTATCTCTGCAGCCTTCCCCAGTGTGAATCAGAACATTACCAACTGTCTGCGCATCCGTCCCACTTCATCACTAAAGCCAGGATGTGACCGCAGAAAACCCAGCCCCAACTCACGTTTCCCCGGACACGGTGCGCTCCCCGGACTTGTGGAAACCCTGAAGAAAAAGCCCCAAGACCCAGCGTGGGCCCGCCAGCTCCGGTCCTCCCCGCGGAAGGGCTCTCTTCAGCCCTCCTGAAGGAGTTAAAAGCCTTTGAAGATAAGTCTGGGGTGTGTGTCTTTTAAAAATCAAATAGGAAGTTGGGGTCTCACTTCTGAGAGATTCATTCCTAGTGAGGCCCTGATGACTCCGATCCATTCCTGACGGTCCGCATTAATTATTTAATGAGTCACGTGACCTCAAAAGATTACAATTTCAATATCTCCCTCGAACTGGCGCTACACCTTTATCTGCAGCAACCACGGTCCTTGTTTGGCTCTTTTAGTTCCCAGGCCTTCGGAAGCAGACACCCTTGCTCCTTGCTCGACTCTGGGGCCAGCGACTGCCATGAAAATCCCAGGGCCAGCATAGTAGAATTAGTCATTCTGGAAATATAAGCATTATGGACAGTGGGGTGCCCTCCTGTCTCCCAGACACCCTGGCATCTATGCCTTCCTGAGCCCAGAGGAGAGCCCACTTGTCTCAGCACCTTGGCTAAGGTGCTTTGGTTGCATAATCTCCTGGGGCGATTTGAGGGTGCATCAGGCAAGAACCCAGCCTCCTTCTCAGGCTACAGCACACCTGTGGCCACCCACGTCAAGTGTAAGCCCAGATGCCCACGTCCATTCCAGGCAGAATAGGCTTCCGCAGAGGAAAGATGGCTGTGCACTTACCCCTCTCCAAGGTGAGACCAAGGCTCTATCCAACCTATACATTCATTAACATGAACATGGGGGGACTATTAGCTGCCTTAGTTTCCTCAAGGGTAAACTGAGAAGACTGAGCCAAAATGGCCTCCACATCTCTTTCACGTCAGACATTCTTTCAAACAGGGATCTCTTTTAGCCCCAGAAATCAAGTCCGGAGAGAGGGGAGGTGGCCTGAGGGGGTAGGGGGAGTTACTCCATGAGTTTGGGGCCTTGGGAAGAAGAAACGCCAGAATTCCAAGACAGAAGTTTCAGACGAGAATGTTTCCTAACAGCCCCAGCAGCCTCCCTGATGCTATCAAGAAGTTAGAACCCACATCCTTTCCTCCTCCTATTTTTCCCAGCCCACAGTCTTTTGAGAGAGGAAGCAGAGTTATTCTTGGGCCCATGGTGTACAATCTAGAGAAGGAGCAACAGGAACAGCCCTTGGGAAGGGTGAGCCTGTGTTCTTCAACACAAGACCCAGGCTAGGGATGCAGACCAAGGAAGTGCAAAGAACAGCCCACTGATTTCATAGAAACCCCACCCATTCAGATGGGAAGCCCCAGGTTTCTGTCTGCTACATTGATTCTTTGGGGTCTTTCTTTCTTTTCATTCTAAAGAGTTCTTGATCGGTTTCTATGCTGAAATTGCTGGAGGGAAGGCAGTGAGAAGAGCAGCACAGTTTGGATGCTTAGGCTAGCAGGGAGACAGAGCAGAGATGGTGATCCCCCCACCTTGGGGAGAAAGCTGAGAGGTGGGGGGGAATGTGGGCACCCTAGGATAGCTAGGTATAGAGTCAGAGATGCTGTGCAGAGGGCCCACTCCCCATATATCTAGGTAATCTTCCCATGAGCTCCATCCTGGGTATTAAGTACTCTACTATGCCTGTCACAGTTGAATTCCTGCTGTAATAAAACACCGGGTATATCGTAGATTTCAGCAAAACTAGGAAAGAGAGCCTGCAAAGTGCCATTTTTCTTCAAGGGGGAGAGTGTTAAGTACTTAATTCAAACTGTGACCATTAAAGCGTCTCCTATCCGATTTAGGTTGATTTCAGATGTTGACAAAACTTTTGTCTCCAGAGTCATGCACAGCTTGGCTCTGTGACTAAAGCAAAGGAGTATGTGTTAGAGGGAAGGAGGGAGTAAGAGAAAAAGAAGAGGAGAGCATGTGTTAAGGGTCATTTTGGTTGGAGAATTATAGAGCTTACACAAAATACTGTCTTTAAAGGTCAAGGGTTTGAGGGGCCACTAGGGTTCGCTTTGAAAAAAAAAACAATTAATGAGATAGAAAATTTGTCCTCTGGGTGAACTCTTATGGTTGCCCTAGCAAAAGGAAGACAATGCATGATTTTAAAGCCCAAAGGGGGATTTTCTAAGCTGTAATACCAAGCTCCCTTAAAAAGCAAATCTAAAACAGGCAAAACACTGTAAAGAAATGACACAATTGTTTGGGTCATTTTGGATAATTTTGGCTTTGCAAAACTTACCGATACCTTAATAATCAAGACAGTTTGGACAAAAATGCCATTTTGTCCTGGTATATTAGAAAAACAATCTTTCAATCTTTTCTCTTCCTTTCCTGGATAGACTATAAGAGTAAGCTAAAGAAAGTTATCCCTTTTATCCCCATACAACTGTCTCCAGTATGAAGCTAATGAATGCCCCTATACCCCTCCTTCCCTACAAAGGAGAAATATAAGAATTTACCTTAAATGATGATAATCTGCCATTTGAGGTTTTGCAGCTCGACACTCAATTTCCACCAAGAGTCTAGGCATTTTTTGAGCAGACAGCCAAGATGCTGCGTCTTTGCCCGAGACCATATTATTTGCAAGAAGATCCCTCGCTTCTCCACAGACTTTTCCCAGAGAATGCCTTTCAGAATTGCTGTTGAATTACAAAGAAGTATTTATTGTATGAGGTGATTAATGATTCCTGGGAAAATTGCTATTTTCAGCGTGATTTAATTTCGTTTTACAAGTGCGTGTTGTGGGGAGAGGGTTAATAAGTTTCAGCAGCAGTTGCAATGCCTCCAGAATGCCCTGGCACCCGTGCACACCGGATAGAAGGCACTTCATGCCAGTTTTGGCCTGACTTGGGAAGACGTGTATTTGTTTGCCCCTGAATTTTCTTGGGATGAGGTGGAGGCCCCTCAGAGACTGGTGTCCACCATTCTCCTCCTAGATATGGTCTGTTCATAGGTAGGGAACTGATCACCCTTGCCTGTATCACACACAGGGCAGCAGCGGCAAAAGGAGGAACAGCACTGACCGCTGGCTAAGGGTTTGCCACTGATGGGAAAATGTGCTTAAAATTCCTCTGCTATAGCAAAGGTAGGTGAGTGCCCCCTCCCATCTCTGCTAAAATTACAGCATGAATTAAACACTGCACCCATTCATAGCCAGGTGACAGTTATATTCTGGGGCTGCTGTGTGCTGGTTTTCTGCATCGTGCTGCAGAATCCTCCCTTCAGTGACAACCGGGTCTAAATCCTCTTTACTGATTTGTAAATCAGTAAATAAATACTAGAGTTACAGAGATTGAGCTGTGGGATTTGATTTGCAACCTTTGAATCTAGTTCTTTAGGTTGGGCAGAAAGATCCAGGAGCATTTGAGGAAAGCGACCCTAGCTCAGAGTTTGGCTTTTTTCCAGCACTGAATACTCCCAGGTCTACCTTGCTTGGGGTACATTTTGGGAGTGTCATTATGCTTTTTCTTTCCTCAGAGAGACTTTGAAGGGTTTACCGGGAAAATTCAGTTTCTTTTGAAAGCTCTTGCTTCTGAAAAATAGAGAAAGAAAGAAAGAAAGAAAGAAAGAAAGAAAGAAAGAAAGACCGGAAGAAAGAGAGAAAGAAAAACAAAAATCCCCCAGCTGTAGTTGAAGAGAACCTTAAAAACAGCCAAGAAACAAAAAGCAATCTCAACTCTCTGCACAAACTATTTTTTTTATCTCCAGGGAAACAGGCAGATTAAGTGTGAAGGTGCAATAAATACCAAAGGGACCACTTCTTTCCAAGTGTGCTCAGAGTTCAGCGTGTAGAACAGCTGCAGAAACCCCTGGGCCCTCAGCATTGCGTGGTTTCACCTTTCATTGCAGGGAAGGACACGTTTCTATGCCTTACAGAGACTTGAAGCCTGAAAGCCTGGCCAAGTTTGGGAAGAAGAGGAGCCCTCTCAGAGCTCAAGAGCCTCCCTGCTCTTTGGAACTTTTCCCACAGTGGGTCAAACTTGACAAGAGTTCAGCTCAAGTTGAACACACTCACACATATTATGTGAGCAGTCAGAAACCAAGTGAACATAACTCGAGCCATCTATAAGATTTTTACATGCAGGGTCAAACATCTCAATCCAGAGAACTTTTTTTTTTTAATTAAAAGTAGGAAACACACAAATGTGTCTTAGAACTTTAATGGTTTTTTAAACAGAGTTTATTTTTAGCACATGGCTTTTTTATATAGCCACACCACAATTTGTACAGTTGCACATGGGTCTAAATGCACTCCCCTCTCCCCCGAGATTGTGCCTCAGAATAAGACAACAACAACTCTACAACAATATTTTAAATAAATGCAAGGAAAGGAAACTAACATGTGTCACATCTACCATCAAGGTCTATACATTTTGAGAATTAAATAATCTTGTGAGGTCCACAATGTCTACTCATTTATTCAGTTCAATACAAGCTTGTATGAGCTGCCTTAATGTGGAAGGGGGAGGTAGGGAAGATGGGAAAAGGGTCTGTTTTCTTCTGCTTGCCACAAATATACATGTATATGTCCCCAGTCAGCATGGGCTGTCCAGCTGACTTTAGCCATCTCAAAAGTATTTGTTGCCAAGTGGTCCTTCTCAGGTACCCAAACCTGGCTGCCTTTTCAGGCCAGCAGGTTGTTCCACCAGCCAGCATCCTGGCTATTGTCCTCTCTTAGGTGTCAACCAGCACCCATTCTTATCGGGATAATGTCTTCTTTTTTATTATCCTTTTCACCAAGTTGGGTTTTGTTTTGGGGTCTGTTATGGTCCAGACAGGTAGGAGTATGGGGAAAAGGGGAGAAGAGGGGGAAAAGCAGGTGAGGGAATGAAACTGGTCTAGATCTCTAGAAGATTATATGGAGGAAGGAATGGGTGTGGAGGCACCCTGGTGGGGGTGGGGATGCAGGTGCGGGCTCTGGGTTTGTGCTTTCCCTGGCGGGCCTGCTGAGGCCGAGGCCGAGTTGGAGGATCGCATCTTAGTGTTGGGCAATTTGTGATCTTTCTTCCACTTCATCCTCCGGTTCTGAAACCAGATCTTGACCTGGCGCTCGGACAAGCAGAGCGTGTGGGCGATCTCGATGCGGCGCCGCCGGGTCAGGTAGCGGTTAAAGTGGAACTCCTTCTCCAGCTCCAAGACCTGCTGTCGGGTGTATGCGGTTCGAGAGCGCTTGGGCTCCCCTCCGTTATAACTGGGGTTGACTGAACGCCCACAACCCCGAAGGAGAAGGCCAAGGAGGAGGGAGTGGAAGAGAGGGAAAGGAGGAGGAGAGAGAAGGTGGGGTGGGGAAGAGCAATTGGACATCATCATTATATAATAACCTGACACCAAGTTCACGCAAGATACATAAAACGGCAAAGAAAATGTTTCACAGGCTATTGACAACGGGAAACACCCGAGAGCCATAAAGAATGGTGCTGGGCATTGGGGCTGAAGAAAAGCTTCAAAGACACATGGCCTGAAGCCTCTGCCAGGGCAATTAAATTTATGGGGGCTATAATTACTGCCCTAACAGTTTGGCGTCTCGTAAATCTCTCGATAAAGGGACCCCGGGTACAAAAGGGTTCTCACGTTAGGATCAGGCGGCTGGCTGGCGCGCACACACCACATCCCACTGTAGCTCGGGCCAGATGGGGGCTCCCCTCCAGAGACCCCCTTCCCCTCAGCCTCTTCTTCTGACCCTCGCCCCGACCCCCGAACCCCGGCCCAGCCCCAGCCCACCCTCCCGCGCCTCCCCAGCGGCGCCACGTACCGGCGCTGACATGGATCTTCTTCATCCAGGGGTACACCACAGGCTC